>NC_092797.1:21436829-21769797 GCF_918797505.1 Bemisia tabaci
TGTTTGCACACTCTGTATGGATTATTCTCATTTTAATTGATGAAAACAAATATGTAGGAAAGGAAAATATAATGTGCGTTTTGTAAATATTACGGTGATTCCGTATAAACTTGTGGATTTACAAAGCACACAAATTTCTACACAATGTCTTATAGCCTTTTATAGCCGATGGCGAAAAAGCAACAGCCAGGCAATAAAGTGTAAAGCCCGGCGACAGGAACTATAGCCCGGCTGTTTAATTTTTTATCGCTTCGTGTAGCCCGGCCGTATGATTTTTTCCACTTTCTACAGCCAGCTATATGATTTTCTATCGCCTTCTTCAGTCGGCTATAAGAACTCCTATGGTATTTTGAAACGCAGCTCCTATCGCCAATTTTTACCATAGCGGTTATTTTAGGTCGGATGGAGTCGAATATTGCGCGGTCTTCTAGGGAGTCGGTACCCTGAGGTATCCAAATTTTGTGACCACGAAGCCCCTCCCCACACCCCTCTGGAGGTAAAAGGGGGATCGTGACTTCAAAAGTTGGGGCCACCCGTCAAAATGTTGAAAATGTTCTATCAAATTCAGAAAGATCTGAAAATTTTACCCCATACCGCTACCAAGAAAGCCAAACTAGGACCACTTTCGTTCGAAATATTGACCCCTTAAAGTGGGGGGGGGGGGCAAGTGCCCACTCCCTAAATTTCAATATCGCTAAATTGACGTAGAGGCTTAGGACGAAGACGTTCTCCTCGGTAATCGGCCTCCAGGAATCCGAATTTGACTGTCTCGAAGCCCCTAAACATTTTCTGATACGACACACAGGGTGTGTAATTGTATACATTTTCACATTTCAAGGACCCCGTGTATCACATCAGAGAATGTTTGGGGGATGGGCTTCGGGACTGTCAAATTCGGATTCCTGGTGGTCGATTCCCGAGGGAGAAGTCTATTTCCTAAGCCTCTGCGTCAATTTAGCGATATTGAATTTTGGGGAGTGAACGGTCCCCCACCTTTAAGGGTCAGTATTTTGAACAGGGGTGGTTCGATTTTGGATATCTTGGAATCTGTCTTGAGAATGAATCTCCGTACTCTCTGAATTTGACAGAATAAGAATTTTGAAGGGAACCGGCAACCGGAACCTAACTTTTCAGTCACATCCCCCTTTTAACTCCCTAAGAGAAGTCGGGGGGAGGGGAGGGGGTCGGGACCATAAAATTTTGATTCCATGGGGTTGATTCCCTATTCGACCTCGCGTAGTCTCCGACTGCATCCGATCTAAAATAAGCGAGAGGAAATCGTGATGCTGACGGTTTGAATCACCCTACATGCAGTCGTTTGATACAGCAAACGCTCTCTAGCGGAGCTATCTAGAACGAACGCTTCGCGCTTTCTCCAACAGGTGGCAGCTGCTGTCTCGAAAACATCTACCGTGTCGTTGCCTCCTCCGCAACCTTCACGCTCCGCAGAGTCCAATAACACCAGTCTTGTTATTACGCGAGAATTTCCTCGCGAGACTCTTTAGCCCCTTCTCTCGACTTGCAACTTGCGCAGTCCTGATAATTTTTTTTTCTCTTAATGAGCGTAATATGCAAACTACTTTTCAAGTTCAGTTTTTTAATTAGTCGAAAGTGCTGGGGCTCGATACACAGCCCTAATGAAGAGTCGTTTTGCATTTTCGTCTTCATTTTTCATACCGTCGGACTTTCGTCAAAATAACGATTTTAATCTCGAGACGGAGATGCGTAGCGATTGGTTCCTGAGACAATTTCTTACTATGAATTATTGCCGAATCGTTCGATGCGGTTTATTGCCGTCTTTTGAAACTTTGAATCTTAGGAGCCATCCATAAGATTATGTCGTAAGGTTTTCCACTCCCCCCTCCCTCCCTCCTCACTTTTGCCACATGGCAGGCAGCTCTGGACTTCCCCTTGAAAATTACACCAAATTATTAGATTACCGTCCCCTGTATCAATCAAGAATGGCGTTTCAAATCGACGCAATTGCCGTCCCGCACAACGCAAAGTCAAAACGCCTTCTATTCCGTGCGTATGCAACACAGACATCCGTAGAGCCCGAATAGTTGCATCCAGCGTTATACGAACCTCTTCGCCGGGAACCGACGCAGTACGGCCATTCCAAAAGGAAATAACCGAGAAATTGGACGTAAAATAGTGTGTTTTTCCTAATGATAGACATTTTTTAGCACTTAGCGGATTTTCTGAGGCATCGTAGAGCTCTCCGAGAAAATGAAAAGTTGTTCGGTTTTTTACAAAAGTTGATTCCTTCGTGTTGATCCCAGTTTGATAATAATCCACGCAGAGGGTACCCCTCGGTAGATCGGCTCCCCTGGACTAGATGCAGATTGTTCTCATCCGAATTGTGGAAGTGCCCCAAAAATTGTGGGGGCGGAAGTCTTTTTTCCAGACTTTCAACTCTTACGAAATGATACGACTTTGGCACACATTCACAAAAAAAAAATTTCAAGGATGTAACAAATCGATCAATGCGTTGTGCTGGCCTTTTTCCGAAAATCCAACGCGTTGCAGAAAATCTGCACCCTTGCCCTGGAGTAAGAGAAGGAGTGTTTTTCGTCATTTTGGAGAAAGAGCAGGATTTTTTCATTGGGCATCGTCTTTATAAAATAAAGATAAACTATATGTGGAACTCTAAAACATTCTTAAATCAATTTTTTTGAAAATGTGGGGTAGTGCCTTTCTGGTAAACTCGGACCAATTTTATGGAAAAACTCACTATTTTACGTCCAAATTCGTGTCTATTTACTCTGGGAACGGCCGCACGGCGTCGGTCCCCGAAAGCGAAAGGGCCCGGGGAGTGGGGCCGGCGGCGAGCGACATCCGAAAGTTGTTAGCATCTGGTCGCGCCTCGCAACCGCATCGCGCAGCGTCGGGGCCGTTTCTCCGACGGGAGGGGCGCAGGGCGTGGGGGAGGGGAGGGGGGAGGTGTCAAGAGCTGGCCCGGTCGACCGCGCGCTTGACCTATTTGACTGCATCTGTGTCCGCGTCTGGGGCCGCGGCCGGGGCGTCGGCGTCCGATCGCCGTGCGACCCGAACAAGACGCACAATTACGCTTTATGGGTCGATGATGTAAATGGCTTCTCTCGCTCACGGGGTTACGTCCCGACCGAGCCACTCTCAATTTTCTCCGACTCTCGCCGCGCCGCGCCGCGTCTCGCCGGCTCGAGTCGAGCGTTTTTTCGAGTCGCCTACCTCTCTCCGCGTGACCCCGATGAAAGTGGTCGATTATCGAATACGCAGCGTTGAACAGGGTGTCTAGCATCGGGATTTTCCCGATTCTATCAGGATTCGAGGCCAATCAGGATTTAATCCCGATTTCATCAGGCTTGGAGCACTGGGAAAAAAAAAACCACATTGGATCTAGATTCTAGAGTCCGTACTCTTAAGAACATCGACAAGAAAAAATACTCTTGATCCAATCGGATTTTAACTTAAATCAAGAACCAAGCCTCTTAATTTGAGCGGATTTCCTTTTGATTAAGTAAACTGTTGAATAAGGATTTTCTGTCGAGTTCAGTCTGGACTGCCAGTGCTAATGTGGTTTTTTCAGTAATAATCGGTCACCATAAAGATGTCGAGAAAAGCATGATGTTTCTAAGAGCTATTTTCTGAGTCAGACTGAATCAGTCAGACTCCGGGTAGTTTCATGAATAATAGCCTGACGTCAGGCTGACTCACTTTTACTTGGGCAAAGTTTAGTTTTCATCCTCTCAAAGTAAAATAATTCGACACAAAATGACAAATAAAAGGCAGGAAAAGTCCAGCAAATTTTTGAAACTTTCTCACGGCATTTTAGACTCGGTAGCGCACCTAGCGGTTGATTCGTCACACGGCCGTCATCGTCAGCAAAGATCCGTCCACCCCTCACTTCTGTCACATGGATCGGGTCATGGGAAAGTTGAAGGATGAAGGCTGCGGTTTCGGAATGTTATTGTGTCGTCTCAGTGGTCATCCGCTGTGAATCACCGTTTAAAGGAATCGAAACACGACCACTACGAGCGCGGGTCAGTGGCGTGGCGTGCTTTGCAATATATCGATCCATCTGCCATGCAAACCTATGGTAAAGGATCGATAAACAGGGTGTTCGCAGCGAACACCCTGTTTATCGATTATTTACCATCGGTTTAAATGACAGATCAATCGATAATCGATCATTCACGCCACGCCACTGGTGCGGTGCATTGAACGGACGCGACCCGAGACCTGACCTGGTCGGCGTGAAAAGAAAGAGGAGGGTCACTCAGGTGTCTGGCGTTTCAAGACGACGAATTCAGAAAATATAGGTCAGGATTAAGACGAATCCACGATGAGGAACCCATCCGGGAACTGGGCATCGGTCAGTGCCTCGAAAGCCTTCCTGAAAACGATTTGTGTGAAGTACCGTTGCGGGCTCGAAAGGTCTTTCAACCAGCGGGCCTTTTCCCTGCACCTTTCTCTTCCTTTATGCCCGGCACAAAAAGGTCCCAAGGCTTCTCGGAACCGGGACCCAGAGGTCGTGAATGTTGTGGGTTTGTGTCAGTGCACTCATCCTCCCCAGACCCGGAGAACTCCGCCACCGTTCGCAACCCTCGGCCAGTTCCTTTGTTCGTAGCCTCCGCGGAGAGAAACTTCTCCATCTGCAGGAATTAGAGTAGATGATTTTCTCAAGTTTTCTCCGGCACAAAGGAAGAAAGGAAAGAATTTTTCTTTCTCTGATAAACCTCTCAGAACGACAGGGCATTTTCAAACAATTTTCCCACCAAAGCAGGTCCCGAGACTCAGAATTTCTAGAAACTACATATATGTCTTACCAAATTTTGAAATGCAATTGAAAATCGCCTTACTCAGATACCTCTTCAAGGGTTTTTATGCACTTATGCTTCGTACATTTCAAACTATTTCCTAAGCGTTTTCAGTAAATAAAATCTCTAAAAGCGTCTTAAAATATCGGCTTTCAGTTATTTTACAATTGTGAATGTATTCAGGCAGATAATGGTTAATTCCGTGGTATTAAACATCAGAACAAGATTTCGTGCGATCAGATGGATTTAACGAAAATTGGCCGAGCCTAGCTACATCAGTTAGCGTTTAATTTCCTCTATGTTCTATTCTTCTCATAAGGAAACAGAGCAACATTCTGACTTGAACTCTTAGGAGTTTACTCTAGTGCGAGTAAGAGAAATTCACACAAGTTGCAAGGTGTGCGTTCGTCCGATTTTTTAAAAAATATATCGATTTTTCCCCATTTGAAGCTATGGTAAAGAATCGATTACTAAGGCGTTCGTCGCAAACACCTCGTTCATCGATCCTTTCCATAGGTTTCAACGGCAGATCAATCGATATATCGCAAAGCACGCCACGCCATTGGTCAGGAGGACTCTGGCAGGAATAGCGACAACGCAGTGGGGATGAGCCCGACCTGGCAACACGGGGCCTGGTCATCGTGGACAAGGAGACAAGTGCGAGTGCAAGACGGAGAAGTGTGCAACAGGTTTCGGATGAAGGTGGGTGGATCGTCGAGCTCGGTTGGGTCCGGACGCTGCGCAGCGCCGCGCCGAGGGGCCCCAGAACTCCAGAAGTAGGTGGACCCCGAAAGTAAATTCCGTTTCCTAATTCCTCCGCCGCGGCGGGGGGGGGGGGGGGGAGGGCGAGGGGGCGGCAGAAGCGCAAGCCTCCGTCCCGGCGGCCTGGCCTCGACCCGGCATAACAGCCACACGTCGAGTTCATCCCCAAGTTGACCCAGATTCAACCCCGCGCCGCGCCGCCCTCCTTCCCGCACCCCCGCCCCCGCTCCATCCGGTTCCTCCTCTCCGCTCCAGTGCCCGGCCCCGACTCTCCAGTTTCCGCACTCTGACGTCAGGAGAAACGAGAGCACCCCCTCCCCCGCTCTGAGGTCGCGCATCTTGGGTTTTGGCTTCGTTACCTAGTTGTCGAGCACCAGCCCCTAGGCTCCAGCCGGGGTTCCAGACAGCCACCCTCATCCCTGAACCTGATTCTCCCTCGCGAATATCCCTCGCCGGCCCCGTTAAGCGATCCCGCACATCCGAGTACCGTTTTTTTCTTTTTTCTATTTTTTCATTTTGTACAGAGTGGTTCGCGCAAAAAAGTGAGGAATGCGAACCCCCACCGAAAAAAATGTCTCGTAGCAAGGGAGGCAGCGGCCCGATTATTGAAACTATGTCGGCACGACATGACAAGACTGGAAAAAAAAACACATTGGATCTAGAGTCAGACTCTTAAAAACATCGACAAGAAAAAGTACCCTCGATTCAATCAGAATCTAGCTTAATTCAAGAACCAAGCCTCTTAATTTAAGCGGATTTCGTTTTGATTCCAGCAAAAATCCGATTGAATCAAGAGTATTTTTTCTTGTCAATGTTTTCAAGAGTCTGGACTCTAGATCCAATGTGTTTTTTTTTTTCCAGTGAAGACATAGCCCTATCTTAAGCATACAATATATCGCACTTCTATGTCTTATCGGGCTGATTTAATCTTTCTATAATCGGCCCGCAGGTAGAAAATAAGTTCGTATTCATAATTTGCGCCTCATTTCGCCGTTTTCCAGATGAAAGACCGTAACTCTATTCTGAGGTTTCTTAGTTCACTCGAACAATGCAATTTTTTGTGGGAGCATGACTGCGCTTTTTTTCAATTATTTTACTGAATTTTAATTGATTTCGAAATTGACGATATTGAACGCAGGTCAGTCGAAAGTTTTCGGAGCTTCAATTCTCTCGTTTGTTTATGAAATCGCATGTTTGAGAAAACGGAAACTTTCAAAATATAGAATTAAGACTATTTCAGTTAAACTTTAAAATATTATGTGATATCCTGCCTTAATTTCTCAGGTCCAGTAATTTCCCCAACAACCTCCAACTGATGATCAACGCTCCCCTCATTAATGCCACTGAACGACTAAGGCTCTCCTCCAATAATAATCAGCGATACTTTATATCACTTCCATTACCCTCAACTCGCATTGCACAGCAGTTGTTTTATTTCAAGTCGGTTTACATCGCCATAAACTGGGTATTATTCCTCTTGTCGCGGTGTGTGCTACAGATGGAAGACATTAGATTTTGCTCAAGGTTACTTTACCTCTGCCTAATGGCAACCATCTTCCCGCCGACCCGGCTACTGGAGTTCCCCCCCCCCCCTTTCATCCTTCATTTTTACTATTACTGGGTTTCTTATTTTTTCCCTTGTCGAGTTTTAAAGGAGGAATGTGTGCGGTAGTATTCATAATTAAGCTAAATGAGTTTATCTACATCTCGTCACGAGCCATTACAATCGTACACTCATATGCATCTAAGGGCTCATGCTATAAGATGAACTTGTAATTATCATCGCAAACGCTTTCCAATTTATGCGTCACGACACTAAATGAGCAGCTGGCACAGTAACTCCTCGATCAGAGATCTCAAATACACTACCGCAAAAACACATTGCGATTATGGTAATGAGCATGTCATTTCCCTCCGAAATTCTCCTGTACCGTCAAGAATGCATTTAAATGAGGGTTGACTCATTTTTTTCCTTCCTCTCTGTTTTCTATATCAATCTTGCGCTCCTACCCGCGATAATTTAAAATAGAAAGCACATGTCCATCTCCTTAGTTCAGATTTCACAAGCCGAGTTTACTGTGCATTCGCCAAGAATCAAGAAAATAATATAAAGATAATTCATACGATTCTCATATTGCCACGCATGATAGGCAGAGAAAATAGTGCAAAAAATTCGCTGATATTGATCGCAAATTTACCATTAGATTTTCTTAGGGTCATATTTAGGCACATGGGCAGAACCAGGAAATTTTTGTGGCTTCGAAAGGGCTTTGACCACTTCAACACTGAAAGAGGTCCGGTCTTTAGCGCAAGTTTGCGAGCTGTTCTTTCCGAAAAGTTGACTGAAATGTAACTGCAGCAGAAAAAGATATTTCACGAACTTTTTACGCGAAATCCCTTTCGTTTTTGGAGGGGGCCAAGCAGATTTCTGAAGGGCCGCTCGCCCCGAGTGCTACCCATGGGTAAAATTCGCAGACAGACTATACAGTGGCGATCCTTTAAAGTTAGCAACATTGTTTTCCCTCCATTTAAATGTATTCAAAACAATCGATTCTTGGTGAGGCAGCTTGCTTCTCCTAAAATCGATATTTTCCATGGATTTAAACGGAGGAAGAACAGTGTTGCCAACTTGCAAAGTCGCCATTCAGTCTATAGACGCTATCAGTGGCGACGTCATCATAGAGATTCTCCATTACATCTAATCGGATCCAAACAACAACATTGGCATAACCTCTTTCCATGCTACCAATGCGAAAAAATCGATATACAGTCGCTTTTCTGTGACGTGGCACCAGCAGCGTCCATAGCCTAGCTGGCACCTGGCACCAATCTTTTTTCCCTCGCCGTTTATCTGATAGTTTTACTGTATCCAGCCAGTAGAATCTCCACGATCGGTAACTGCCTCCAGTACCCCTGTTGTCAGACGAATCAGTTCACAGTCTTCAAGAAGCGACGGAACCGGCTCCAACTGGTTGCCGCTCTCAGGTGCCTAGCAACAACTCCTCTTTCCTGGCCGTCTCGGGGTTTTCGCTAGACGGCGAACGCAGCCGAGTAGTAATATGGAGTAAGTGCATCGAGGAGTGATGAATGATGCGCGGGGGAGGGGGGGGGAGCATAAAAAAGTCTCTCCCCCCTCCAGGCAGCGAGTCTTCTCTCCTCTCCGTGACACCCGGGGCAGCCGGAGGAAGAGCCCGAGATGGGAATGATGGATCGAGGAACAAGATTCTGTGCGCGCAATAAAAGGGAAATGAAGTTCACCGAAGCGATGGCTCGGTCGCCAGATCGGGCGTCGTCGTCGGTCGTCGGGAAAACGTCGGAATCCGACCGGACGGAGTGCGGTTCTCGACTGGTCTCGTCGGTTTTCACTTGGAACTTGGAAGCATCGAAAGCTGTTCCGTCGTAAGAAACCCCCCCCCCCTCCGACCCCCCGCTCGCCCCCCGGTTAAGAGATGATGAGCTGCTAGTGACCGCCGCCGTCAGCCGTGTTACGTCATAGCGGCGGCGGCGTTGCGCATGTGCCCATCATGCGGGCTATTGGGCTTTAACGGCGAGAGGGTGATATTGTGGGCAGGTGTAATGATCTGTTTTATACAAATTCACTGGCCAAAAAATTCGCAGTTATGTGTACCGCGCGGGCCGAAAGGATGAAGGTTCTTGTAATTTATGGAGAGGATGGAAACGGAAAGGGCTTAATTTCTTTGCTGCGTTTTTTTATCTGACAAGTCTCTTCTTATGCATCAACAAATGCTTGTTTTCTGTCAAATATTGCCTGGAATCAAGATAATTTGCGAAAATTCCTAAGAAAATGTGCAAAGCTGAAATGGAGTGGCGTGATGGTGTCCCCCTTGCTCTTATCCTTCATTCTAAAAGAAATCATACGAAAGTTATTGTTAGATTAAACCTTATTTACCGGATATTTTTGCATTTTCAACCTTTTTTTCTCCGGTGCACGACGTTTGCGCACACTTTTCGTACCGATAACGTTTGCGCACAAAATTCCGAATTTTCATTTGCGCACAGTTTTACCGATAACGTTTGCGCACACTGCACTATGTGGCAACGCTGCATTATACGGAGCATATTTATACGCACGCATTGTTTAAAACCGAACAGAGGGGGCGAGTAAACGAGTGATGAAACAGAAGTGAGTGAGTTTGAGAGTGTGTGTGAGGTGCTTATTTCCACATGAATTATGTAAAAAATAGTTAAATTAATTGAATAAATAGTATTGGCTATACTTACAGATTTTTGGTTTTACTTTCGCCGGAAGAAAATGCCATCGTCAGAGTCGTCTGAACTGGAGCCAATAGTATTCTCAGGATGGCTGGTGGGTGGTTCATGAAAGGAAATACTCTCGCCGGAAGAAAATGCCATCGTCAGAGTCGTCTGAACTGGAGCCAATAGTATTCTCAGGATGGCTGGTGGGTGGTTCATGAAAGGAAATTTCTTCGTCCAGATCGTCTTCATTGAAGGAGTCTGAACTGGAGCCAATAGTATTCTCAGGATGGCTGGTGGGTGGTTCATGAAAGGAAATTTCTTCGTCCAGATCGTCTTCATTGAAGGAGTCTGAACTGGAGCCAATAGTATTCTCAGGATGGCTGGTGGGTGGTTCATGAAAGGAAATTTCTTCGTCCAGATCGTCTTCATTGAAGGAGTCATTTTCAGCTCCCGAGTCATTTTTTGAGTCTGATGCATCTTGCTTCGCATATTTCACATCACGGATCATTTCAAGGAACTCCATTATATCGAGGTCTTTACTTTGAAAAGCACTGGTCAGCACAATAACTTCATCATCTTTCGTTTGTTGAGCCTTGCGTTTATTGAACAACTCGCCATTCCGTACGGATTTTATTTTTAAAGAAACAATAGTCTGGGCCTTAAAAACTTGGTCAGTTGCTTCGTACACACTTGGATGGTGGTAATAAAACTCGCCTTGAAGTTTACTATTGAAGCCCTCAACCCCATTAGTCGTTGTGCAAGAATCTTGTGTAAGAGGGCTGGCCCACAGATGAGGGGGGAACATCTTCGAGTTTATGTAATTTTTTCGAATGTAAGCAACAAATGCAGAGGCGCCACTTACATGAGGAGTAGCACTGGCCAACTGCTCAAATGCAGCAGGGACATCATTGGCGGGCAGATAAGACAAAGAGAAGAATAGCTGTAACCATGATTGAATCTCTAACTGCTCTCCTTTTTTTTCTGACCGAGTGAATGCATATCGTAGCACTGGATATTTCTGTATCCGCCGCCACCAGCTTTGCCCCAGATGAAATCTGCAGCCCCTAATCGTTGCATTAGGGAAAGCTACTTTAGCGGCTTTGTGAGCGGAGGATTCGAAGTCAAGTAGGAGAAGTTTAACGTTCAATTCTTTACCAGTGTGTTTAACACACATTTGTTTCAATAAATCCCACATAGCTGAGTAAGTTTCTGCCGCTTTTGAGGGGAGGAAGAACGTGGCAACATGCAAATAAAAGCCACGATGGAACACGTGGATTGTATAAGTTTGTTTGAAATGCTTGGGAGCATAAGTGAATGTTCCGTCTCCCAAAATAACATCATCGAAGTCGACCAAAAATTGCAGGTTTTCTTTACATGTTACGGCGACAATCTGATGTTTTTTATCAACTCTAATAATCTTTTCATCGGAAGAGGTTACCGTACTGGCCATCCCGTCCAAAGCCCCATCAATGTTCTTTGGTACGGGTTTCTTCAATTTTTTTCTAGCGCGATAACTGGACTGTGAAAGGGACGGTAGGTCAGAAAATGTTACCTTTTTTGAATTCTCAACCTCATGGCGTATCAATTTCAATGGTGGTTCATTTAGATTTTCGGTTGCTTTTCTCTTCAGACTGGTTCTTATAAGCTGCAGCTCGATTTCTTTATCACTTGGTGGAGCATGTTGCGGTCTGTGTTCCTTGTTGGTCGTTTCAAGCAAAGTAGTCATCGGTACATCTGTTTTGATCGTAGCCCGGCACTCTTTTTTCGAACACCGCCAATGTATATTTTTTTTTTTAACGCGAAATTGTCGGAATTTATAGCCTTCGACTAGTATCATTGGTTTGCCTTTATTGCTTCTCATTATCTGAAAGCCCGTATCAGAACTCATTTTATTAAATTTTAACTGAAATACACTCACACACACTTGCGAATAAAGGAATAAAAACGGTTTAAAATATGCTGTCAAACAACTCACGATTATTAAAAACGATTATTATCATTAAAACTGTTTAAAACTCGAGCTAAAACACGTTAAAAAGTTGCACATTAAAACAATTTAAAATTCGGCACTGTGTTGACAGCAACGGTCCGCAGGTTACTGAGTTACTCCTTTCCAGACACACCTCTTCCTCCTTTTGTCGTGGACCTTCCTTATCACAACACGATAATGCACCTCGCCGACAATAACAAACCCGGGCCCGGTGTCCGGGTGATTCGCGTTGCGTAGGTGCAGCGTTGCCACATAGTGCAGTGTGCGCAAACGTTATCGGTAAAACTGTGCGCAAATGAAAATTCGGAATTTTGTGCGCAACCGTTATCGGTACGAAAAGTGTGCGCAAGTGTCGTGCAGCCTTTTTCTCGACAGGCGCAGGCAATCTTACGTTACAGACTTTTTCGAAGTATTTTTGTGGGAAAGTTCTTGACATTCTTCCCGGCTTCTCATAAAATCGGAAGGAAAAACGAACCTTCCTCTGCTCTTGTCTAGTTATCGCAAACATACAAAATTAAGAAAGATCACTGAATTAGATCATTAGAGATGCACTTGAAATTTCCTCTCCACAGTTTTTGAGGTGATGAATTGGAGCCTCTGAGTTCTTATGAGAAGAAAAGGAATAGATAAAAATATTTGATCATGCCCCCCCCCCCCCCCAGTCTTTCCCGAGTTGTTTATACCGCTGAACGTTTCGCAATATCACACAACTAAGAAATAGGAGTGCCTTATGTTCTTGCCAGTGCCTTTGCTTTTTTGACAAATGTCGACCACAAGATATATCTTAAAAATATTCATATGAATCAAGATGAGCCATTTTGCCCCGAATTCGAATTTAATTTTCCAAGGGATTTTTTGTAAGAAACTTCTCTCTCAAGCATAATGTATTTGGTAGGAGCCTTCGTGCCTCTCCTTCTTCGCACACGACTGTTTACTCCGTCAGGCAAATGTAGGGCAATAGGGTCTATAAAAGTGGAACACAAGGGACAATAGATAATGGGTGGCTTTTTTATTTTAGTGTGGAGTGTGGCAGGGTGCCAGAACCTTTGACGAGGTGTTGCCGTTGGTCAGCCCCAGTCTGCGGGTACTGGTCATTCTTGATTGTCCGAAGAGAAAGCAACTAGGAACTCCTCCTCTACGGGCTCTATTCTCTCTCAGGAAACAGTAGTTTGTTTACAAAACATTTTGACGTGCGTGTTTTTTGAGTTCGTTCCAAGTTATTTATGATACTTTCTAAAGGTTACTGCTTCCGCAAATTGAGATCTTTCTTTGGTCGAATCGGTGGTATCTCTCGAGTCTCGACACTATAGCCATTATTATTTCCTGCTTGTCGCGCGCGCTGTCGATACTCTCTCCTTTGGGGACCTTTCTTTTCTCGATCACGGTGTTCTCCTATTCAGGTCCTTTGCCTTTGTTTTTGATGCTTTTATGTGACTTTAAAGAGAATTAGGGCTTTTGTAGAGCTGTGAATGAAATCACCTGATAGGAAAAGAAGGAATGTATCGTGAGTTTTTTTTTTTTTTTCTTTTGGAGGAGGGGGAGAGTTGTTCTAGATTTGGTTAGTGTATGAGCGAAACTGGAAACTGATTGGCGTTCGTGATAAATGATAAATCTCATCAAGTCATCTCTTGTTCGCAAGTTTAGGATTGGCCATTGAGAGAATGCATATTGACTTTAATTAACCGAAAATGTACACCATAAGCGAGTTACTTATCATCACAAGAGTGGGTAGCCCACATAGACAGAAGGGAAGCAAAAGCTGCCGTAATTGCTGAAGATGATTACAAGATACTAAAATAATGTGGTGAACTCGAGCAGTAATTGTTGTCTATCAAACACTAAGCATGGAATTGCTATCGGAAATAAGCAACTAACTTTTTAAAAATCGAAAGAAGTGCCTCTAAATCGGCCGTATTTAGTCAGATTCAACACAACTGCATTCCTCTTCGCCTAGTTCTCCCCCATATTTTATTTTTGGATAGGGAAACTAGACAACGCAACAGCTTCTAGCTTTCTGTGAATTTCCTGTAGAATTTGAAGAATGTATTTCCAAAATTTCAAGGCAGACTGTTGTGTGATTTACCCATAAAATAGTACAACCTAAGAGAAAATTAGGCTCGAAGTTGGCCCGGCAAATCACAACAACTTGCATCGGGATAGTGAAGGTTTTATCGGTTCAGGAACCTCAGAAGCATGATCGCGGCTCGGGGTGCCTTCATTTTCCCGTGATACTCTACGCTTTGCTCTACAGCTAGTTTAGTTGCCTATCCTGAGGCCACTGATCTCACTTCCATGCATCGAAGGAGAAGAAAACGTTCATTTTCGTTCACAGTTCTCTCCTCTTGCTCCTTAATTTCGAAAATTTGTGTATCTCTATTCATCCCTATTCGCCTCCAAATTGCTAACGACCTATACTTAAACCGTCAAATTTTCTTGAAGCAAAATGGAAACCTGCCCCCGGGCCGATTTATCGAGCTTAGAGCCTTCTCACGTAGACTCCCCGCGACCGACGACATTTCGCTGTCATCGGCTTCGACTGGGCTTCACACCATTCTTCAACGGTCGATGGAAGTTCCTCCGAACCTATGACGTTTCCAGGAGGCGCGAGGCCATCAACATCTACATCCACAGCAGGCACGTTTATATAATTGTCTTTTCTGCGAATGATACGAGCAATAACAAGGTATAGACAACGACTACAATAACAACGAGCAACAACAGGTTATACCCGCCCCCCGCGCCCCCTCCGCGCGCGGCCCCCACCTCCCGGTGCCCCCTCCATTCCCGGCGCACAGTGGATCGAGTCGATAGGAGAGGTCGGACATGAACTTTTTGACTTAAACTACAAATTTCAATAGTTTTTTTTTAAAATTTTCAGGGGTGATTCTTGAAGGAAATTTACGAGAAAACCAACGGAACAACTTTCATAACCTCAAAATTTTGTAAAAACGGTGTAATAAGCGTTTAAAGTTTTCAAATTTTGACTCGATCCACTGTGCGGCGTCTCTTCGAGCCGAGCGAGGATGCGCCAAGAAAGGCGGGAGGGGGATAAGTCCTGATGAAGCTGGATGGTTAAGGAAGAAAAAAAGATTGCGGAACGGGTGGAGGCGGAGCGCAGACCGCGGCGGGCCCCTCGGGGGCCCGGGGGGGGGGGCAGGTGAGGCGGGGGGCCCATCTTGGAGCGTAAGAGAAAAGAGAATTCCAGGAAGTTGTCCTTGACATTGTTGTAACAATCGCTACGAACAGAGCCGAAGAGAAAAGCTGTTATCGTGCCGCGTTTATTGAAGATAAAAAGCACGAGCGCCGGCCACAGAGGGCGAGGATCGAGTCCTGGTGGCCAAGGATCTGACTTTCGATGCGCCCCGAATAATCTGGCATCGGGGCTGTTGGTATCTGTTGCGCAAACGTTTGTTGATGCTCTGCGACGTATTACGGAGGTGTGGTTAAGCGCCGGATGTTCGATCGATGTTTAGACGACGTGCGGAACTGAACCGATCCAGGTTTTCCGAAAGTATCTTAAGTATCCGAAGATTCGATGTACGCCTCCAGAAAGAGAGTCCGCTTGGAAGGAGCTCCTGGGAAATCGGGTCCGTATGCAATGTCTTGAAAGTATTTTTCAATTTGTCGGTTTCGCTGGAAAATTCTGCTGAATTTAACGTGGAATCTGACCGAGTTTGATGAACATATTTTGATGAAAGTCGGGGGAAGTTGTTCGTATCTTTGAGTCGGTAGTAAGAGATCTGAAGTTTGCGTAATAACATCAGCAGCACATACGCTGTTTCTGAAATCAGCCAAAACTATTAGTCCATGTTTAGGGGAAGTAGTTCGTATCTCGGAATCTGTAGTTATAGAGATCTGAGGTTTGAGTAATAGCATCAGTAGCACATACGCTGTTTCTGAAATCAGCCAAAACTATTAGTCCCTGTTTGGGGGAAGTTGTTCGTATCTCTGAATCTGTAGTAAGAGATCTGAGGTTTGAGTAATAAAATCAGTAGCACATACGCTGTTTCTGAAATTAGCCAGAAATATTACTCCTTAATCGCAAGATATAGTCCATTTGGACCACATCTTGCAACAAGGAACTACTGTCTCTGGCTCATTTCAGAAACAACATATATGCCATTGGTCTCCCAATGCGGGAAGGTGCTTTTTGAGAAGAGCCAGAGATCAGTGGTTCCTTCTCGCAAAATGTAATCAATTTTTCCTTAGGATACAATATGCATCTATTCCTATAGATTCAACATGGGAGAGTCATGGCCGTCAAAAGCGAGGATGGGCCCCGTGTGTGGCTGAGCTAGGAGGCTAGCACGAGACGGAGACGAAGACGAAGCTAGAGAAGGTGGAACGAAGAAGTTGGCCCGGAGTCTCAATTCCGGTCTCGCGATCGCGGGGGGCGGAGGCCCCCGGGGGAGGGGGTGGGGGGCGGGGGGCGTCAACACGGTCGCGTCACGCCGTCACGCGTCCCGTCCTCGAGCCAGGAGAGCCGCGAGTCGGGGGTATCTCAGAGTCGGGACTTGGCCGGGGCCGTCGGCGAACGATGCGACGTTGCGCCAAGACTACGCTTGCTAGGAGTCCAACTCGACAACACTCCGTAGTCGCCGCTCATTGGCTGATGAAATCGGTCCAATTCGTTCAAGTACTTTCATATACGGAGTATGGCCACTGAAGGCCTAGCCATCTGAGGCCATATGGCTTGGTTATACGCTCAAATTCCCGTCAAATTCCAATCAAAAAGATGACCAAGATGGCGGTCGAGAGTTACCTAGATTGATAAGTAAAATTAATTAAAACAGCGTGTTGATTGAAATAAGCATGAAATAAGCACGGTTGTAAGGAAATCAGATGAAGGATGAGCCCCACAGCTCCATCATCTACCATCAAATGTCTGCAGGCCGCAGAAATTTGATGGTAGATGGTGCGCACCAGTCACCATTTGATCGGAAATTGATGGATTTGAGCGTGTAACCAGCACAATAGTCACTTGACTGCTGAAAAATGGTGGGCTTCATAAAATCATTAATGAAAAAATCGTAGAACCACAGCTACCGTTGGATCATCGGCACTTGACTGAATTCTCTAGTGCACAGCCTGCTGAGGCTGAAGATGCAACGCTGCATCGATGTTGCACGTCAGAAGTTGCGTAATGAGACAATACTGAGCGGTGCCCGGTGCGGCCGCGGCCATGCGATGAGTCTGGTGAGTGGTGAGGTGAGTTTTACCGACTAACCGGCCGGCCGGATAGCAATGAAGGTCTACTTTCCTAATTCAACTCAAGTCGCTCTCAATCAATTATTCCTGCTATGCAGCCACAGCCATCATGCACTTCGCCTCCTCCTCTCCATGTCCTTTGAGACTCGGATGGAACATTACGATTCATTCGCTAAATATAGGACGGTCAATATCCAAGTAAACTAAGGTGATGGGTACGTATCCCGCAATGGTCGGAAACTTTAATTTCGACCAAATTCCCCGTGTGGAATGAAAATAATTTTGGGATGACCAGAAATTAATCAGTGAGAACGAAAACACACCAACTCGGTAACACGAAAATGCTCAATTTCCATTGAAGACAGTTAATTTACACAAAGGTCATTGAAGTTCGCACATCGGCTCCAACTTGGACCTTTGAAGTGTCCATAAGTACTTGTCTTTCGGCAGAAAAAATCTTTTTCTTAAACTAACTTCTTCACCTACTATGCAGTTTTGTGTGTGTCCTGACTATTTTCATTTTTCCGAGTTGGTGTGTTTTCGTTCTCGCTGATTCAAATAATTTGCACACTAATTTTTCGATACAGTTACACGATGTCTAACGGAGGTTGATGCATTTTAGATTATCACTTGGTCAATTTGTATGAATTTTTGACTACAATTTCATTTAATTTCGGGGAAACTTAACAAAATTTGATGCAAAATTGACTGTTTTGTGTGCTTCGTATTGTTTCACCCACAAGTATTTACAAACCCTTTACCATTCGTAACATTGCCACATTCGCAGCTGTATAATGAGTCGCAGTATTGCAAATCGCATTTTTCGCCGATCGATGTCGCAAAGAACATACGTGCCCTCCTAGAGATCTGTAAATCTCTAGTATTGTTCAGCATGAGCAAATTTCTAAGTAATAAGATCTCTATGCGTGAAGTACCGAGCATTTATCGTCACGCTTACTTCTCTACGCAGCGTTAAAGTCTCTGAAGTGATTCCTACATTTTGAGTTTAATGACTTTTTCACGTTCAAAAAATTTTATCTCGACTCGGAAGTGTTTACGAAAGAAATTGTACGCTCAAGTTCTATTCAAAACCACCCCCAACTTGTTTTGTTCTCAACGTATGTGACTGTGTGGCACGTCTCTGTTCAACTCAGTTCAACTTTACCAAAAAAAAAAAAAAATCCGTAGGAATTAGATAATTACTACTCAGTAAAGCATATCAATCTTTTCTCGTCATCCTGTTCTACTCCGACTCCCACGATGGAGGAGGTTCCATGTGCGTTCAGATGTCCTGCTGTAGAAAATTTGGCATTTTATTTTCGCCTTGGAGTGTGACAGTGCTTTTGTGGGTGTGGGAATAGCGTTATGTGTCGATGCCGGAAACGCGGCACATCGCACGGAAGTCCCCCGTTAGTTCTATCCGTCACCATCTCCCCGACCTCCACCACAGTCACTCTTCGTCGCGTACGCACGTCCCATGTTCTTTTTGCCACTACGCATCAAGTGTCCCCTATATCAGCCCATACTTGTACGCGCCTCCACCCACCTCCCAACTTGAATATCTTCAGGGTGCCTACAAGACCGGAGTTTCCGGAAAGTCCGGATATAGTACTGATTTTTTAAGGGCGGTCTGGAAGTACTGATAAAGTGCGGAATTCCGCGAGAAGGTCCGGAATTTTTGTCGTTTTTTGTCGCAATTTGAGCAAGAAATTCAAATTTTTGAAAATCTTCGGATTTCGTCAATTGCAGGCACTGAAAAAGTACTGAATTTCTCTGTTGAGGAGGTACTGAATTTCATGGGAATTAATGTACTGCATAAGTACTGGTTTTTGGCCAGTCTGTTTTGGTAGACACCCTGATCTTCGGTAGAATCACTCAAATCAGAGACCACCTATCGATGTCTAAAGTGCGAAACCACGTATCTCCACTGCGGTGTTTCAAAATTTCCGCTCCCATTTTATTTTTTCGAAGAAAAGCAAGCTAACTTTACATTTTGAAATTTTTACAGTATATTTTGCCGGCCAAGAGGAAAAATCAAAAGAGTTTTCAATTACATATGGTGAATAGTTTTCCACAGAAATTATAAAGTATGACAAAACAATTGCAACGTCGCAAACAGAGATACATGGTTTCGGTCTTCGGTCATCGATACTTTAGAGACCTGTCTACACCAAAACCTCTAATCGGTCGAGGCAAATGCCTTTTGCTCACATTGCAAGTTTTAAGTTGAAAGTGGGGGTCATCGATGAGGGTTTTTACAACACATTTCACGATCATCGATGAGTGATGCACCTATGACCCCCACTCTCAGCAAAACACTTGCAACGTGTGCAAAGGGCAAAAAATTAAGCTCGGAGATCAACACTACTATTCGGCATTCGCCTAATGATGATTGATGAGCAACTTTTGGAGCATAAAATTCGCCGAAGATGACTGATGAATATCGGAGCGAGAGATAATCTTTCGCAAATCAGGTTTGAATGCCGAACAAATCGCTCAACCCTCGGTCATCCGTCATCTCGAGGCGAATCTGAGCGTTGACTCCCGAAAGCAAGGCATTCGCCGCGTGCGCCTCCGAAGTCGTGAAAACCACGTGAGCATCTCAAAGACCACCTGTCGCACCAATTTGACCATTGTTTTCTCGAGAAGGGGTGGTCAGAATTTTTCCTCCTATCTCCGAGCCGGCTCTGTTAGACTAGTTCCAATCGACCCTCGACCCGTATTTCACCGCGGTCGGCTAATTACCGGTTTCCCGTGCAGCCGCGCCCTCGCGTAGCACCTGCCCTTCAGTTCTTTGCCATGGATCGATATTTTCCCATTTAAACCTATGTAAAATGATCGATTATCAAGATATAGCTTATTAATCGATTCTTTAACATAGCTCTAAATGGGAAAATATCGATAGTAGATGATCCACGCCTCGCCATTGGTCCTCTAAGTTTGCGTCGCAAATTAAGCGCCTGAAATTTATTCACATTCTGACCAGCCTGTTCCTTTCTTCCTCTTTTTTGTTCCCCTTTTTTCACCTCTAATCATGTCAGTATTTTTTAACCCTCTTCGAGCAGGGAAAGGAGAAAACTAAGGGCTCGATATTTTGTGTTTTTCTTGCGGTGAATAGGCCAATCAACCTATCTCATCTCTGAGTTCCGCCCGCGATACCAGCCTCGTGTCCTTTTCTGAGGACTCTGAATGAGGGTCCAATTAGTAGGAGGATCAGCTATTTTGATATAATTGTGAGGATGTGAGGGTCTCCCCGGGAACATGTGGACGGGAGGGAAGGGAAGGGAAAAAATTAGGCTACGTTCCCGTATCGAAATGCTCTCTAGTTTTGTTATTTTTAATTCCGGTGTAGATGTATGCTTTGGTTTTGCTGATTTAATTGGGTATTTCAACTATGCTGAAGTACCCTCTATAAAAATGAATCTGTTTTAATCGGTTTTCCTAATTGGTATTTTCTTTTTTTCTGTTCCAGGTAAGGATAACTTTCAAAATGTGTTGTGTTGTGATTTCTGCTGTCACTAGAAGGTAAAAAAAAGCTCATTAGAAATCTATTATTTTTTTTTTAAAAAAAAATGCAATCAAAGCTATCTCGCCTAGTGCTATGACCTTTCCAATTTCCATGTATTCTAACAGGGGAGCCTAATTCTGTAAGAGCCCTAAAAATTCAGATCATGAAAGGAGGAAGTTTGTAAGGAGGAACAGAAATCAACTTTGCACCAGTTGTATCAGGCGCCACGGTTGGTACAGCGCCTCTTATCTTTCTATCTCTATCATCGAGCGTGGGATGAAGATCGATCTCTGATTGGCTCCAAATCACCTCTATTCATCAGTGTACTTCATGCTTTCAGATGCCACCGTCAATGCGTGGTGACATTAAAAAGCCTCAAATTTTATCCCAAGAAACGGTGAGCGAGTCTAGGGTGTCTACAAGTCCGGAAATAGTACTGATTTTTTAAGGGCGGTCCGGAGGAACTGAAAAAGCGCGGAAATTTCGCAAGAAGATCCGGATTTTTTTCATTTTTTGTCATTTTGGTCGCAATTTGAGCGAGAAATTCACATGTTTGACATTTTTCGAATTCCGTTAATTGGAGGTACTGAAAAAGTACAGAATTTTTCCGATAAAGAGGTTCTGAATTCCTTGGGTATGTGCTAAAAAAGTACTGTAAAGTACTGATCTTCGGGCAGCCTGTTTTAGCAGACACCCTGGGTCCCTGGCGAGCTCCAAGCGCCAAAACCTGATTTTTAGGCTCAAAACGCCTGATGAAGTTAGAACAATGATCCTGGCTGTTTGTCGAGAGGTTCTGGTTCATGATTGTCGCTATTTGCTATAGTATTTTCAGCGCCACTTGTTGCGGTGAGCCGCATTCAATACCTGTTGCTGCTCCCTCGGTTCGTTCTTTTCTTTCCCCTTCCTTCGCGGTGTCCCCCTCCCCCTAATCCCCCCTCTCGCCGCAACCTTCAATAAGGTTCGTTCCGATTCAATATTCTGTGGCCGAGGCTGACTGAAGCCACCGTGAAGACGCGGCAGAATTCAATTTATTGCATCCTCCGTTGATGAAATTCTCTCGACGGTGATCCCCGAGGCCCCCGCGATGCCGCGCGCACCCCCCCCCCCCCCCCCCCGGGCGCCCCCCGAGCGGGTATCTAGGGAAACTTTCTGGAAATTTTATGACGTCTCGCTCGAATGGCCGCCAAGGTCTCGCACCCCCCCCCCCCCCCCCGGCGTTGAAGAGCGTCACCTTGAAAAAATACACGCACTCCCATTTCTTTCTGTTGTTTCTACCGTCTTCGTTTGGGTTTTGGCTTTATCGCACCGAAACTTTTCGAGCAGCGTCGTGTAGGTAAACACACTCGCGGTGGATGCCCTCCTTCCGTCTTCGCGTTTGGCGTGTCGGGCGGTTTGCTAGGTTTCGATCGAGCGCAACCCATCACTAATCGACTAGTTCCTATAGTAGTAGTTAAGCAACAACAATACACGGAAACAGTCCGACTATTTTAACTAGAAAACACAAGAAAAACGGATAAACAAGGCTAAAAACGACAAAACATAAAATCTAGGACGTCTTATGGCGGTCTCAACCCCCTCCTCGACCAGGAAGCAATGTGTCTCTTTTCTCGTGTTTTATTATAATCGTGAAAACAATGGTTCCTGGTGGAGAAGGGGGTTGAAACCACCCTGAAACGTCCTAGGACTCATGTTTTTTTGTTTTTTTCTAGCCTTGGTTACCCGTTTTTCTTTTGTTTTTTATTAGTAATTTAGCTATCCACGATCGACATTGAGCATGAAATAAAGGGTAGTCCATAGATATTGTTTTCTGGATCATAACTGAGGTGTAGAAGATTTAACTCGAAGTTGGACGGATCACGAGACCACAAGAAGAGGAGGGGGCGCAGATTAGACTTTTTTGAGTCGGAATAGGGCTGTAGCGAAGGAAAGAATGTGGGTAAATAATAAGCAACAGGTGATCAGTGCGATCAGATTACCCAATACTGTTAGTTCAAAATACTTCTGACACTCTTTGTCTCCCCCTTATCTTCCCTCTCCTGTCTCATTTTCTTTCTTTGCAGATCGAGTAGGGGCTAGGCTGTGTTTATTTTTTTTCGTTTGCTCTTCGCTCCTCTGGTCTGAACAAGAAACTATTAGCCTTGCTCTTCTGTTAATTTTTGTGAGGAGCATTTTCTATACGGGATGGATGAGGAGGAGGAGGAAGAAGTAAGTAGAAAAGTACGAATGGAGGAGGAGAAAACTCTTTGAGAGGGAAGGTTGTCGTATGTTGTGCATACAACATTGTTGTATGCGGGTATGTTATATGCGGGTTTGAAATATGATTGTAATATTTCTGTTGGAAAAAGAAAACATAAGCTCATTGAAACAACGAGGAGGGCACTCGAAGTTAGTCGATTTTTTGAAGTTAGAACCTGATTTTCCTTTCTTGCAGACCTACGAAGGTTTGGGCGGAAAGGGGGGGGGGGGAGGGTACTGCCCCCTCAGAAATCTGCACGATATCTCCAAAGAAATGTGATAAATTTCGTTGAGAAAGTCCCTGACATATCTACCATCATTGAAATTGTAATTGGATCAACCTTTTCGATGGGTACTGCTCAAAATTGCTGTTGAGACTACTCAGTTTTTCAAAATTTCCGGGGGTTGCCCCCCGGATCCCCTTTTGAAGATTGCAAGGAAATCCCCCAAACCGTCTTTAGAGCTGGGGAGTTCCTTAAATCCTCCTCATCGGAATGTCCTCTAGTGATTCCCCAGACCCCCTCCCCCTTTCATGAAGTGCCCTGCTCCCCGTACGGAAAGTTCCTAGTTCCGCCCTTGTATGTACTGAAACGATGCAGATTATTGTAATTGTTGAAGCCGCATACTTTATTCGCCACCGGTAATATCTAAGTTCATGTGTCATCACTGTCTGCGAATTACGAGTTATTACAGTGGATAACACCAAGATAGAGTATAGATTTGTTGGATTCTGTCGGATTGATTTGACAGAGGCAATGACAATGATCTGACAGTGGTCGAAGCAGAAGCGCTCACAAGGTTAAAAATGACGAAAAATTGTTTTTCAAGGGCCTGGTCTCGTGATGCTACTGCTGAGCTGCATGCTGCACTGCTGCACTCGATCGCGGAAAATTGGCTGAGCTGTCTTTCTGCGTGCATAGATGATCGTGCCATGTTTTACCCGCCAGTTGTTTACGTTGTCATCAATTTTTGTTCCATTGCGTCATCTGAGCCAATTTTCCGGTGAGTTTGGATTTCAACAGTCATTGAAACGGCGGCTGTTCTACATCCGAAGCAATTGTCACCGCTCTTCGGAGGTCAAAACTCAGCTCCTCTCGGCTGAGGAAAGATACATTTCCCGCTGATTTAGCATAGAAGAAGAGCTTGGTCATTCACGCGAAGACTCGTTAGTTTGACAGATATTCGAGTCGATTACCCCTTTAAGTTGAAGGGAAATTTAGCAAGGCTCGTCGAAATTTCGTTTAAAGAACATGAACTTTTGATTAAGGAAACAGCTTTCTCGATAAAAAATTAATTTGATTTTCCCAATGAAATTAATCATGGGATGTTGGGACAATCCCTAGAAGGACCTCCCTCCCTCCCGGCATCCAACATGCGAGCCATTGATACTCATTACCATGCTCAAAAAAGTAATGCATTGATTGAAAAAATCAGGCAGCAGGTTTATTAGGGTACAAATTGAATGGGGAGGGTGAAATACTTTACGCTTCGGAGTTAGAATTTTTAAAGTGTCAAATGATTTGAAAACATCTCTAGAATATTTTGTCAAACGCATAACAAAATAATAGATGTACATATAGATACATAGCAAAATTCACATTCCTCCAGTTGCTAGCGAGAGTAACTTAAGTGGCCGAGCTTCGAATAGTTCGATCGGGGGGGTCATGTTTTTTCGCCATTTCTCAAGGGCCGTCTATTAATGATGTAGGTGGGGTAGGTACAGGTACTGGCAGGCAAGTACTGGTAAAGGCGCTTAAAGATAGGTGGGGATCTATGATTGCCAAACAAACATCTCTAAAAAAGAGTGAGAGGGGTGAAAGAGGCTGAAACTTCACGTCATTTTATTCCCAAAACCCTAGTAAACATGAATGCGACACCAGTTTGGAGGTATACCAGGCGGTTTAGTTCTAGCACTAATCGCTGGAGCGGCGTTAATCATTTTCGAGATTGTCCCAATTTCCTTTGCCCGATCCGATGAATAATCGTCACTCAACCAATTCGACGGAAACGTCCAGTTCAGTTATTTAAATAGCCCCGAATCTATATTTAGACACGATCGAGAAACGAACACATCCTTCATCCCCCCGACGCTGAGATGCAGTTCGATAAAGAGGTTTAAAGTCACTTTCTGGCGAGAGGGGGGAGAAAAAAGGGACGTGAAGACGATAGCGGTAAGCTCAGACGTCTGATTAAAGCCGAATCGATGACTCGACCTGGTCTTCCAGATCCTCGGCTAATGGCAGGTATTCAGATTTTTTTACTCGAATCCCACGAACAGATAGTTGATGAGGTGAGTCGCTGGCTACTCGAAGGCAGGTCCGTCAGCTCGTAGCCTCAACATCTCTATCGATAGCCGTTTAAACGTTGATTCGTCGAATAACCCGGTGGAAGTGGCAACGGAGACCCCTTGACTGGATAAATATTAAAAGGGTCTTAGCGACTAAGCAGGTGCAGCGCTGGGGAGGAGGGAGGGGGCTGAAACGGTGTCAGGTAGATCAACCCTTTTCTGTAGTCCACATCCACCTGATTCAGATTATCTCAGTCGAAACTTGTATAATGAGCTGCGGCAGGTACCCCGGCGGAGGCCTTTTTTTAGGGACGTCAGGAAAAAATGGTCGGGCTGGGAAGGGGATAAAAAGTGTGTAAATTATGCCCTCGGTTCCTAAAGGCTAGCGCGCCTCACAAAAGCTGGCTGTCGGATGAAAGTATGCTCATTATCGTTCGGAGAGGTGTCGTGAAGTCGTCTCTGGTCCAAGTCGAGGGTGGAGAGTAATACTGCCGTGCTGAGGAAAAACGCCGTATGAGCCTCTAGGCGTTGCCAAATTTCCTTTGGTAGATTGCTATTTTTCAGGAAAATTTTTAAAAATTTGTCTACCAATTTCTCAGGTAATTTTGTTTGTAATTTGATCTAAACCCTCTGAAAATTTCAAGGAAAAATATTCGTAACTTTTCTAAAAAAAATAAACTTTTTATCGAGGGAAGTTTGGCAACTCTTGAATGTTCACACGGCGTTCTTCCTTAGCACGACAGAATATCCGAGTCTTTTGATTCACATATCGTGGTCCTCCTGACGTGAGGGCGTATCTCGATTTCCACATGAGCCCTAGAAAGCATGGATTCATGTGTAAAATAGGGTTCACGAAAAAAAAGCCATACGCCCTTACGTCAGAGGAGCGATGATACATGCGCTATACCATGCACAAGATTTTTCAGTCTCACAATCCAGTCCACTATACATGCCGAATCGAAAGTTACTCGTGCTTTACAATTTTTAAGTATTTTAATTTGAATCACCTCTGAACTTACCAAAGCTATGCTTTCAAAGTCTCATTTTAAAACGACTGGAATCTCATCACATTGAAAAATTACCCCGTTCCTTAATCTCCGTTTAAATTCGTCGTTCCCCAGATGGAGGAACGAGACTACAAGCTGAAATTGCGAAATTTTACACTCTCAAATTATAATTTCATCCGAAAACTGTTGAGAATTTTCACTTGAAAATTAAACTGATTTTGCTTCCGATGACATGCAGAAATCAGCAGAAGTTGGGCAGAAATCGCGCAGTCTCATGTTTTTGAAACATTGCTCTTCTTTTTCTTTTTAAATTTTGAAACTTCTTTTGCAGTTACGCTCCTTCGTTCCTATTTGTGTCTGGAAGCTGTAATTTCACATGTATTGTTTCTGAAATGAATAACCAGAAATGATAACTCCGTTTTGCAAAACGTAGTTTAATTGCACAATCTTAGCAATCTGAATTTCCGATTTTCATTCCGAGGGATTCACCGAAATCAGGCCGACAGCCTTACCATGCTACCTAATTTCCACTCATTTTTTTTATTTTGTTTCATTGAAATAGGAGCAATTCGTCGTCTCCCGAACGAAAGAACGTAACTCCATTCCAATGTTGCCAAATTTCCCCTCGCAAATTGCCTATTAATCAAGAGAATCTTGGGCATTTCTGACTGAAAATTTCCCTGATTTTTCTCTAGATCCCAAGCAAAAAACAGAGATATTTTGGATAAAAATTGCTTACGTACATTTATGTATCATAAGTTAATTGTTTGAGTCAATTTGGCGACCTTGGAGTGGAGTTACGTTCCTTCGTGCCGGAGACGACGAATTGTACGCCTTGAATCTTTTTATGAACTGATTTTATATCATAAGAATGGACTGATGAAATTGGAGGATCGGATATGTCTTAATCTGACCAAAAAAAAGAAAGAAATTATGCAACGTCTAATGCAAGTAGTAAGGCTGATTTGGAAAAAATCCGTCCATTTGCTCAAATGAAATTCGGTCTTAATCCGCTATATTTTGACGGTGTATCCAATTATTGATGATATCTAAAGTCCTGTGTCTCTACGCTCGATATTGAAGCTCATAAAAAGTGCGATATGAATCGATAGATGCAGGATATCAACGTCGCAGCCGATAGAAGTGACTTTTCTTCGATTCGATTAGTGATTAGTGACCAAACAAAAGAGGCACCCTTCTTTTTCGAGCTGCAATGTTGCGCAACCGCCTCGCGCTTATCGATCCATTTTAAGTGTCCATTTTGAAAGTGGAGAACGGGCTTAATCTAGTCACTAAAAGCAATTAAGAGGTATCGTCGGGGGCCGATTTTTTGTCTTCTGCATCTTGACGCCGCGCCGGCCGAACAAAACAAAAAAATCCCTCCTCTTGACGTCAGAACTGCCGTGCTAAGGAAGAACGCCGTACGTGCCCTCAGATGTTGACAAATTTCACTGGAAAAAAAACATTGGATCTAGAGTCCAGACTCTTGAAAACATTGACAAGAAAAAGGACTCTTGATTCAATCAGATTTAAGCTTAAATCAAAAGGAAATCCGCTCAAATTAAGAGGCTTGGTTCTTGATTTAAGCTTAAATCTGATTGAATCAAGAGTATTTTTTCTTGTCGATGTTTTAAAGAGTCTGGACTCTAGATCCAATGTGTTTTTTTTTTCCAGTGTTCCTCAGATTAAAGATGAATTTGAAAGAAAACTCGTGGAAGTATCCTCTCTAGTTTTTTAAAGAGTTTTCTTCGTTGGTTGATCAAAAATATCTGAAAATTTCAAGTTTAAAAATGTATGATTTTTCACGAAAATGAAGGATCTATTGGGGGAAAATTTGGCAACGTCTGAATTTCGATAAGTCGTTTTTCCTCAGCACGATTGAGAACTGCTCCTCGGGGGCCGAAACTCGGTGCAGCGAGCATCAACCTCATGTTGCGCAGCAGCACTATTCACCGCACAGCATGTTCATTTCTTTCTATCCGAGCATTGAAGTCTCCGAGCCGGGCGCGGTGTTGCCGCGCCGCCGCGGCCGTGAATCCTCCGATGAGCGAGTGCAGAACCCGGAGCGGAGGGGAGTGACTTTTACTTGCGATGGTCCCCGGCCGGCTCGCGGCGGCGGAATCAGTCTCAGTGCTCAGCGATCAGTCGGACCGGTTCTACGTCCGT
Organism: Bemisia tabaci; assembly: GCF_918797505.1. NCBI lineage: Eukaryota > Metazoa > Arthropoda > Insecta > Hemiptera > Aleyrodidae > Bemisia > Bemisia tabaci. Next base: position 21,465,010 of record NC_092797.1, read on the forward strand.
CCGTGCGCCGCGCGTGTTGCCTGCATCGCCCCTTTCGCCTTTCGCCCTCGTCGCAGTGATGTCAGTGCCCTCCGGGGTGAGTGCGTCTCCGGTGTATCGATGCCCGACTACGTCGCGCCGAAACCGCGGAGCTATGTGTTCATGACGAGATACACCTACGTCAAAATATTATACGTGCTATTCTGTTTGATCGTCTGCACGTTCATATTCCTGGTCTTGTTGCTCTACGTCAAACTGACCGCGCGATGAGTGTGCTTTGACCCCGCGTGTGTGTTTGTGTGTTAACATGAGTGCTAGCATCTGGGGGAGACCCTCCGCGGGTGTGTTAGTGTTGCAGAAGGCCCATTCCGGGCATGGGATTTTGGAGGAGAGCTCCTCGGAGGTGACCTCGTCGTCGACCTCCCCCAATCAGGTTGTTATCAACGCTTCGGTCCCGGTGCCGTCGCTTATTAGCCCGGCGCATTCCCTTGGATATTCGGATATCGGTGATGTGGACTTGGAGTTCTGGGATCTGGACCTCAACGCCCAGAACGGCGCCCGATTCCCGCATCTTGTTCCTCAGAGATTACATCACTCGCTCTCCGACACCAGCTCTATCTCAGGTTAATTTCTTTTCAACCCCTAACTTGTTTAATAGACTACAACACTGCGGAAGTCCTGAAGTCGTCTTTTGCCACCCCAACAGCGTCGGATTAGCCAACACTGGAAAAAAAACACATTGGATCTAGAGTCCAGACTCTTGAAAACATCGACAAGAAAAAGTACTCTTGATTCAATCGGATTTTTGCTTAAATCAAAACGAAATCCGCTTAAATTAAGAGGCTTGGCTCTTGATTTAAGCTAGATTCTGATTGAACCAAGAGTACTTTTTCTTGTCGATGCTTTTAAGAGTCTGGACTGCTCTAGATCCAATGTGTTTTTTTACCAGTGAATACCTCCTAGACTGACCATACCTGAAGATTCGGAATTCATCTGAGAGTGTGTTAGTACATCTGGTTGTGAATTTTTACACAAGTTTGTATGGGACGAAGTCTAGGAAGTATTGGATTAGCGCATAGCGGCCGCGGATGCTGGCGGCTACCAGGAGCTTGCACATTTGCGGGTCGCATACTCTCTAAATTGAAGACGGTTCACGACTACCAAAAAACTGAAGGTTCGTTTACGGGTATGATATCATGACTCCCGAAAACCCGTCTCAAAGCCTTTTCAAATCTGGAAATACTTCAGGGGTCCTCGAGAAACTTGCTCTCAGGGACCCACCATAACATTTGCATTCGAGGCTTCTACTTTTTTCGTTCAGAGCTGAAGAGTCCATGGGCATTGTCTTACCCAGGGCCCGCAAACGCTGATTTCATAAGTTACCGAAATTTCAGTAATAGGCTCTCGGTTCCCAATCGTCATTGAGCTACAAAACTACAAATACTGGAATACTGGTATCTGCTGTATTTGGGCTCCAAATACTAGAATTTAAGGGCCACATGACACCCCAAATTCCAGTTTTAGGGAATTTTTAAATCTGTCTTTGAGACTCCAAGGGCCCCAAAGGTCGCAGTCGGATTTCTCGCTCAGATAAAGAATAAATGGTGGTGAAGTGTCAGGTAGTTACGAGGATCATATCCACCCTCTCGCACCACAAAACGATTTTGATCACTACTCCTCAACCTGTTGCCACCTGTGTGAAAAGTCAAAAGAACCACGCAGAGCACCTATGAACTGATGGATGTAAATTGTAACCTGCGGATGAGCATAGGTAGTCGTTGTTCCAACTGACCGGGGGGGGGGGGGGATGACAATGGTAAGGGATGCTGCGAGCCAAGATCAAGGGGGGTCACCAACCACTAAGGTCGTAAAATCAGGAATGTGACCGTTTGGATCGACAATAACTAACTCCAGCCATCAGTGAGGTGCGGAACGACGTAATAGCTCGATTTCTAATCGGACCTGCAGATTTGCAGGTGTTGCTAGAAAGGAACATTTTGGAATTTTTAAGGATTTTCTAAATACGCCCAAGACCCCTCAAGAAGTGTTGCTACTGTTTTTTAAGAGATGATACATAACTTAACTACAAATCAGTTGAAGTGGCTAAATATTCAAGAATTTACTGTTGATGAAAGTACCTTGTATGAAGCTGAGCACGCAGCAGATTTCCCCCCGTTCCTGTGCTTGTTACGGACCCTTGTCTCCAAAAATTGGAACAATTTTCTTATCACATCATTCATCCACTTGATGATACGTATACTTTAAGTCGTTTATCAATTTCAAACGCTCCTTCACTGCCCCAAACCTAATGAAGGCCTTGTCCGCACGAGCGGGGTTCGAGGAACTTAGGGTGAACTTGTTCCTGGAACCCAAAGTTCGAGGAACTCGTTCGTCCAAATTTCGCTCGTGTGGACAAGGCCTCGAGTACTGTGATTGCATTTTTGCAATCGTTTTGGTGGATTGCTGCCACAAAATTAATCATAAACCTAAAGAAAAAAAGACGAAAATGTTGCCGTGCGAATTTGTACAAATTAATTGGACCGAATTTGGCAATAAGTAACTATTTAATTTCTGACTCTTTTATGAAAACAGCTGTATCCATAGGAAACCGAATGACGCAGCATGTGTCCCTAATAAGCCAGATACAGTAGTGTACCTCCTATCAAACAAAGTGTTACAGTCTAATTGAACTGCTATTTCTGGTTAATTTTAGGGACAACATGCGAGCCATTAGTTTTCCGAAGTAGATAAGTGCTTTTGTGGGTGAGCCAGGAAGAGTAGTTCCTCATTGCAAAATGTAGCCTAATTAATTTCAACCAGATATTTACGAGTTTTTCTATTGCGACTATTGTACTTTACGATATTATATTGTAGATTTAGTACGTTTTGGGTGTAAACCCATCGGTAATTAGTTGGTTAGACGTGGCCTCTCGGTAGATGGCTGAATTTCCAGGAGTAGATCCAAATCACGTCTTTCGTCAGGGTTCCGTGCAGTGAAGACTTGTCTTCTCTCGGCACACCTCTTCCTCCACATCATGAGCACCTTGTCGTCAATAATTGAGACGTCGATAGCAGTCAAGTCGAGATGGATATGACCGACCTGTGAGTCAAGCGGGACGCTGATAAAAAATGATGACAGGTGCGCTCCATAATTTGTGGTTGTCCATAATCGAATCCGTGTAAACGAATTCTTTATTTCAACGATGTAGGATTGATGCGACATTTCTGGTAGACAGCCGCAATCAGCTCGATAGCTAGCTCATTTTCCTCTTGTTTTTAGTTTTTCCATTAGTACCGTCATTAGCGCTCCTTAGAGTAATGAAATGTTCAACTCAGCTCGGAAACTGGATACAAGCCTGTGCTTGAGTTAAATATTTAATTTTAAATCGATGACCTAACTTTGCCTTCCCTTCTTTGTTCCCCACTCTTTGCAGCTGTAATGAAGACAGGAAAATAAAATGGTTTCGATTAAATTACAGTTTTACGAAGGCTTGTTAGTCTGCGCACTGCCTGAAAAACGCAGAAATGACATTTCCTGAGGATGGGAATGCTATTCCGGAGGATGTGTTCACGAATAAAGTAGGCTGCCGTCATATTTTTTCCAACTCAATGACATTGCTCTTCACCGTTTATAAGCGCACATGGTCTGAGAAACTGTTCAAATGGAAAAAACGAAATAAGTACGAAAGACATTTCGTGCAGGCCAAGATTTTATTTCGCTCTTGATAGCTTCGGAGTGTTTATTAAACTTTGGAGGGGAGCTTTGACCTAATCGATGGTGACTTACAAAAACTTGATGATTGAATAAAACTATAATTGACTTCAGTAAATGAAAATAAATGAAGACGGTTTATGATCGGATCTTGATTGCTCCCATGCTCCCTGTTCTTTTGAAGGTCAACTAGAGCCCATCACGAGCGACTAAACTCTTTTTTAAGAGGGGTGGAATGATTATCCCGAAATATTGACAGCAACCTCCTAATTTCCTTCTGATTGAGCACTAATTGGACCGCGTTAAACTGAAAGGAACCAAGCCACATCAGCTATTGCCAAATTTAACAGGGAAATTACAATTTTTTACGAGAGAACGTCCATGCAGATTCCTTTGAAAATTTTAAGGAATTTGCTTTGTATTATAGAGAAAATTCACTGAAATTTGCACAAAAATCTGCACAACCGTTTTCATGTAAAAAATTAAATTGCCCGATTAAATTTGGCAATAGCTGATGTGGCTTGGTTCCTTTCTGTTTAACGCGGTCCAATTTACTCAGTACATCTACATTGAAATCCGTAAACTTGAGGACTTTGACTACTTTGAGTTTATTAAGTTCGTCGGCCCGGCTGGCCCTGGATGAGGAGCTCATTGTAGGTCGTTTGCGGTGGGAAATTATTATTTGGCCACGTTTTATTCGACCTCCAGGCTTAATTGTATCACACCTTGCCATGAACAATTAACTTATTCGGTAGGGACGAAACAACAGAATTCATTTTCTTTCATTTTTTTATGGTGCCTGGTTTAATGCATCGATCCTTAACTATGATCACACGGGAAACTGTAGCTTCAAAAGTCAGCTTAAAACTTGCGAGTGGTAAAAGCAGAATTAGCCACTCCCAAACCAAACGAGAATAGATTTTCTTTTTATTATCTGGTCTACAAAGTGGAACCCCCAAATTGATGGAGTTAATTTCTGAAGGCAATCAGCATTGCTAAGTGTCATTCACCCATAATTTGAACTGGTTCACAACCAGGTGAAAAATTTCTTAGAATGTATGATTTAATCTCGACCAGCGACTTAAAAAGCCGGGCTGTTGGAAACTTCTGCGAGCGTTCAAAGAAGAGTCGATTCTCAACGCTTAAAAAATAGGATGAGCACTCTTACAAAGCTTAAAGTTTACTTCGGACCTCAGGATCAGAAATTAGACCCACGTCTTTTTATATTACGAGATAAAGTTGTGAATTTTCTCACTTAAACAATGTCAATGTTCATCATTATTCGTCACAATTCGTTCCTCTAGACCGATTTTCATTATTTTTCCAATAACCAAGGGAGATAGTTTCTACATGAGTCTGCCATATTTAAATTACCTCACGGTGGGGGGGGGGGGGTTATAGCGCCCTCTAGTGGTATGGGGCCGCGTAATGACCAAGCGGAAGTGTCATAGCTTCCTGGTATTTTACACATGTGCGTGAATTTAACAATTCTCCCTCCTGGTAACTTTGATGCGCTTTCAAGAGTCGAGGAAAACAAAAGTTAGGAAAGGAAGGGATCGGAACCATAAAGTCAAGAGCCTTTGGATACAGGGCATTACAAAGCGGGCGGCGAGCCTTTTGAGTGATTCCACAAGTTATACAGGATCGCGACCAGGAGAAGGAAGAGGGAATGCCGATCGTGAATCTTTCCCGCACAGCCGGCACGAGGGCCGGAGAGCCGTGGTGCCGAGGATGGAAGTCGGTGAAAAAACTTGCATCAAGTGCACGAACTGCACCGACTGCACCCCCGCCCCACGGCCCCTCCCCTGCCCGCCCGTCCCCCGCACCCACCCCCCACCCCGCTCCGAGATGCAGCACATGCAGCGTATGCATTGCATGCAATGTGTGCAATGTCATGTCGGATTCACTCGACGTTTTCCTCTTTCGCTTCCTCTCGCCTTCCCTTTCTCTCTTCTCCTCCCCCCCCCTCTCCGCGGTCCCCACGTTCTCCGAGCTATTTGTTTTTCTCTTTACTTTCTTCCCCATGCCATGCCATGCCAGGCTAGGTTTTTTTTTTCCTTCTCTGTGATTACGCCGACTTTGACCTTCATGCTTCCTTGGGTATTTCGCTCATCGGCACGTATCTCGCCCCTCGCCTCGATTTTGCTAGCTCTTAGCCCCCCCCCCCCTCCCCCAACTGCTCCTCCCCAATCCAGCCGTCTTTCCTCCCTCCTTCCTCGGCACAATAATTCTCGTGATTCCTCCACTTCGCCGTCACGGTGGTGTGGGTCTCTCGAAGCTCTAAGTGACTCCCCCCCCCCCCCCCCGCATTTTATGCCCCTCGATTTTCCAGCATTTCCTCTTCCTTCACCGCAGCCGCGTTTTTTCTACGCGTATCTGGTTCTGTTTCACTCTCGACTGGAATTATTCTCATGGAGTATGAGCCTGAAATAGACCGTCCGAGTGTTCTGCGAATGTTCGTGCGGATTATTTTAGATGACTCGAGGGCTTAGAACTCTAATTCGATTAAAACTTGGTTATTCAGAGCGCTCGCAGCGTATGATTTTATTCATGCGTTTCCGAGCGAAACTACAGCCGGAGTCGGTTTCGGTTTTAGACCTGGACTTGCTACATCGTTGCCTCCATGAGGAAGCTCAAAGTCTCAACTTATTTTCATCCTCAGCCCAGAGATGCTGGCCCTGGAGTTAGCCGGTTTTTATGATTGGATCCTTTTCAATTTGTTGTCATCAAAGCTTTGGATCAGTATGTCGTCATGATTTCCGACACATAGGAATGTAACCTCATTCCACGATTGCAAAATGTGCTGGAACGTCTATTTTTTACCTGATTAAGATCGTGCAGTTTCCGTCCAAAATTTTGTTGATTTTTGCGTGCACTGGAAAAAAAAACACATTGGATCTAGAGTCCAGACTCTTAAAAACATCGACAAGAAAAAATACTCTTGATTCAATCGGATTTTTGCTTAAATCAAGAACCAAGCCTCTTTATTTGAGCCGCGGATTTCCTTCTGATTTAAGCTTAAATCTGATTGAATCAAGAGTATTTTTTCTTGTCAATGTTTTCAAGAGTCTGGACTCGAGATCCAATGTGTTTTTTTTCCAGTGTGTTATCAGAGCAAAAATCGATGTTCGCAGCCAAAAATGGACAACGGTCCTCTAGTTAAAATACAGCGTGTGAATGGCAATTTTGCAAAGTTGATATGTTCTTACGTTTTCCATTTAGGGAATGACGCTGTGCTGTATATCATCACAACGAAACGACTTTCAATAAAACGCCAGATTTTTAAGATTTTTTCCTGCCTGTGAAATTTTTGACCGTAGACACGACACTCCCCCCCCCCCCCCCCACCTTCATGAAAAATTTCAGTCTACGCTATTGCTCATGTGTTGAATCGAGCCAAAAAATCTCTAGCCATAATATTGGGGAATCGTAAACCTCTTTCGGATCCAGCGTCAATTCACCTGTCTCCAGTTTCGTCCTCCTCTCGCTGATTCGGATCTCGTGACGTAACTCGCCCAGCTTCCGAACCAGCGTCGGATTTTCTCCCGTCGGTTTCAATTTTCCTCGATTGGAAGCGAAACGCCACGGCCGGGCCGCGATGCGATGCGATGCGCCATGTTACGGTGAGAACGAGGAGAGCCTTCGCCGTAACATTGAGAATGGAAGTCATGCTTGGTTGCTCCCAGCCTTGAACCGAGTACTCATGATCGATGGCGATGGGGCGGGGGGAGGGGTCGCCAACGCGCTCCGGTGGCCCCGCCGCCACATCTGATGGAAAATCCGGCAAAACCGCACCGCCGTGCTAAGGAAAAACGCCGTATGAACCCTCAGACGTTGCCAAATTACCTTTAATTAATCACGAATTTCCGGGAAAATTTGTAAAGATTTTTCCTCCAATTTTCCGGATAATTTTGTTCTCGATTTCATTTAAAGTTCCTGAAAATTTTAAGGAGAAATATTTATAATTTTCTTTGAAAATGACTATTTTCTGAGAGGAAATTTGGCAACTCTCGAGTGTTCTTACGGCGTTTTTTCCTTAGCACGGCGAGCCGGGAGATTCGTGGACGGGTCCGCGGCGGCAACCCTTGCGGTGAGTACTCGTTAATTGTGTAGTTGAACACGCCGGCTCGGGCTCCGGGCAGCTTCGCTCGTCGGATGAATTTCCCTTTCCTCGGAGGAAACAGGAGCACCTCTTGACGTCGGATCTTCTTTTGCGTCCCGGCCGCCGCCGCTCCGTCTTCTCACTCTCAAGGATGGTCGACCCGTGCCGGTTCCCATTAGGCGTCGGTGCGTCACCCGCTGGAAATCCAGCGGGCTCCGGCGAGGATGACAAGGAGGCTAAACGGTGATCGCACATGGGGAGGTCAATCGGAATCGAGCCGTGTTCGGCGACTTTGGGGCCCGTGCGTTCAAGTCTCCGAGTCGGTCTTCGTTGTCTGCCGTTCCCGTTTCGTGGAGGGGATTGACGCGGTTTTTCATCATTTGCGACGCATGTTAAGAATGAAGAGAGTGAAATGAAGGGCCTATGGGGTGAGGGGGGAGGGTGGGTGAGTGGATGTGGCACCCTATTCAGACTTGAAAATTCGACTTTTTTCGAATTTTATGATGAATTTTGATGTCTTATCTCTGAGGTTTCATGAAGTTGTATAATACCCTTTCCCTTTCCAAAATGAAGGGAAATTAAGGCCTCATGGGGGAGGAAAGGGGGAGTAAGGGGTCCGGAATGTTCGTGATACCCCGCTCCAGACTTTAAATGTCGACTTTTTTTTATTTTATGACTAATTTTAATGATTTTTTTTCCCGAGATTTCATGAATTTGTTTCCTTTTTTTTCAAAAATGAAATGAGTCCCATAAATTCCGTTGTGAGTAATGCTCCTCCGAATTTTCTGATGTTACGTTATTTTGTCTCCGCTCTCATTTTCCTTGAACGCATTATTTTTTATACTAAATCCTCTTTTTTCCCGTTTGTTTCAGGTATGTGCCAGTTAAGAATCCTGTTATTGAGCTCGCACCCGTAACAAACCATGAGTATTTCACATTAGTTTATTATTATTTTACTATTTATATAAATTGTAAATTGAAGGAGAGGGAACCTCGTTCGCTTGGTTCTATAACTTCTACATTATCGTTGAACACTCACTTTATTCTTGCGATCAGTTTTATGATGAATTTGGTCAGATCTGAGAAATTCTTACCTCTCCGGAGAAGATTAGAGCGTAGTATTCAAGAGAGGGGATTCGTTTTTGACGATAGACGTTTACAGTTCTTCCTTCGCGAAAGAGGATAACGAACTGGACGCTAAAAATCGAGACGCCAGGCAGGCGACTTCGATATGGGAACCAGTCGGGACATGCCAGCTATCTCACAAGGGAGCATCCTCTCACTCCTCCGTTGGGTGCGGTGATCTTCATTCAACACCTTCCTTACCACTCGTTAAAGTCACTTCACTGCCAGGACAGATGTGCAATTCAACATATCGCTTTTGCCCGCGAAAGGAAACCAGGAATAATCCCTCTAGGGAGTCTGTAGTGCAGTAACACACACCCGTAGGATAAAAAGCCCCCTCCCCCAAATTCCAGATACAGTTACCAGATGTCTGGCATCTGATCTTCAGTAGACTCTGCCCGCCAGTTTAGGTGTGGTTTGTCGCTGAAACATCCTGTCAATCGGACTATGTTTCGCAATAAGGAACCATTATTTCTGGTTCATCCATAAAAGTATTTATCTCCGCAGGGAAACTGATGGCATGTACGTTGTTTCTAAAATGAACCAGAAAATTTTAGTTCCCTTATGTGTTCTCGGTGGATTGATCAGGCACATTTCGCTTCTCCATCTTGAAAAATGTCTGTAACCTCAACGTTGAGTAAGTGGACAATATCTTGCATTTGTAGAGGTGAAATACAGATAAAAATTGATGAATCTAGTATTCCGAATCTACATTTTGTTTATTTGCGTCGAGCAGGATCTGAAAAGCCACGCCAAGGCCTGTGGTCAACAGTGAGAAATTATCTCAGAACATTTCATGTTTTTTTTTTTTTTTTTTTTTTTTTTTTTTTTTTTTTTTTTTGCCGCAGTATAGTACAATACTGCCGTGCTCAGGAAAGACGACGTATGAACATTCGAGAGTTGCCAAATTTCCTTCCATGAAATGTTCATTTTTGAGAAGAGCTGTGCATATTTCCTCTTGAGATTTTCAGATAATTTAGATCTGGTTGCAAATGAAAATTTCTGAAACATAGGTGGGAAAATCTTCATAATTTCCCCTATAAATTCGTATTTTATCCAAGAAATTTAGGCAACGCCTTCGGTTCGTACGGCGTTCTTCCTTAGAACGGCAGTACAGTAATAGATCCCTTCAAAAATTTATTTCCGACCAAAAACTGAGTAATTGAATGCGTTACAAAAATCGAAATCTCCCAAAAAAATTGAGCACCGGATCGGACTTTGTCAAGAAAGCGAAACGGTGTGGGAGGAGGGGCGGGGGGTATCGAAAAATATGAAATTTAGCGTTACGGATTTTATGAACGGCCCCTGTAAAGTTTTTCTTGGAAGGAGAAATCTTTACCGGATCCACGAATATAAATGCTGCTCATGCTCCATAAATGGAATGACGAATTTCTATCTCGAGATAGGTAATTCGTTTCCCGAGTTGTTGTTGTTATGCGCAGGTTTTGAACCCCAACTAAGCCCCCGACGGGTCGAATGCGCGCAAGCTCCAGCCTCCAGTTTCCCGCTAATTAAGGCGAGGAAAATATCTGGCAAGTAATAAAACCAACGACCCGACCTTGTTCCTCTGCTCTCCTCCCTTCGACGCACGGTGGATCGAACCAATTCCAGAAATCGGACATGAAAATGTTGACTAAAACTGCGAATTTCCATGTATATTTCGTGACAATCTAAACTGTAAGGGATGTTTCCAGACGAAAATTTCACGAGAAAACCAATGGAACCTTTTTAGAACCTCAAAGTTCTGTATAGACGGAGTTATAAGCGTTTAAAGTTTCCAAATTTTCTCCGACCTCTCCTATTGACGCGACCCATTGTGCGACGTTGCCCAAATGCCTGGTTCGTCGTCACCGACTCGCTGTCCACATTAGCACACGTTCAATTCGGTTTTCATCACGTGGCCCCGGAATGAATTAGGGTGGGAAATGGAATAATTTTGACGCATGCGCCGCTGATTATGCTCTCGAAAATGATCAACAACCTCCGATCAGTCGGGCCGCCGCTAGTTTTTCACGAGCCAGTCGCCGGGTCATTGGCCTTGATCCGCAATAGGTAGTTTAATTTTACTCCCGAAAAATATATTCCGACCTGTCTTACCAAAATCGAACGGCGAGCGCTGTCGGGTCGCGCTGATCGCTTTTCTCTGTATCCCCCACGCGTTAGATAGTCGAAATAAGTTACGCAATTCATCAATGGTCTTTCAACTTCTCTTTCTTTTTCCGATTTTCTCGCTAAAACTGAAGGCTGAAGTTTGATAGTAAAGACTCAATCCTGAAGTAAACACTTAATTTTAAACGGGTGCGTATCTCGCTGGGTACAAAAAGGGTATTCCTTGGTTATGGTGTCATGTCTCAAAATTTCCGCTGACGTTTTATCCATTATGATCAAAGCAAATGTATGTAATTTGTTGTAACCTTTAGTGAATATCCTTTATGATTTCACAGTTCTGAAAACGTGAAATTTCAGAAAATTCACCCAATATTTTCCTCTCTAAAGAATAATTAGCACAAGAGATTCTGAAACACCGCAATCCTGAAATGCCGCCCCCTCTGCGCCCCACGCCTCAAATGTCATCATAATTCAGAAAAAATGAGGATTTTCCAGAAATTTTTATCTTCTCGCTTTCCTTGCGAATACTTTGGGGGGGGGGGGGGGGGGGCAGATCCGACTGAGGCACTTTTGGGCAAACAACTTCATCGAAGAAAAATGTCTACTTTTGCCATGACCATAAACACGTTTCGCTAGTCCAGCCGTTTATCCCTGGAACACCCTGTATGTATCGCTTTCATCCGAGCCAAACCGTTTCGAGAGAAAGCGAGAAGAGCGACGCGAACCGGACGAAAAGCGAGTTTTTACGGGACGTAACGCCAACGTCGAGCCGACGTCTCAGCTCCCGGCCGGGGCGGCGCGCGGTGGATCCGAGGATGGTTATGACAGAGCCGCCTAGTAGTCGTGGTGGCTCTCGTCTCGGCTCGGGTCTCCGCTCCGACAGGAGTGATCGCTTTGAGAAGCCCTTATGTGAAGTTGAAGTCAAGGCCGCTCACTGCCCCAAGCCCCCTCCGCCCCCCGCCGTGGCCCCGGCCCCCCTGCCCCTGCTCACGGGGCCCCCCGGTTCTCCGCGGCGCTCAGTGAACTTATTCGCCGGGACGCTGAACGAAAACCGATGCGCCACTGTGTCACGTCATGAGTGCACGTCGGCTATCGTTGCCTCCGTCCAGTCTTCCGGCAGCAATATCTGTTGTAAAGTACTTATTTAAGAACTCTTGAACAATTTGAAAATTTACGCTAAAGGAAATCCTTTTTTGCGTAGCAACATTAACGCTACAGGGCTTCAAAAATCGTCTTTTTAATAGTTTTTCATACCTCTTCTTTAATCACTTCCAGTGTTAAAAAAGTCCCTTTGATCTTATAAGAATTTTTGAACCCCTTCTTCACTTAAACCTTCCCCTGCGTAATTTGTATGAATAGAATACCTAAAAGAGGTTTTCTTTTACATGAATTGCAATTATGCTCTAAAGAGTAATCTTTTCAAAATTTCCAATTTTTTTTTAAAGTTGTTTGACAGTTGTTGCTACTGGGAACGCCATTAGATTCTGCACGAAGCCAGTAGAGATTATTTAGGTTATTTCACCCGTCGCGTCGCGTCATGTTGCAGATATTATTGCGCAACTCAATGGTCTTGGCAGGCTTCTTAATCAGTCAGAGTTCCTTCCTCGTATTGTTCAAAGTGTCAAAAGGTCCATTGACCTATTTCGCCGAGAAGAAGCCACAATCGCCACAAAGCCACGGCCACAATCGCGTTAGTCTTATACCCACCTCCCTTGTCCATTGCAACCACCCGCTTCCACAAATGGGATCCCTCTTGTCTTATTCTATAGATTTGTCTATCAGTTTCAATAATCGGCCCGCAGAATGCTCAAACGCTCACCTCGTCTAGAGGTCCATTGACCTATTTCGCCGAGAAGAAGCTCACGGCCACAACCGCGGATTAGCCTAGGAAGCTTTTTGCGAGCTTGCGGAGCTTGAGCGGCAGGCGGCGCGAGCTAATTCAGCTCATACCCGTTCTCCGTGTACCTTGTGTGATAAGCACCGTGAGGTGAACTATCCGCAGGTCAAGGTGAACATACGGAGGTGGGAGCACGGCGACCCGGCCGTCTTGACGACATACTGTAGTATTATGAATGTGGGTCACCCGATTGGCACACTTTCCAAGAGCAATGCTGCTCAGGTGTTCAACCGCATCCATACTTAGAGAAAGTGACTAAGTAAAAAGATGGAATCCCCCGCACTTTCAGCGCGATCTGTCGCTCCTGCCGCACTTTGAAACCCGTGGCGGTTGATTTTTGACTTTGCCAGTCACTCGCGTGTTTCTCTCGAAGTTTCAATTATGGTAGGTCTTGCTTTGCTCGTGTATAGTAAATTGCACAGTAATAAGTTTTAAGTCCTATCCTCCGTCTAACGTTGAAAAATTTACATTGATCAATCCATTCCGAAGTCCTTTAATTGAGTTAAAACTGGGACTTTCAGGGTGTGCTAGAATACAATCAAGGCGCATTCTATATCCCAGTGAATTATAGCCATGCTAAGATAGAAAACGAAACCCTCTAGTATTCTGTGCCAATAATAGTTGATTTCGATAGAATAGGGCTCATAATGTTACTGTGGAACGAAACTTGTGTCCCTGCATCGAGGACTCTTTCACAGGGAGGCTATCGCCACAGAAACTTTATTTCTTTACATTATGGGAGAAAACTTAGTGGCCAGAATCGAATTTCGGTTTATATTGCGCACTAGTTTTCGGCCATGGAAATCGAATTTCGCTTCAGACAAAATAAAATCTAAAATATAAGTTTTAGTATGACGAACAAAAATGTTAGGTACCTGATCGACCGAAAACTTCGATTATCTTGATAAAAAATGTTGGTGTGCTGTACGAGCCTTTATTTTTTCTCATCGTCCATTTAAACGTTCCCATTCATAAAATCTATCATAAAAAGTGTCAAATACAGTACGATTTTTTTTTTGTTTAGAAAATACTGTTTTCTTTTTGAGATTGTAGGAAAAAAACCAAGTGGATCGCTGAATTCAAATTATAGGGCTTATCCCGCAAAAAGGAACCACTATTTCTGGACCATTTATAGCAGCACCCATTTACATAGGGAAACTATAAAGGTATAAACGTGGTTCTAACCTCAGACAGAATGTTTATTTTTCGTAATGCAGTCGAATTTGGCGCATTTGTGCGTTTGCACGAAATCGTATCGTTTTTCCGAAACGGTAGAGTTGGGAGCAGTGTGCGACGTTACCTGTTGCCTCGCGTACCTGCCCGCGCTGTGCCGTGCGGTGCGCCTGCGCCTTGCCGTGTCTGCATCTCCGTCATGCGTCATTCTTGATTATTCTCCGCATCGATATGGCGTCGCACCAAACTTCAGTCGTAATAATGGTCTATAAAGATAGTGAAAATGCTCGTTGCAATCGGAAACAAAAATCTGAATCTCTAGTTCAGTGAATTTTCCTAGTGTGGAATAGTTTTTTTTTTCTCTCCCCACCCTTGATAACTCTGAGTCTTCAAGCCTTTGAAGAGCTTTTAAGTATTCCTTTCACCCTCTTCACTTCAACCTTTTATCAAGGGCAGGCTTCAGGGATGGCTTCAATCGCGTCATCGCCTATGACACCCACGAGCAGAAGAGCACTGAAAGGAAGTAGGCTACGAATGACGAGAGGAGCTCAAATGTGTTAGTTGCGTTGGACTCAGGATCATTATGTGATGTCGTGATTTCGAAGATTAGCTAAAAATTGCTTGAACTGTGGTATCGTGCTTTATATACAAACTATTTTCAAACGGAAGAAGAAATTGCATCGATTTTGGAAACACTCCGCTTGTACCGCCAGTACGGTGTGTATATTTTCGTCAGTCTTATTCGCGCGATAAGGAGGAATTTTTACTTCAAGGATGAAAACTATGCTGCCTTGCCAAGTAAAAACGTTGTATGAACCTTTCGTTGTTGCAAGATTTCATTTTATGAAACTCGGATTTCCTTGGAGAACATTTAGGAACAATGCGGATGATATAGGCCAGGAGACTTAAACGAAAGGATAGAAAAAAACACCTAAAAATGGGAATAAATAAGCAAGGCAAGGTGTCAATAAAACATTTTTGATTTTTAAAATTTGTTATCGAACCACTTGCCACGCGGCTTTTCTTCTAATACTCAGTCAGGTCTGTTCGCAATTAAACTTTCAATATAAAATATTCATAACTTTCCTTAAAAATGCGTCCTTTTTCGAGAGACATTCTGCTGCATTCGAATGTTCATACACGTTTTCCTGAGCGTGGCCGTCAATGTATTGACAATTCCTCGAACGTAACCAATAGGTATCCAGGCTACGTAGAAACATTCAGAATTTAGCCAATCGGTCGATACAACTTAATTAACTCTGGTGTAGGGTGGGGTTGCATCTCCCAATTTGAAGGCGAACCAGTTGCGATTTCGTTTTCCAACGACGCGGCGCGATAATCGCGGTGGTTCCAAAAGGGAGCTTCAAAAGCTTCCAAAAGCTTCACTGCTAATTGAATGAGATACAATACCAAAGCCTGGTAAAATAAGAACATGAACTTCTGGATGCCCAAAAAACCAAATTAAGTGCTGGTATAAAATAGGGTCACTTCCGCCTAAGGGGTCATAAAAGGATCTATTAAAATTTCATATAAATATATTAATCATTCTCATTTGACTTTCGTTTTCTGGAACTGAGGATACAATTCTCAGATTTCCATCGTGTCTTATGTTTCCTCCATGTTTTACCACCGAAATCCTTTCGTTTCTCTTTACTGGATAGTGCATTTTCGATGCGTTCCGGTACCTTGTGGAGTTACGGAGTGATCCATAGTCAATCTGTGGTATTCATACCTCGACATTGTTTCTTTTCGAGTTTCAAGGAGATCCCGAGGGAGGGACAAGAGCGTTGAAGAAAACACCGACGCTGCTGCTCGCACGAGTCCAGTGGGCCTACGTCGACGTCGCGGCGTCCGTCGCGTCGCGTCGTTCGCTCGCCGGCTCGCGTTCATCCGCGCCGAACGCCTCTTTCACGCTCACTCTCAGCCAGAGTTGCCAAGTCGATTCCGATTTCCATTTTAACCCTGCGACCGTGAAAAAATCGCTCGTTTCCACGACGGCACGTCAACGGAACCCACCGTCCGTCGAGACGAGTCTAGCGCAGCCTCTAGTCCACGCCATAAAATAACTAATGCCGCGCCATTTTCCGTCGTTCGTCGCGTCGGCATTACGAGACACCTGCTCTTGCTCGGTCGGCCAGTTTTCTAGGGGCTCGACCAACACCATCCGAGACCAAGCCTACAGCTCTTCCTTTGAGCTTTTGTTACGTGTTCTCTGAGATTACGACTGTCCGATTTCCGAATAGAATCACGCGGTGAATGACGTCATTGGCTATATTATCTCAGAGATGCCGTTCAGAGGGAATGGGCGCTTGGCTGGCTCCCAAGCGGTCCGACCCCCGACTTGCGTTCCGCACTGTCAGCAAGTCATTTTGCGGAAATCTGTACAATAGTCTATATATTTAATATTTTAATGCAAAATCGTCGGAATTACAATTCTTTCTTTCCGAAATACCGCAAGGGAAATATCCGGCGGCCCTGTCGCCTTTATCGCACATAATTCAAATTATTTGATGTTCTGCATCCCCTAATTTACGGTAGACTATATCATCACCAAATTTTTCTGCATACATCGTGTCCCTTCTAATCATATTTAGATTGCGAATCGGCGTATTTTTTCAAAAATGTCTTGTTCCGAGCCATTATACGAGTTAAGCATCGGTTCTAATTTTTAAGAACATCGGCCTCGTATGAAGGGTCCTATGTGCGGAGGAAACCTGCTGTCAGCAGAAAAAAAAAAAAAAAATCATAGACATAGTAAGGCCGAAAACAAAAATTCAGGACGTTCGAGAGCTAAAAATGGACGTATTTATGCTGAATGGGACTATGCTGCACGCAAACTTTATGTACATATTTCCTTTTAGCATAGTACGTCCAAATATTGGATAAAATAAATACTGGACGTAGAGATAATTTTCGATGCGACCGCCGGAACTCTATCCGGAGACATGCGGAACTGACTAGGATTCATTTCGTGGCTCTGCTTGTAAAAACCCTGTAGTATATATTCATCCATGCCCGTCGGCCAGCGCCCTGTCTGGAAATTAGCGAAAATAATTCTTTACTCACGGTCGGGTCGTGAGGTTCCTAGTATAGATTGACCGATACAACAAGCGTCAAACCCTCCGATTCCCTCATCATTGACACGCCGGCCGCGCCGCGCCCCTATCCCCAAACCGAAACCGATCAACGACCTTGCTAAAAAAAGGAACTGACAAAAAACCCAGTCGGTGTCAGTAAAACTCGTAATGCTTGTTTTCGTTGCGGTTTTCCCCGGTATTATAGTCTCCTCTCTTTTTCGGCGTTCTCTAGGTTACGCTTGATTTTTTTCTCTGGTTCCTTTGACCCGCGCATGTCGCCGCCCATTCAACGCTGAGCGTCTGCCTCTTCGCAGGAACTAATAGCGAGGAAGTGTTCCGCGGAAAAGGGACCATTCGCCTTTCCAAAGGTTTGATCTCGTCTTCCTTTTCTGCTGTGCTAAGAAAGAACGTCGTATAAACCATCGGACGTTGTTAAATTTCCTCTGCCACTGCGCAAATTTTCTGGAGAACTCGTAACTATTTTTCCTATTGTTAGACTTTTTAATGAAATACTCTCCGCAATAAATTCTAGTATACGTGAAAAACTAAAAGAATGATATTCACAACTTTTCGCTGAAATATATGTTTTTTCAAAAGAGATTAGGCAATGTCCGAACTTTCATAAGGCGTTCTTCTTTAGCATGGAAGCATTGGAAGCTCACGCCTCGCGCCATCGCGCCTTCAATTTTGGAGATGCAACACGGACATCCATCAAGTACGAATAGTTGTATCTCTGCGCCGTCATCACGCGCGTTCTTTCCTTTACTCGATTTCCGTGCTTCCGTTGTGTGTTTGCTTTCGTTTCGATGATGAAACTTCCAAACCACGTATCTCGGTTTGCGGCGTTGCAAACTTCCTGTCTTATTTTATTTTTTAATGAGAACTACTCAACGTCAATTCTTAAACACTTTCGTGATTTTTCTTCTCTGTGCGAAGTAGATTCTGAACAAAATTCAAGGAATGATGTTTATTTGTTCTCCTTTAGACAAATAAAATAGGAGCGGAGATTTTTATACACTGCAAACGAGATACGTGGGTTGGTAGTTTCACCATAGTTTTGTCTTATTTGTAGCGGTGTGGCTTAAAATGCTATGTCGGCTCTTGTTCAACAGTTGTAATGATCGTAAACATCATTAGTCAGTATTTGTTGCGGCAAGGGTAATTTTTCATGTATTACCTCGATCAGTTTCTGGTATTTCAACTTCAGCCTCAAAACAAACGCGGTTTCAGGAGCTGATATTATATATATTTTGCGTTAGAAATTCCCGGAGCCTCTCTCGTTAAAAAAATACTGAAACGTGGAAATTTTACAACGTTTAAATATAGTTACGTTCTTTTGTTTGGGAAACGACGACTTGGGTAAAGGTAAAGGTCGAAGACACCGAGTTCACTACCCGATCGGCAGTCAGTGTTGCCCCCCCCCCCCCCCATCCTTTTACAATCCAGCGTGGTGATTCAGTATTTTTCCTTCACAACCAAGAACCTCATAACCTCACTATAAATCTTCCGTAGAACCGTGGTTTTTGCCCAGTGAACCAGTATTAGCCTGATCCGTTTCTCTCGTATCAGGTCACAGAGACCAGGGGGATGAGGATCAGTGGCGAAGCGATTATTATCGACAATCGATATTTTCCCATTTTAAACTATGGAAAAGAATCGATTATGAAAATATCACTGATAATCGATCCTTTTTCATGGATTTGAATGGTAGATCAATCGATTCATCGCGAAGGTGGATCAGCGTGAGGATGAGGGAAAGGAGATGGCGAGGGTTGTTCTGGTGTCCTGTCCATCGGGATCGAAAAACCGGCATTTCTCCCCAAGGCCGCGGCTGGGGTGCTCGCTAAGCCTCCCTCCCTCCCTCTCTCTCTCTCTCGCTCCCCGGGCAACCCCTATCTCTTTCTCCGTCCGCCGCGCCTTTTAAGGGTTGTAAATCAAAGCGTAGGCCTCGCTTCCGCCTCTGCTGCATTCCTGCCGACTCCGGGTCTCAGGTACCCGGCCCACCACTGCCACCACCTCGCAGTAACGTTTCTACGCAGAACTGCTCGTTTCGTTCCCACAATCCTGACTTTTTTCCCCCGTCTCCGTCGCCCGGTTCCCTATCCGTCGGACAAAGAATCCTCGGCTAACGGTACTCGGCGCTGTCCTTCTCGCTCCAGCCTCGTCGAACACCCTCACACCCCCTTCCACCCCTATTACTTCATCCGTCGTGTTAGCCCCCATCACCGATGACATGATTCCCTCGGACTTGAAAGTCCCGCCTGGCACCCAGGATGAAGACGTCGTTGCTTTGTTTTTCGTCCTGCCGCCCCCCTCCCCCCCCCTCCACCGCAAACTTAGGACCGTGGAGCTTGCAACTTGTGCTAAGTTGTAATACTTGGAGGATGCCCTACCAATGCTGCCGTGCTAAGGAAGAATGCCGTATGAACATTCGAGAGTTGCCAAATTTCCTTTGATAAAATGTTTATTTATGAGGAAAATTATGAATATTTTTCCTCAAAATTTTCAGGGACCTTAGATCCAAATACAAAGAATATTCTCTGAAAAATGGGAAGACATATATTTCTAAGTTTACCAGGGAATTCGTGTTTTATCAAAGAAAATTTGGCAACGTCTGAAGGTTCATACGGCGTTTGTCCTTAGCACGGCAGAATGAGAGTCGAATGTTGCAAAATCGGCATCTTCTTTCCAATTTCTCACCGAGGCTGAAACGAAACAAACGGAGCGTTTTGTCGATTTTGGATGATCCGTAGCGGAGAGAATATACTGGGGAAAAAACTCCGGCCTTAGAAGTCGTACGTACGGGCTATATAGACATACCGTTCGCGTCTCGGGTTCAGAGACCGACAATTCCGGGCGTAGCACCCGTAGCGGTCGAAACGACAACTCCAGTACCCGGAAATTTCGATCTCTGAGCCCGGAACGAATGTTGCGTCCATATAGCCCGTAACTTTTTTTTCAGTGTACCTTCGTTTCACTTACCTTGACTCTTGAGTGCATTCATATTAATGCGTCAAATAATTCTAGAAATAATTATCTTGCTAAAAATAATTTGTGGGGCAAAGGGTCCATTTATCCTTTGCGGGGGTCTACTTGTTATGAGCGACTATACTGACAGCCAGAACGTTTTTGCGGTGGGGGGGGGGGGGGGGACCAGCCCTCCGGGATCCCTTAGCTATCATAAGTCTCTGGTAACATGCATGTGAATGACATCACCGCATATTGATTTCCGAAGCTTTTAGCTGACTCAGAACACTGACAAAAAATATCGGTGTATGTACTGAGAAAAGGTTGCAATTACAAGAATTCAGGGTCTAATTGATCCCAGTTTTTGCTTGGTAAATTATTGCGCGATTGATCGCGAGAAATTCGGTAATTCAATTACTGGACCACGCCGATAAAAACGCCAATATTTTTAATCGACTGTGGTAGAATTACCGAGATAAAATAGCAAAGTTACCGGAATGATTACCAATAACGTGGTATTCTTACCTGAAAAAGAACAGTAAAATACCGGTTTTAGGTAAGCTTACCAGTCTGTCTTAGTAAAATTACCAATAATTGGTAAAAAAGTGAGATGGTAAAGGTACCAACGGACCTTGGTTTAAACGCCGAGAATTTTTTTTCAGTGATTGGTTATTAAGCATGGTTGCTAACAGATTTGTTTTTGCGTGTGATTTCAGGGAAAGAAGAGCTTTCGCCGGCGAATAGTTTGAACGGGTACAGCGTGGATAGCTGCGATGCGTCGCGGAAGAAGAAGGGAGGAACGGGTCGGCAGCAGGAGGAGCTGTGTCTCGTCTGCGGGGACCGCGCCTCCGGCTACCACTACAACGCCCTCACCTGCGAAGGCTGCAAGGGCTTCTTCCGTCGGAGCATCACCAAGAATGCCGTCTACCAGTGTAAATATGGAAATAATTGTGAAATTGACATGTACATGAGGCGAAAATGCCAGGAGTGTCGTCTCAAGAAGTGTCTCAGCGTTGGCATGAGGCCAGAATGTAAGTATTCAAAATTGCGCTCACCTGTTTCATCAGGCTAGCCGGAAGGGCTCCTAAAGGGGAGAAGAACAAGTGGATTGCATTTTGCAAAAAGGACCACTAGCATTGCAATGAGTTGCTAGATTGTGCAACTTCATCTTTTGCAATGAAATTGCGGAATCGTGAACAAACTATGAAATTTAGATGGTAATTTGTCTTAATTTACAGTTTTTAGCGAGTAAAATAGAAACTATTAATGGATAATCGGAGTTTTCCTCAAGACAAAAGAAGTTGCACAATCTTAGCAACATTGCAATGCTAGTGGTTCCTTTTTGCAAAATGCAATTCAAGTAGCACAATGCATCAAAAATATTGCAATAAAGTTGCAAGTTTCACCACAAATTTGCAATGTTTTTACAGCATTTGATCAACAAATGCAGGGCGGATCCAGAAATTCGGCAACACGGGATTTCCTACATTTAAACCTGTGTTAAATAATCGAGTCTTGTCGAAGCACCTGACCCCTTCAAGAATCGATACATTTCCATAGGTTTAAATGGAGGAAAAACAATGTTGCCAATTTGCTGGATCCGCCAATGAACAAATGGCGATTTAAAACAATCAACAAAATGAGCTCCATGTGTCAGAGAGATAGGCAGTTAGTAATGCAGTAAAAAATTGCAACTTATTTCAATTTTATTGCCAATCCATTTCAGTGACAAGTGTTCCTTCCATCGGTAGATAGGCATCATACACAACACTCCGATGAAAAGGCAATAATTTCACCATGTAATCGCAATTTATCGGGACTGGCTCGAAATTTCACATCATTATATCCATCGTCAATGATGTTATACGCGTTTTTAAACTAATCGTTTCCAAAGCGGGCAACAGCAGCCCAGCCAACTTTATCTGTTGTATTTTCAACTCTTAGTTTATCGCTTTCTAACTTTTAGATGCTCTCAAAGGGTCACTTTTTGACATTTTAGGGTGTTCTGTCTGCTCAATGATTCCAATAAAAGAAGCGTTGTCACACATTTCTTAATATTTCTCCAATTTTTGGGCTCATAAACTCCCGAGACTTTTCTCTATGATTTTAAAGGAACTTAAAACTTAAGGAACTTTAAAAGAAGAAGGGTCAGGGTCACTTTTATTGAATCTGGCCAAAACTAGTGTCCCAAGTAAAACTCACGCAGGACGCCTAAAGAGTTCTTAACGTAAAACAGCTAGTTACAGTAGGAAATCTTCACAAAAAACTTTCAGCGAAAAGAACAAGCCAAAATATAAAAAGAATCAAACCTAATATATAAGTAATCAAGATAAAGTGAGCATTCTTGTTTGTTTGTTTTTTCATTCATTCATAAAAATAACCAAACTTGCTGAACAGTAATGGCATAACTTAACAGTGCCTTTCCGGCAATATCTGTGAATGTTTTTAGTCTCTCATTCACGACTAATATGAATTGTGTAGGTATAAATTTGACTCATTATGTTATTTCAATGTCACAGGTGTAGTTCCCGAATTCCAGTGTGCTGTGAAGCGAAAAGAGAAAAAAGCGCAAAAGGACAAAGATAAACCTAACTCAACGACGAGTTGTTCTCCAGATGGAATCAAACAAGAGATAGATCCTCAAAGGGTAAGTCTTTCATACCTTTGATCCTTTTTATGGGGAATTCCAGGGGCACAGAAACCTCCGGATTACGCGATCATGATCGCGTCACCGCTCGCCTAGAAAAATGAAAAGGCTCTGAAAGTTGGGAGGTCCAGCTCGCAGTAGCATCAAAATCGCTCGTTTCTTCGGAAATTGCGGTAAAATGTGCGTGTTTTTCGCAGAATTGCCATGAAACTCGCGTGTTTTCCGCAAAATCGTGGCAATTTGTGAACGAGAATCAAGACAAATGTCATAAAGCTTCGCAAATTTTGGGGGCAAAGGATGTTCGGAAATCGGTAAGGCTAAGAACTTTCTGCACCCCCTGAGTAATTCCTACCATGCAGGAAAAGTTCCATTGTTCTGTAAGCCAAATATCAGTCAAATCCCATATTTTACCCCCTCTATAATTCCTGATAAAGTTAAATCTTTTTTGTATTCTTTATTCATCATTGATTCTTGCAATATTCTCCTCTTAAGCTGAAGAGTTTCAGTTGATCCTTGCATTGCTTAGTCTGAATGTTCTGAATCGATGGCAGGATTTCCATTTGGGAGACCCAGTCCATGAGATAGAATAGGGTTAATCAGGAGGAAGTTCTTCATAATATATGCACATATATCGCCTTAAAAAAGGGTTTTTCAATATTTTTTTAATTTTACTTTTTATCAATTTACCTCTCCTCTTTTTTGTGCAATTCGAAGCTCTCGAGAGATATGATTCCTTTGTGTTTGTTTTCTATTCTTTTCAAACAAAAATGCAGTATTTTTCCATTAATCTTTGAATTTTTTTTGTTACAGCTGGATACAGATTCGCAGCTATTGTCTGTAAATGGAGTTAAACCCATTACTCCAGAGCAAGAAGAGCTCATCCATAGGCTAGTTTATTTTCAAAATGAATATGAACATCCATCCCCAGAGGATATCAAAAGGATAGTTGTAAGTATCAATAAAATGAACATTTCTCCTGTTAGAATTATGAATACAATTTATCAGTAGCACTTTCTTCTGTAATTCATTTTCTGAAATTACGGAGAGAAACAAAGCTACCGGGAATTTTTCAGAATTTCTTAAACCCCCCCATTGCAAAGAAATCCCGTTTTGCAAAAGCCGAGAAAGGGAGCCTATTGAAGCAATATTTATGGGTGGGCTCTCATGATATAGCCAGGCAGGGAATTTGGTGTTTGCTCAGCTTCAGGCATCACCTTGCTACATCAACTCTGTGATTGGCTGGATTTTGATTCAGCTTCTGCTCCCCTTAGAAATGATTTCCTTGAACTTTGTCATGAAGTTTTTCGTTCTTTCACATTTTACGAAAATAAATTATAATAAGACGATCCTTTAAAAATTCCTTACCACTGCCTCATTGTACTGTTGCACGATATTTTAAGTAGCATCAATATACATCTAATTCAGAATATACCTGAGGTTCATGATGTTTAACTGAAAAATAAACTGTAAATAAACTTGGTGTCCTGATAAAAAAATGTGCTTCATTATGACTGCAGGCTAAATTTTTCTACAGACTCTGAAAACTATAGAAAAAATCATGAAACTAGATATTGTATTGTTATTTAGCTGTGTTGAAATACCAATTTTGCCTAAAGATTTTATTTTGTTGCGCAACTTCCCTCAGAAAAAAGTGAAAAGGTCTGAAGACTAAAGGTCCCAAGCATCCATATGAGTCCTCCTAGGATTCTGTTTGTTCTCTCTCTTTGATTGGTTTTTTGTCGTTGTTACTTGACTCTATTTTTATTATGTATTTTATCTAGAAATTATCTATAAAAGGATCACAAATCATGGAACAAACATTTCTGAATAAACCTCAAATATTTTCTTACTCATTTTGACATCTTTTTATTTTTTCAATGGAATTTAGGTCAATATCTTTCTCAATCATAATGATCAAGTTTTGTTTTTGCACAGGCTAGCACTTTTAAATTTTATTCTAGAAGCATAATGTCGGACACTAGTTTTAAATTCTGTTATGAAGAGCATCAACTTATTTTTTGACGTGTTCTTTTCTTAATTTTACAGAATGCTGCACCAGAAGAAGAAAATGTAGCTGAAGAAAGGTTTAGGCATATTACGGAAATTACAATTCTCACTGTACAGTTAATTGTGGAATTTTCTAAGCGATTACCTGGTTTTGACAAACTAATTCGTGAAGATCAAATAGCTTTATTAAAGGTAATTCTAATAATCCTCTTTCTTACCATGTAACTTCAATTAATCATACTAAAGTAAAAAAGGACTTTTCCCGCCTTTAACTCCTCCTTAACCAAGTCCCTTCAGTGAGCAGTTTTGCCTGAGTGAGGTGAGACTCAGAATCCTTAACGGGGTGTTTCAGCACGAATTGAAAGGACCAATTCATCCTTCACCAGTGCTGAATGAACCGACTTTTTATTAAAATTAATAGGTATATTAATATAAAATTTTGTCGCTGCAAGAAAATTGTTGTTCTCTCATTAACATTAACAGCCAGTTGCTTTATCAGACAGATAGTGCACCATAATTTCCGATGGCATTTGTGACTAACTGTCACTCACCATTTCTAAGAAAATTATGTGTTTTATTCGAAGTCTCTATTCAGTTTTTGAACGACATCTTTAACAAGGCGTCCTTCCTTTACTGTTGCCACGAAAATGTTGCGTATTACTCTAAAATTAGAGTCATGAAGAATAACCATTGTTTTTCATTTTCATTTCAGGCATGTAGTAGTGAAGTAATGATGTTTAGAATGGCAAGGAGGTATGATGCTGAAACAGATTCGATATTGTTTGCAACTAACCAGCCGTATACGAGAGAATCATACACTGTAGCTGGCATGGGTGATACTGTGGAGGATCTGCTCCGATTTTGTCGACATATGTGTGCCATGAAAGTCGATAACGCAGAATATGCTCTTCTCACTGCCATTGTAATTTTTTCAGGTTAGTATCTGCTCAAATTTTGTACATGACGATCATTTGACCCCTCACCCTTTGAAAGACACCCTATTGAAGACATGAAAGTAAAAAGTTTGATTGGACGTTTGAAAGCTGAAGTTTAAAAGTTGAACTCAAGTTTTAAAGGATATTTTATGAAGTACACAAAAGTACAATTGATGAAAGTATTAGGGAAGACAAATTTTTGACGAACAGGAGACTGTGCTGGCTGATTCTCTCTCTTTGAAGATAAGATTCAGTTTCTCAATTTTTCATCCTCTATTTGTTGTATTTAATGCCATGTGTAGTTACACATTTTGATCATTCTGTGTTTTTGAGCAGGGATTAAGTTCAGGTATGTCGCTTTTGCGGAAAGGGGGGGGGGGGCGCTCTCCTTCTGCTTTATAAATTGAGCCCCTTTGATAATTGTAGTCAATATTTAGCAATTGCAGGGTATTTTTCAAAATTTGTTGAAGTTTTTCCCCCTTCTTTCTCCCTCCCTCCCATATTTCTATCAGATTTGGCTCAAATGACACAGCTGCTCAAATTCCGTCCGTGGACTACGTCTAAATTATTTTGTACATTCTGTACCCCAAGTGTTTAAGTGCTGAAATCATTATGTGTCTCCCTCTTAATTTATGAATTTTTTTGCGTTTTTCAGAACGACCATCTCTAAGTGAAGGCTGGAAGGTTGAGAAGATTCAAGAAATTTACATAGAAGCATTAAAAGCATATGTTGAAAATCGAAGGAAACCATATGCAACAACCATTTTTGCTAAGTTACTATCTGTTTTAACTGAACTACGAACATTAGGGAATATGAATTCAGAAACATGCTTCTCATTGAAGCTGAAGAATAGAAAGGTGCCATCCTTCCTCGAGGAGATTTGGGATGTTGTTTCATAAACAGTCTTACCTCAATTCCATGTTACTTTTCATATTTGATTTATCTCAGCAGGTGGCTCAGTACTTATCCTCACATTACTGAGCTCACGGTATGCTCATACAATTATAACTTGTAATATCATATCGGTGATGACAAATTTGTTACAATATTCTTTGTTACCTTAACACAATGTTGATCTCATAATGATGTATGAATTTTTCTGTTTTTGTAAAATTTCTCACTCCCTCGTAATGTCAAAAACATTGCCTTCAGATCTACCTGTCTTTACTCTTTCTTCTTTTGTTGCATAATAAGAAGCACATAATGATTTTGTTAGGTACTTTAATTAGTAAAATATGAAAACAGGTTTAATATCCCTAGTATCTGATCAGCTCCTCAGCCAATAGCTGCAGTTATCCACCTTCTTACTAAGGTTTAGATGTTTTACGCTTTTAACCGGTCATCAAATATAAGTCGTGTCTGACTTAGGTATTCATTTCTCAACAATTGATTTTTGGATTTGATTCACTATCGGTTTTGTTTTTTAAACTTACAATTGGAAAGACAAAATTTGATTGTGTAGAATTCAACTTTTTGGAATGTTAGATGATAATTTTTCAAAAAAGTTTTTCAAAGTGTTGTAAGTATTAGAGCATTGAAATAAGAAATAAGAAAATCCCACATCCAAAGCTCTCCCTTTTCTGCCGACATTAATGTATTCATTCACTATGACTCTGCATAATTTGTCTACTTTTTGCCAACTCCGTAGAGACCTCAAAAGAGAATTCGTTTTTCATAATATTCATTCTTGGTAAGGTAGTTACCTACTCACTTACTTAAACTAAATTTAAGATGGCGTTTATGTTATGTTCATGAAATAATGTACTTATTATGTGCATAACGCTTTCGTAAATTTATGTGTCATTTGCTTTTATTAAAAAGTTAGAGAATAATCACTTTATTAAAATTATTTGCCAAGTCATTAAGTGTTAATATTTTTCTTAGAAAATACATTTAATTTGGGAGTTATAACTACCTGTTTTGGATTCTTGATTGGCTCTTGGTGATGAAGTTAGAACTTGCGCCAGATAAGTTAGCAGTTGTTGACTTTCTGTTTGCAACTGATTGCTTTGCAGTCGTCTGATAGGCATTGAGGATTGACCATGGTCAACAACGCTGCTGTGTGCAGAAACTTAAATTGGTCTACTCTATGTGACATTAGTCAAAAGTAAACAACTACCAACTTAACTTACTTTATGCAAGTTCTAGTAAGGTGTATCATACACACGTATATTGATGCTTACTTTCTTAACTGTTCGTAATTGTATGCATGCTCTCGTATTTATGTGTACTATTTAATATATTAACATTACCTCCTTAAATCATGATTAAACCTTCCACATACCTATAAGAAAGGTTAAGTAACTCGCTGTGTCACCACATTATTGTTTTACTTGAGAGGAAGTAAAATTAATCGCCAGTTTTCTCGTCATCTTCTAAAATTTCTGGTGAGATATTTCAAATATGAAGAGATTTTTATTTTTTCAAATTATGTGATTCGCCTCATTATTACTATTATTACTTGCTGTGAATTCTTATAATATGAATTTCTTTATCTTTTGTTGAAGGACAAGGACTCTAGTCCTTCAGTGACTCGGTATGGTCTTGGAAAGCCTTTAACTTCACTTCAAATCTGTCAAAGGTCAATGTTTTGATGTGCATGACTTTTAGGGACTCACTTGATTTTACACTATGTTCCTGTTTCTACTACATACATCAAATCCATGCTCAAGGTTGTATTCATAGTCGTTCCTCAAAAATCTCTTTCCGTAGGGAGGCCTCATGTAGTTCCCATTACGACTAGGGGAAATTCAAGGTAGCCTTTAACATACATAACATCACAAAAAGGAAAATTTTGGTCAGCTTTGAGTAAAATTTAGGAGTATAACTTAGAAAATTCCAGCCCTTGCATGGGCTATAATGATTGGCCACTGCAAATGGTGCAATATACGGAAGAATAAATTTTATGATATTGACAAACTCGAAGGTAGGCACTGATCTACCTTAAAATTTGCAAAACTTGCTGTATTTGTGTTGTGTTAAATTGTCCTAATCTCTCGCTAGGATCCATTTCTAAAGTTATATTCTGGAATTTCACTCAAGGCATGTAAAAATTGTCCTTTTTATGATGCCTTAGTAAAGACCTCCTCAAAGCTCCCTCAGTCTACTAGAAACCATGTGGGGAACATCTGAAGAAAGGAGCTGTCTGAGGACCGACCGTGAGTTTAGAGCTCAGCCTTAGTATCACTCTCACTCTCTTAATTTTCATTTATGTCGCTTCCCATAGCTGCTCTGCTTTGAAATGCTTGTTGAAAACTTTTTTCCCATCAATTTTTACTATTTTTTTTATTTATTTATTTTTAATTATTTTTTTTCTAATACTCAAAACATCTGTATAGATCTACATTTTAGATTTTCTTAAATGAACTTCAGAGATTAAGATATCATATCGAAACTTTCTGGTAGTCCTCATACTAGTGGAATTCTAGTTCTAGACCTCAATAAAAAATGTATAACTGACCATCCTTCCAGTGTCGTTTCATCTTGTAAGAGATGAATTCCTCTCTTAAGTTTTTGAAGTGCGATTCATAAGATAATTCGAAAGCCTCTTTAGTTGTTTTCATAAAAGTAGCCTTCAAAGAGTGGAATTGTTGTAGAAAAATGAAGAAAAATTGTGAGCTGACAATTGCTGGTACCTTAATGTAATACCTTTTAAAACATTTTTAGAATAGAATCTTCTCGCATCATTTTATTCTGGTTTGTTTTGCCTTTGAAAGCAAAGAACCAGCGTTACCCAGTTTCGTTCCATGTAGTATGAGTTTGCGTGGATCGCTCTTTCCGTACATTTTGTGACAATTTTTTTAATGTTATATTTTAAGATGCATTTCAGTGTCAAAGAAAAATTTTTTGCCCTGCACATTAGACTATTTTCGTGTAAGATGTTTTGTTCAGTACAGTAGGGATGCATTTCATCGTGGAGCAAGTATGGTTTATGTCCCTTTGAAAAAAATGGGACAAAAAGTTAAGCAGTCATACTTTATATCAATAATTTAACTTAGTTTTAACATCATCACACTCTCGCAGATCTACAAAATGTGAATCAGTCAATTTCCTTGTGATGTTATTTAAATAAACTTCCTCTCTTTAATATATCTTATTGTGAGGCAAGTGAGTCCCCTCGAACATGATTGATGAAAAAAGCTTTGAACCTTTGCAGTATCTGAATTCTGGAAATATACTTTCAGAACTGCCTGATTTCAGTTTTTTTTATTAAGGACTATTTTGTGAATATACTGAAAGGTCAGGAACATTGATTCATAACCAAGATAGCAATCAATACTCAAGTTACTAACAGAATCTGAACATTCAAGTTAGTGATAAACCACTAAAAAATACTGCCTTGCCGAGGATAAACGCCGCATGAACTTTTGAATGTTTACAAATTTTCTTTGATGAAACACCAATTTTCATGAAAACTTGTGAATATGTTTCTTCAAATCTCAATTCGATCATGTGATGATTTGAATGAGAAATATTCAAAAGTTCTCTTAATAAATATTGTTTCATTAGAAGAAATTCAGCAACATCCAAATGTATACACATCATTTTTTTTTTTAGCACGGCAGAATAGGTCTTAATACAAGGATAGAGCCTTGTTTTATTTTCTCTTTTTCCTTTTTTCACTTCTTTTCAAACTTACTCTTAATTTTTGTCCCACTTACTAGGAAGATTTTAACTATCACTGCTATTATTCTCGTTCATAATATTTTCTTTTTATTTTTAATTTAATTGTAACTATTCTGAAATTTATTTTCAAGTGAATCATTGATTGTACCCTTAAAATTAAAAATGAATGTATGGCAGTAATATTGTAATAATAGTAATAATTTTGTGTTATGATATACATGTTCATATGTGTATCAGCTTGTACTTTACTTTATAAATACATTTATATAGGCCTTTGTGAATAGTTTTGTGAATGTAAACAGTGATCTTAAAAAAAATGTACAGGCTTCGTTTGAGGGAACTGATTTTTTAGAATGAGGTGTTCCTCTTTGTGAGTGAGTTAACCCCACCAAAGAGGCTCATTGGAGAGTGCCAGTCGGGTAAAAGAACTTCTTTTTTTTATTTTCATTTCATTCCCCTTGTAAAGTCATGTTTTCAATTTTCAACGCTTTTCTCCCCTTCTAGACTTTTTTCTCTTTTCCAAGAAGCCATTGAACGTTTTAAACCATGATTAACGTTTGCTGTTTAAGTACAATTAAAACTATTGTTCTACAAAAAAGTCTTAGATACTCAGAAAAAATTCAAAACATTTTCTTAGTCTTAATGAATTTTTGTAGGTTTGTTGGTTGAACGTTTTTCTTTAACAAATTTCACTAATAAGCTAAATTTATTTTAAAAACTGCAATTTTTTTCCATAATTATTTGTATCTTCATCTGAATTTACTTATGCATAAGGAGCTCTATCATTGCCCTGTTTAAAAAAATCAGTCCTCCAAGCCTTAAATAATAAATTCTTAGAAAATAACTTTAATTGAATGTGCAAAAAAAGGAAGAAAATATACTTCTCATCTACCTAATTTACCATTGGCACTGTTTCATGTCCAGATTTGTAAATTTGTTTATTTTTTACTTTCAATATCTTATTTTATGATAATTTTTTCTTTCTTTTTTTCTCTTTTTTTTAAAGAACTAATTGCATATTTGTTGGCAGTAATTTTTGCAAGGAAAAATATGTTTTTAGTTTATGAATTGTTGTAATTCAAATGGAAACTTATGTTCCTCATTAAGTTATAAACAAATTATCGATTTTTTTTTTTTTTCATTTTCGGAGAAATTTTCATTCTGTATGAGGCCTAGATTTTTATTTCCATCATCCAGTCATGAAAAAACAGGGAAATTATGTCTTAATTCTTTGACTTCTTTTGCTTGCTGTGCAGGAGCTTAATCGATTTATCACCTATCATTTTCATGCTTTTCTTTATTCTGAAAGAGTTTAAATTTTTTCTCGTCTGATACAAAAAATGTAAATGTGTTGGTGTGTATCTATTTCAGTAATATGAAGTCATCTCAGGCTATACCTCGCAAAGTCTAAGAAGTCACCCCCCTCCCCCACCCCTCTTTCTGCTTGAAAAACTATGTCTTGTTATGTCCTGTCAAAAAATCTGTGCAATAATTTAAAAGGCATCGGTCCATTTTCATTCCCCAGAAGATCTAAAAATGTACAAAACTCTGCCGTGCTTCAATATCATATTTTCTCCAACAGCAAAAGTATTGACATTAAGTTTTCTCAAGGGGAAGCAAAGATTCCATCCGACTCAAAAGAAAAGTGCTCAATATTTTTACGGTGACGATAAAACGTTAAATTAGTTAAACTTGTGGCAAAGAAAACAATTGCAGGTGGTTGTCAGAACATGCAAAAAATGCACTTTTGTTAAAGTAAATTGACAGTAAATTGACATGAATGCGAAAAATTGCCTATCTAGTAAGTAATGCAGTTTCATCAGTTCCTGTCAAGTGCACTAAATGCAGAATTTGATTTCAATACAGGTCACAAAATATTTTTTTTGTAGTGTTTTGGCAGCCTCTTCTATTATTCATTTAGAGTGAAAAGTAGGCTTCATGAAGGAAACCCAAAAAGTAGACACTTGTTCCCCCCCCCCCCCCCCTTAATCCCTGAAAATGAGGATTCAAGGAAACTAGTGAAGTGCTTGTGGCATCTTATAAACTTCTGACTCTATTTCTATTAATCCCGCTCTTGAAAAATCGTCAAAATTACCAGGACTAAAAATGAGTGAAAAAGAATGAAAATGACGAGGAAAAAAGTTTCCATTTGATAATGTTTTAATGCAAATGTTATGATTGATCAATTATTCTAATTTGTTAAGTTTTATTTATTGATTATTTTCTTTCTTCAAACTTAGGCTGTGATATTTGAAATGTAGCATAAATTGTTAGATTGGTATGTGTAGTGTGTAATTCAAATATTACCTACTAAATGAGCTGCGATTCATGTTAAATTTCAACTGATTGTACATTTGTTTGTCCTTTAAAATAACTTTACTTTTTACTATATTCATTTTTTACTTAGTTTTTACTTACCAACCTGTTTTTTTTTCCTCCTTTTTTTTGTAGCCCGAAAATTTTAAAAGTTCATGAGCCTTTGTATGTTTGTCTTAAAAAATGAAGGTTTATGGTCACTCCTCATATTTTGTGAATCCTTTTTTCCCCCTTCATTTTGTGTCGTGCACTCGGTTTTTAGCTTTTTTTTAAAAAAAAAAATATCACGACAGTATCTGTAAGACAAGTATCTACTCTTTGAAACCACATTAAATGAAAAGTACCACCCTACTTAATACTTAAAAATCTACCTAAAAAAATCAAAGCAGATCTATTTGAAAACTAGGATTAGAGGGTTAATGTTACTCTTCATCTTTTGTTACTAATTACTAATTAGCGAGTATTGCTCTCCAAAATGTGCAATTAATTATTTAATGATATTTATTAGGTATTGACTGTTAGTGGTGTGTGAATTTTCTAGATAATCTGTATGACTTAGTGAAATGGTTTACCAACCGAAAGGTATTAAAATGCATGAAGAAACCTCACAAGTTTCTTTTAGTTTCATTAAATTCAAGTCCTCTCGTTCAATTTGAAAGCCAATTTGTATTTTGAGAGGCATGTAAGATTGTAGCAAATGTTCCATTTTCCTTTGGACCTTATAGTTTTTGTGCACCTCCTTTAATCTTATGACGTTCATGTTGGAACCCCATTGTTCTGAATAAAAAACTGTTGTGAACAATTCAAATTTCTTCTGTCATTTTTCTTGTATTTCAACTTCTGCAAATCCACCATTTGTCAATTTCAAAGTGAGCGGGTGCTAAAGTGTCGCAGCTGAATATGAAACAAATACGAATTGTGTAGAGCATAAGCATGTTTGTAAACATTTGAAGAACATTTTCCTGAAAAATTTGTTGCCAATCTCACATTTATAGCTGGAAAGAAAGCAGTTTCTCTTCCTGTTTCAATTTTAAGCAAATTAAAAGTAAAATATTAGTAAATATTTAATCGGAAATGAACAAGGGAACAGTTCTGGTCAATAAATAGATATTCTTGATTTTCAAATGTAAATTGGAGGTGGGTTGACCTCTCCTAAACTCATGCGGTTGAACCCATTGCTTAAACTGCAAGTTCACACAGCTTTTAGCTTACCTTTTGTTTTACTCAAATAACTTGAAAAAAGGGAAAAGTGAAAGGACCATTTGAGAATCTGTATGTTTTCTTTAATTTTCTCAATTTTGAGGGAATACTTTGAACTGGCGCAGATTATTAAGACTATCAATCAATATTATTTTGAAGAAAAAAATATCTTTCCTTTTTATTTTGTCCCTGCTAGATATGACACTGGGTCACTTGAAATCTCACAATCTATCAGTGAAATAGAGAGAAACGGTTAAATCTGTTTTACTCGACGATGAAATGTCTTTTCCCATTAGGTCCCAATTTTTCTGTGAAAAATATCTCCAAGAACAGAAGGAAACTTTGTACCTCAAAGGTTCCTAGAGAAATGAATTGAAATGTTCAGCGTGCAAACTGCAGTCTTGGTGTCAGTGTGTATGCTGCATACCTTGTGATCTAAACTGCATTCTTAGAGTGTTATGTAAAGACATAAAAAATAATTTACTGGCATCTTCAGGGTGTAAGCTGGTGATGAAAAATGCTACAGCTTGCTCTGAAACTGCGCCTCTCAGGATTATCAGAGAGAACTTGGTTAATGTTTATTGCGTGCATAGATTGAATCAAATGCTCTAAAGAATGGACAGAGTTCAGGCTTAATAGCAGCAGTTTTAGAATTGTATAATGGAGAGTGTAGGCTTTGCTTGAAGCAGTTGCTGAACTGGTATCTGCGTATTTGAGCGAAGCACTTCTGTTGTATTACACCAAGTAGTTTAAGCGTCACCACTCTGGAGCTACATCTATGGCTAGTTTTTGCAATGGCCTTTTGAGTTGTACAGTGATTGAACAGTCGTAATCAGCCCATGGTGTTACTTCAACTGCGCCAGCTCATGTTACACTTGCTTTTCAAAGTCAAGTATTCTCAAATTAATTGTTACGACAGCATCACACCTTATCACATTCAAAAACCAGTTAAGAAAAATTTGAATTAATTACTTTCTAAAATTGTGACTTCTCCGACTCAAAGATCTTGTATGTGTTCTAATTTGATTCAAACACAACTTCGTTCCTGAATTTCTCAAATGCTGGCAATAAACTGCTTGAATTAAATGAAAGTAATGAACTACATAAAAAACTTTTTCTTTATACTTATGTAAAATGACCAGTCGTAGGTTGCTAGATCTGGAGCCATCTTAGCTGGACCTCTATAAATCTGACCTCTTTGAATAAATTTCTGAAACTTTAGTTTTGTTGCCATTTGTTTCGATGGCTCAAGGAAAAATTTTCTAAGGCCTCTTTATCATTCACTCCTGTGTCCCTTCTTTGCATTCCTGTTTTAACCATACTTAATGTTTAACATTGAAATCCATCATTGTGGACGTATTTGTTCATTACAAGGCTGCAAAGGTTATTTCTATTCTTGTAGGCTCTACAGTCTTGTAATTTTTACGCTTAATATTGATTATGCAGCTCATTTCCTCAAATTCAAGTGTATAAATGTTCGTGCTGCTTTAATGCTTTGACCATCGAGAGGGGAGGAAAGAATCCTTGTCAAATTATTTACCATTTCATGATGCAAAGATCTGTTTTTGTGAAACCTGTAGTGAATATTTTAATTGTAAAAATTGAAAGGTATCATCATGCTCTAATTCTCCCTAAGATCGTTCGGAATTGGATTTGGTTACGCATGGAGAAAATTATTTTTATTCATCTAAGTCGGTCCAGCTTTTCAAAATCCAAAATTTAGCTTTTCTCAATTCTTTCCTCATCATTTTCAATGCAAGCATATTCTAACCTCTCTCAGAGCCAGATCAAGAATATTGGCGGTCTCTTGCAAGCCAGTGTTCTAACTTGAGAATTTGGGGAGATGATCACAGAAATTATTTTGAATCCTTGTTATCATAAAATTTGTAATCAGAGTAATTTATTGAAAGCTTCGGTTTGCTCATTTTCTTATTTTGTTGCTACCATTGCAACTTTTGGGAAAAATTCAGGTTGAACAATTTTTGCCAGGGTAAGGTTGAACATTTCTATTAAAATGTTCGATATTCACTGAAAATTTTTTTATCAGGGTTGTTTCACACTTTTGAAAGATTTAGAACCAAAGAATTTATTTATCAAAGAAAAATAGTTTTTCTTTTGGTGAGTATGCTCGCTATTCCTGAGTTGTGAATAAAAGGTTATCATTATCAAGCTTCTACAAACAAGTAGCTGAATATTATAACATTATTTCCTCTTTACCACCATGCTCCTACCGACACGTAATTTTAAAATTATTTTCTCCTCGTTCTATTAATGAATACTTCACTCAATTCGATTGTTTACTTTTACCTGCCAGTATGAGGTTCTCGTTTTCTCTAATGAATCGATATTGTATTTCAAGTTAGAGATTCCGATTTAACATAAATTGTAGGCATAATTTTCTTACACTTTTCTTAATACTATGAATTTATTTAACTGCCAGTTTGGATGGGTCAGTTTAACCATGAATTGAATTATCGAATGAGAGAGTGAACTAATTTAAGAAAATCGAAATGTTCAGAAAATAGAATAACTTCCTTGTAAAAGAAAACAAATTTTGGATTTGAAAGAGAGCAAGCATGGACATTATTGAGGACCAACCTGGAGTAGGTGCAGCATGCTCATTTTCTGTTTTCGTTCATTGAGACTTTCATTTCTGGAATATTTTATATTTTCTTACTTAGTCTCCGACTTAAACACTGTTACGCTGGCCTAAGACCCTTGAAATCAATAGGAAGAGCCATCTAAGAATTTGTTTGTTTAAAAGCTCTGATTAAAACCTGGCGAGAATTGTTTAATTATTTAAATGTTCGATTTTTCTAGAAAGTGCTTGGATTTACTTAATGATGAATTATGCGTCTAGCATTATTATTGTTCCTTTAAATTGAGAAGTTATGTTTAATTTTCTGCAAAAATTAGTTTAAATTGTTGTTTCCTTTCAAATTGTAAATAATTTATTTTCTTCTATTAGTTCATGAAATGAAGATTTGTACATGAAAAAATTCTAAATTGGAAATATTAACATCCTTTTTTCAGTCATAAAAATGCCCTTACAGAGTTCAACAATTCACAGTGTTCGAATGGATTGTATTTTATAAGATTTTTTTTCTTTCTTTTTTTGTGAAAAATGAATGCATAATGTATATTTTTTTGGTGTAAATATTTTAGTTAATTGTTATTTTCATAGTCTCTAATCTATTCAACTTTATTAACATGATCTGACCTTTTAGTAAATTAGCAATTTAAGTTTAGTTGTCAATATTTTTATGATTTTTTTTTCTTATTTTCAATAATTTGTCCAAGACCAGTTAATTGTTACAATGTGTTTTCTTTTTGTATATTTATTTTTGTCTCACCTCTTCTTGAACTGTCTGTACTGTGTAAAATATAACAGTGTTTCAAAATTACATCTGACAAATCTTTCATTATTTTCCCGTCTACACCACTTGAGGAGTTTCCATTCATTAATAGTCATTAGAAGTCATTAGGAGAGGACAAGTCCATTCGATCATTCACAGTTCTTTGAATGCTGACCTAAAATAATGACCTTTTATTTTGATAAATGCTATTTAGCATTAAAGATGGTGTATAAAACTAATTTGTTTTTAAATAATTTAGCACACATGATTGTGCCATGAGGAAAGAATCGAGAACCTCTTTTTTTTTAAAATTTATAGGCTTTCTCTAACCAAGTGTAAAAAAGGTCTTAGGGGGCTTAATACCAAAGATCAAAAATATGATCAATATTTTTGACTGAATTTAGCAAAGAAGAACCAAGTTACATTAATTAAATTTAGTCACATTACAGAGGAAAAGATGAGAGAAATTTTCTTCTTCCATATCACTCAAAGTAATCAATGAACTTGGAGTCCGCTTGTGAAAAACTACAAATTATCTACGGATTTTGATGTTTTAGCAGTAGTAAGAAATTTTCTTGAAAGTAAAATTACTCATGGCCCTTCTTTTTAGAACAGTGACTTGGTTCTTCTGTCATAAACTCGACCCATTTTACTGACAGCTTTTCTGAGGGCTGAGATATGAGAAGGATGAGGGAGGATATATTTCTCACAAAAGAAGGCAATCCAACATTTTTAGAGGCATGTCTACAATTTAATTCAACAGTCTTACAAAAGTATTTATAAATGTACAAAACAAAATCATACAAACAGCTATTTTTACATTCTACTGTACATAGGAAACAAAAAATAAAAACATCTAAAGTAGACTTAATCATTACAGAGCAGTCTAATTTAGTAAACATGATTATGAAATATTACGAGTCAACAAACTTTGGGTCCTTAGTCGAAAAACCATGAGTCAATATAAGAAAGAAATGAATTGATGGAAAAATATATGTGGAGGGAGTTAAGAATAAAGCGGTAAATGAGTAGAGATAAAATTGTTACTGATTTGACATGTTTTTCTTGTGATATAAAATGAAAAGATTGAGCAAAAGATACATCTTTACTGCGGGTTAAACAAGATATTGGTGCTCACGGGACGTCACCAAGTTGGAAATCAATCATTCTAAAGGCTAATGTTCAGAAGGAACAAAAATAGAAGGAAGAAACAGAGAAGAAGAAAAATAATGATAATTGACACAGAAAGTCCTGAAAATTTTCTTTGACAGGTGCATTGCATAGGCTCCACTAGATGTAAAAAAGGCAAGGCATACAAACTTTGATACGTCTTGTCAGAACTTCAATGATAATGTGAAAACTGTATTTATCACATGTATTTCTTGGACAAGCATGTTCAATTGGAATGCATTGTGCAATTAGGAACTACAATTTTAGGCTCAGTTTAGAAACAACGGATGTGTCATTAGTTTCCTTATGCGCATAAGTGTTTTCACAGATGAGCCAGAAATTCTAGTTCCGAATGAAAAATGTAGTTCAATTTACTTTAAGAGAATTGAGTAAAAAGCAAATATGGGAAGGAAACAGTTTCATTTTGATGAATGAGTGCAAGAGGGCTCTTGGGATTAATTTCAGATTATTTAACACTTCAAAGAAAAAATTCCAACTCAGTAAAAATCTATTAAAATACAACATTTGATGATTATAATTAGACATGCAAATTTTGAAAAAGCGCCCATTACAGTGCAGAGAATAGTTAGAAAATTAAATAAAAATATCTGTGTTTTGAATGATTTGTGCTCGAAGGCTTGAGGCTTTATGGCTACTAATGTTAAAGGCAAGATGCAGTCTACAAGTTACATTGACTTCTTACAATTATGAGATTATTGATGTGATATTTATGAAAATGGATTGTCAAAAAATCAGTTTTGAAAAAATGAACAAAATTTAGACTGATGAACACTGAAGATTATCTGAGAGTAAGCATGAGTTAAAATTTATTCATAACAAAAAGAAGAAAAAATGTAAGGCTGAATTTGTGTGCTACAGTCTTTCACCACTCTGCAAATGAAAATAGAGATTTATAATGGATTTTGAATTGACAAAATTGCAAACAATATTAGCTGCAGTTTATGATGTGCTAATAAATTAGTGAGAGAAACTTGAAAATCGTTTGGCGACAAACTTTTGATATTAAACAATGCATAAATACAAAGAAATTAATTTTTGGTCCACTAAATGAGTGTCGTCTTGATTTGAAGGCTGCTGGCCAATTGTTAAAAGTAATGAGAATTGCGTTTCAAAAAATTACATTTTTGGGACAGGTAAAGGCACTTTGGAAAAGCTCTGAAGTAACAAAT
This sequence comes from Bemisia tabaci, assembly GCF_918797505.1. Taxonomy (NCBI): domain Eukaryota; kingdom Metazoa; phylum Arthropoda; class Insecta; order Hemiptera; family Aleyrodidae; genus Bemisia; species Bemisia tabaci. The sequence goes on from NC_092797.1 coordinate 21,504,599, forward strand.
AACCAAGATGCAATGACAAAGCACTATGTTAAAATTAGGTAATTCAGGGAATGAGGTGATGCTCTCAGACAAGTGCTTTGTGGTTTTCGCCAAATTTACATTTTCAAAGCAAAAAATCAAGCAACCTTCTTCTAAACCAAATATAGAGAACATCAATGATTTTTCAAACAAATATTGATAAATTAGTAGATAAATAATAAATAAATAAATAATTAAAAACAATCACAAAGTCACTAAAGGCACTGAGCTTTAGTAAACCAAACAACTTAAAGATGAAAAAGTAAAACATAGTAGGATGAATTATTGATGTGACTTGATTTCCTCAAAATAGACTCAAATATTTTTCGAGCATGCAGTTAGTTTCTTTGCTACAGAAACTTTATAAAGAACAAATACAATGGTCAATATGAGATTCATAAGCTACACAAGAGACCTTACACTTCACATGCATATTCTCAATGAATACGTAAAGGCGGAACTGAGAGTAAAATTATACTTCAAGGTCTCCCTAAAATAATTTAGAATTCCTGAATTACTTAATAGTTAAGATATGATGATAGTAGAAATGATATATTGAATGAACACTTGTAAAAATTCGTATGAAGACAAAGAGATACTTTGCACTTTGAAAGCACCAGTTGTTTTCGTTAAATTTGGATTTTTTCACCAATGTACTGAACAAATTATTTGCGTAGGATGGTATGATGACCAACAAAAAGGAGAGTAATTGTTTACGAGGTGACATGATACAATTAATAGATGCTGGATAAAATTATGTCTGACTCTACATTCTGATTAGTTCTACTGAGGAGTGTTCATGACTTGGTTTATACGTAAAATTATACGAATGCACATGGCAAAAAAATCGGAACTAAATTTACTAGGCCACCACACTCATTTAAATATTCTTGTAGGTAAGGCTGTTGGAAAAAAGGTGATAAAAATATTGTGAAACTTACAAAAATTAATTCTTAAAAGTTAGACAAGAACAGTTTTTAAGTTGGGAAGCTCAGAAGTAAAAAAAATAGTAAAAATAGTGCGGCTCAGATGCTATTGGTGATAATGTAGCAACACAAAATAATGTGCGACTGAAATATCCATCCTCGCTTAGATTGTGCAGGATGAGGGGAGAATATTAGAAATTATTGATATATGTTTCAAAGACAAGATGTCATACAGCAAGAAATTGTATGGTTGGATATCAAAATACTGAGTTAGTTTTTGAATGGAAACAATAATTGTTTCCCTCCAAAAAAGATTGGTAGATGTAACTTAGCCCAATGATGAAGGGACGTCAGGAAAAGCCAAAAGTAAGGAAAATTAACAAAAGGGTAACATATGGCTGTAGAGAAAGCGAGATGGACAGGTACCATGGTAAAATCAATAGATTTAAAAAAATTTCAAGATAATCTTCACTTCCCTAGTTGGCAATGAATGTTCCTCGTCAGTGGGTAATTTAATAGAAGAGTTATACGAGCAGAGTGATGAAGAATCAATCTTCATACAAGCTAAACTTTAAACTTTGTCACTGAAGAGATTTGCCGATTCCCAACAAACTCTATCGCAGAAAATTTGGATGCACACTGTAAACAAGCAAAAACCAAAAAAGTTAGTATCACAATGCAATAAAAAATCGAGAATAGTTTACAAATTTTAATTTCACTCGTTTGATGGTGAATGATTACTCAGGTTCTTTATTTAAGATTCATTTGAATTTCATGGAAATATCCCAGAGGGATCAGAAGATATGATTTTTTCTTGATGCTTGAACATTGAACTATCTTGCTTCACGGATCAAACAGCCTGTTGATGACAAAGTGCGAAAAAACGTACCTCCATTGCAGTGTTTCAAAATGCCCGCTTTTATTGATTTTTTCAAAGAGAAAAACAACTGTATAGCTTCAAATTTTTACGGAGAATAGAGAAGAAAAGTCAACACGGTTTCCCAGAGATTGCATCTACTACTTTTTCAAGAAAAAATAAAGTATGACAGGAAGTCTGCAACACTGCAAGCGGAGATGTGCAGTTTTGCACAGCCATTAATGTCTACATACGATTGGGAATCAAGTTGATATTGTGTCATATCAGGTGACACGATGCATTTTTGCTTTATTTCATGTTCTACAACCATAGGCATAATTTGGTGATCGGCTTGGGTTTCAGGGAAGAAGGGGGGGGGGGGGCGGAACTTCCATGAGTGAACTTATTTGAAGAAAAATCTACATTGTTGTTGCTTTCTGTTAACTTGTTACCAAACCCAGAACATGTGTGAATGCATTGTTACAGGAGAAGGTTGCTTACATCATAAGGCACTTTCATTTCTCATTATGTAGTTACGTTGATCTACAGCTGTAAGCTGCCAAACCCTCCTCTGTTGTATCATATTATATCAGATGGAGAAACGCAGGGCAGGTGACCTGGCAACTGATCAACTTCAGTTTGCAAAAGAGGAAATTTGCGCACAGTGTAGCAAGGGAAAGCGTTTACTTGCTAGTGTCTACTGGCTTGCCTTGTCTACTGGCTGTGAATGGTCTTTCTTTGTTGAGCAAATGTCTTCACCCAAGATGGACTTGTTCTAATTCCTACTCGATATGATTTTCTTTCATTCAGTCTCAAATTGTTTTCATTAGCACAATTTATTTTGAAGCGTCTAGAAAACTTCAATTTCTTTGCTTTTCATCACAATATTTTTCTACATCGACTTAAAGTGGAATTTTTTGCAGCTTTTCTTTCACAGGCATGCTCTTTTTCAGCGAACAACAAAAGAACCTAATAGAAAATAACAGTGCACGAATGAGGAATCCTTAAAAATTATTTACTACACACAAAAAATAATATTTTTTATTTCTTTCTTAGATAGTTTGTAGATAACACGGACACAATGGGCTAGGAAAAAAGTTTTAAGAGTCCTTCATGTAATGCACTCAGGCATTAAACACGCATAAAAACTTAATGCAATTTTCTCGAATCTGATATTTCTGCCATATGCCGTTTGGTCATAAAGAACCTCATGTAAGAGCGGACCCCTCAAGACCTTAACTTCCAAGAGAACATTTTCAAGTCCAAAAATTTGAAAATATTGTGACCGATTTAGCTAAAATTGTAAATTTTTACAATCTTCATGCAGTACTATAAATAACTCAGTTTTGTAATTTTGGAAGATAAGGCTCTTTTATGCAAATCTTGTCACAAATAACAAATTAAAACATAAAATAATTGCTTACTTTAGAGCTAGACTTCCAGGTCCTCAAGATTTCTCGATAGCCGATTGCTGTCAATTCGCCTTCTCTGACTGCGACGTACAGCATCTGCACGACGATAGGGCTCACTTCGCAAACCCAGTAGAATATCCTCAAGAGCACCATTGTACACCTCATCTTGCTGCAAAAGTCGCTTCTCTTGGACGAGTTTTGCTTTACTCTTCAACTCGCTGATGACAGCATCCTGAAAAGAGAAATACATTGAAAAATAAACTACATTCTACTTTGGTTGAAGAAAAGAGGAATGACTTGCAATTAAATTTATCTTCCAACTTGTTCATTCTACAAAAAACAGACTAAATACATTTCATAAATGCAAGTCAAATATACTTACTTTGTTCCTTCACGATTGGAATTAATTGAGCAATATGAAAAAGAAAAAAAAAATAGGGAATAAAATTTTTCAAAAAAATGAAGAGGAGAAATTTAGAAAAATAAAATAAATAAATTGAGAAAAATGAGCCGGCTGTATTTTTGGTCTTGACAAAACTGGGCAAACCCTCTTCTGTAAATTTAATACTGAACTAATATTTTGTTTAGAGAAGATAGTACGATTTTTTATTCAGAGTGATACACAGATCACCAAAAGAAAGGGTATTGATCATGTAGATCCCAGCATGGAGATGATTTATTCAATCATTTTCAAAAGTTCCCGACTCATATCTGAATATCATTGCATCTCCTTACTTCAGTTTTTAGTCTCTTCTCTCAAATCAGAGGAGTGAATAAACCAACCTAATCATGTTTTTCCATTCTTCTGACAACTGAATCTACGTACAACATTCCACAAAAAACAAACTCATCATCTGTTCAAAAAAAGACAACTCAACCATTGTTACTTTCTTTGATGACACTACTTGAAATGAAAACTTTTCAGTCACATTTTCATTATTTCTTAGGATGAACGGAAATTTATAACTTTCAGAAATGTACAAGGAATTCCAGGCAAATTTAGAAAATTTTCAGATCTACCAATTATTTGCACCTTTTCTCATGATATCAGAAAAAGGTGGTTAATTTAGAGTAAATGAAAAAAAATAATCTTTAAAAATTTTATCAGGAAGAACATTGACCAACCAGTGTATTTTTAGGTGTCAATTCAGGTGTGATTTCAGGATTTCGTGAGAACATGAGAATTCAGTTCGATCTTAATACTCGGAAAACAAAACGGTTTCAATTGAGACCAAAATCCATAGGCTGGGCAAGACGAGGGGAAAAAAATATGGGATAGAATTATGAGAATTCAAATTATAGTACAAATTAAAATCATGGCACAAAAGCGAAATATTAGACTTGCAACAAACAAAATTTGTTTTTTGTTAAAGAGGTGGTTAAAAATTGCAATGTTATTCTGATCGCAAATAAAGTATTTACGACAGAAATTACTCACACAGAACACAATACTCAAATTAGTCAAAATAAATGCTAATGAAATACTTAAATTTCTTTGGCTCAATGCAAGAGGAGCAGCACACTACAACACTTTAGTAGAACAAAAAGTGAAAATACAACACGCCATTTCATCACAAATTAGAAATTTAATCTCTATAAAACACAATGCATTTTTCTTGATAGAGTTTCAACTCACTTTTCTTGCAGGTCCGTTACAACCTGCCCTACCTCCCCATAAAAAAAAGGAAGAGAAAAAAGTTGAGTGCTAAAAGCCTTCTTACTCCCAAATAAAAATGATTCCAATACTGGTCTCTAATGAATTTCAGGCAAAAAAAAAAAACCAGAACTGGGGGAACAGTGAAAGATTGCAAAAATTCTTGCTCTGCTAAATTCACAATTAAGAACAATTTACTGCATGCTCCCGACATTTCTGAGAGTTACAAAAAGAAAGTCTAGTAGTTTTCACTACCTCTCTTTCTATGAGAAGAAAAGTTTGGATATGGACTGCACTGATATTTTGACCAAATAATTTAATTTTTGAATTAGGCTGGTTTGAGGATATTCAGTATGAAATTAAATGATAAGTAAAGAAGAAAACATGCTAAAATACTCTAATTGTATGGCTTGGAAAAATATTTTAATCTCTACATACGGGGCTACAGGTTAAGTCAACAGCAAAATGTATTCCAAATATTTTTCTTTTCTTTAGGTAAAAAAAAGAAGAGGAAAAATTTGATGCCTCTTCTATTCAAATCGACTTAACTACATTGAAAAATTTGCCTATAAGAACTCAAATCACTAATATGATATTGAAACATTGCATGAAGCCTCTGGATGGAAGAAAACAACCTTTGATCATGTTTATGGCAGAAACATCTGCTTTGGCTGGTTCAGCAGTCTGAGATTTTCTAACTAATAAATTACTTGAACCGATTTAAAATTAATTAATAGCCAGATCAAATTTTAGTACAAAATTAAGGTCTACTTTAGACTTTTAGAGAATATTTGAAGCTAAAAAACGACTTGTAGATACTCAGCACTCTAGAATAACTGTGGCACCTGCTCAGTTGCTGCGATGTCAATGAACTGGCTGAATTCACTCTAGATGATACATAGAGCTAAGTCTTATTTCTTACACAGGTCAATAATGATAACCGATCAATTTTCAGTTTTCACACTTCTGTGACATGCACCACCTTGAGTTAAAACTGACCACCATTAATTTATCTCAACAATTTCGACAAGTGCCCCATTCTTCTTTAGAGATCAGCAAAAGCGATTTTTTTGAAATTTTGACCAGGATACAAAATAATTCCTCATTCCTCTTTCTTGGTGCATTTCTTTTCATACATGCAGAAAATGCCACTGACAAACTGACACTTGATGACTACAGATTGTTAATTCATACATATTCATCGACTATTTTGTCTACATATATTTAATTTATTACTGACAATGTTCGTCTTCACTGCAGTAAGATAGGTCAACAAATGTTCACTCAAACTGGAAATTGATGGACATTTTTGACTGGAAAATGCAAGATCACCCTTCATTCATTTACTTAATGCTACTGTATTGTGAGAATTTAACATCATGTTAAAAACATTATAAGCGGTGCAGAAAAAGTGCTTAAAAACCATCAAAAATGTTTTGACTATGATAAAAGCAAACAAAAGCTGAACCAAAACTCATTACTTTCTCTGAATTGATGCAAACATTAGCATGCTAGAAATTAGGACAAAGACTACATCAAATAAATGAAAATAGCAAAACCAAAAGTTTAACTGATGAACGTATGTAAAACTCACAATCATGACTCACTGCAACTTTTATACACTTTGGCCCACACTAGCAAGAAAATTTAACTGTACAGCCTAAGGTACATGTGTATGAATTCATCGCAAACTTTGAGGAAAAAGGCTTAGAGGAGAAATAACAATTCTCGACTACTTTTGACGCACCTGCAATATTGAAAAAGGACCAAAACTTAGGGGAAAAAGAGACTTTGATGGGATCATGAGGTGAAAGATAAAAAAGACATGAAAGGTGGATGGTGAAAAAAGCAACGTGAATCCTTCAATGTAATCCAGTTGATAAGACGAAGTCAAAGTAAAATTTGTTTCACATTTTCATTCAAATGAAAACTCTTCACAATAGCAAAAAAATTGTTTCTTTGAAACAAAGAAATATGATTCATGGCAAATAGAAAAAATATTTGTTTCTTTGAAATGAAAAAATATGATTAAGGGCAAAAATGGATGGAAAGTTTTGCAAAGCCTCGGTAGGATAAAATGGTTTCCGTCAATAGTGGTTAGAGAGAATCTATTAAGTTAATATTCAGTGGGGAAAACTTAAAAAAATAACTCAAATATCAGAGGTTTGAGCTCAATTTATTAAAGTAAACCGAGTTGCCCATTTTTACAAAGAATTTCAGAAATAATGGAAATAAATATTAACAACAAAAATACAGCGTACAGGCATTTGTGTTATACTAAACATTTATCGAGAAAATGACTTTGAAAAAAACTTTCTTCTCTCTATTTCATTAGAACTTAGAAACAATCCTAAACATATCTTTCAATGAATAATATACAACACTAATTTGATGATCAATGAATGAAAGTTATTGATATATTTAGAGGCTGAATGAGATGCTTTTCTTGCCTCCATCAGGCCAGCTCCACATCACGCTACATTCCATGAACAGGAAATGACCAGAGGCAGGCATTGAGACAAGTGCAGGGACTGCAATTTTGACTTTTTGGTCTTAGGCTTAATTTTCCTTCAACTGACGCAGTGATTTTGCACATGGAGCACAACTGGCCTCCAATATGAACCCATATATTGCTTCAGACACAACACTGCTCCAGGAGCAGTGCTGCACCCTATTGCTGTTAGGTGAACTTCGATTTATTGCAAGCGCTAAATAGCGACTGGCGTGGAGCAGCGCTGTCCAGTTTGGAGGAAAATCTGTCTTTATGACTGATGTGAAAAAAAAATGCCAAGCCTAAGCTGTAATAAATGCTCTTCAAGGCTAACAACAAGACCCTTGGTTCCTAAACAACTTAACCATACTACTCTTTGCCTGGGAAATTCTGAGCGATTCACCTCACCATTCATCAATGTTGTGTAGTGCGGAATCAGCTTGAAAGCTTCACTTGAGATTCACACTAAGTGAAGGTGGAAAAATGATGCTCTTAACTAATAATATGGATTGATTCAATTTGAAAATGAGCACTTCAAAGACTGTTAGTTGTTGCTATAGCGTTGAGAGCTGAGAGTACTGCAAAAACTTCTTGAGACTAACGTATTGTAATATTTTTAAAATCTAAATAATGGTCATGATAGTATTAGAGTCGAAATAATACTAGAAAATTTGTAAAAAAAAAATAAACCGGTAAGTTATTATTCAATCGACAAACTAAGCTAACTGTTGATTAATTTTCAATGTACAAGTCTTTTTAAAATTATTTGGTAAAATTATATGATGTACAGCCAATGTTAAATAGAATGGTTACTGCCATAATTACTGGTAACTCATTTAGATACTGCCGATGATAGAGAATAAAGAAAACAGGATGTAAAATATTAATTAGAGAGCAACGCATTGGTCAGTCATCAGAGATTAACAGTTGAAGAATTATTTACAGATTATCGTTTTATGTATATATAATATATATACATATTTACACTAACGAAGTCAAGTAAAATAGGTGCCAGTCATTAAAATGAGATGGATAATTATTTACTATATACATACATATATAAGTGCTATGACGTGCAAAGGAGGAGTATTTACAATTAACAGCAATGAAGCTGAGTCTGTGATCAAATGCATGCGGTTAAAAAACTCAATGCAAACTTGCGATAGTCTGTTTCATCTGGGAGGATATACAAAGATCTAAGCAGCAAAAATCTACCTGTTGCTTTTTCTGATTTAGTTTGTTCTTCTGAGCTACTTCTTCACTGTTGTTATTGTTGAGAGCTACTTCTTTGGCTGCAGCTTCCAGTCGTCTTCTCTGCTCGTTTTCTATGTCAGCCGCCTGTATTGGACAAGATTAAGTCTCAATAAGCTTACTTCAATTAGTCAATTACAGACACGAATCCGAAGTTTCTCGCTTGGTATCCAGCAAAAAGGTTCGTCAATTTCGTGGATAGCTGTGCAATATTTGTGAAAATTGCAATGGGGCTATTCCAAAACTTTTTTTTTTCTTCCTTTAAAATTTACTTTTAGGAAGTATATGAAAGATGAGAATACATGTTATTCCATCTTTAATTTAATCAAATTTTACTGAAGAAAAAGTCTTTCAAATTCGCTGAAAATCCCCATTTTCAAATGGAAAAATATCACTCAGACAGATTTTGTTCCATCACAAGAGGGGGCAAGGGGCCTTTAGATGAGGTATGAAATAGAACATTTCACAACATGGTCGGATTTTGTTCGAAATGACAAAGAGTGTTTGTTTATATCTCTTGTTTTTTCACCCAATTGCGAACAGTTTATTCATTAACTTTCACGTCACAGAGTAAGAGGTAATGTATCAGCAATATTGTCACTGCTTGAAATAAATATTGTTGTAGTTTTTTTTTTAAATGAGATCATTTGTTAGTGATTTGAATTGGATTCACAGAGGTTAATACCATGGGTTGTCGCCTCATATGAGATCGTAAGCTCCGGGTAAATGAGAAACATACTTTTTATAACTTCAACTTGGAGCCTCTTTAGCTCACTTAAAGCAGCTATTTTGAGCTTTTTAAAGCTAAGAAATGCGTTTATTGATCAAATCTGAGTTAAAATCAATCTGTTACTCTGTTTTCATGGTAATCCTATGTTTTACAACAGCCCTCTCCTATCAAAAATATGTTTGCGTAAAAATACGCTGCTGAGTTAAAAGTATTGGAGACATCTTATCCTTAGAAAAGAACAGTATTTAATGGCTTCTTAATATTTCCTGCTCATCGCGAAACAAGCTGCTCATTCAGAGGGATCTGATCACTGAGGGTGAGAAAGGAAAATAGATGGGAACAATTTCCGCAGAACTTACCTTAAATGCTTTGGTAAATCGCACAAGCATTGAGAAGAATGCATTGGCATCTGTCATTTTGGGCGATTCTCCAAAATACTCGACACATTCTCTAAACGAGTCTTGACTAACTTTGGTGTCATTTTTCAGCCTCCGTAGTTTCTCCTCAGAATTATTCAAGAAATCTCGAAGCACAGATGGATGATTTTTATTCATCGAGTCTTTTCTAATTTCGCTTTCCTTGCGCACAATGTCCATACCTTTTTCAAGCTCTTGAACATCAGTTACAACATTTTCGAGTGAGACTGAAATTAAAAATAAAATAATTGAATAAACAAAAGAGAGAAACGATTATAAATCTAACTGCTAATAACTAGGTCAAGCCTCCAGAAGAGTAAAATAGGAAAAGTATTCTCAGATGTACTCGTTCATTTTCTCCAGAAAAGTGTCCAGTATGTAGCATTAAATGGAACTCCCAGCTCCTAAACTTTTGCTCGTTGGTTACAAGTAGTAGACCAAAATATGAGGCATAAATTTGAAAATGGTAGCCTAAGAAAATTATGATGTGCCTAATACAGTAATGGCTGGACAAACACGGTTTATGCCCTGGCCAAAGGAAGAAGAAGAGGCTTATTAATAAAGACACATTTCGATGGTGTAAGTCGGCAATCACATAACTTGGTTTGCGATGTCATACTTTATTTTTTAAATGGAAAACTACACAATGGAAATTCTTTAAAACTGCTGTGATTTTTCTCCTCTGTGCAAAGAAAATTCTGCATAAAATTCAAGGAATGATGTCAGATTGTTCTCCTTTGTAAACACAAGAGGCGGAGATTTTCAAACACCGCAAACGGGATATGTGATTGCGAACTTACGCCATTGATTTAGGAAGTAAAGATACTTACCGGTAGCAGCTTTATCAATATACATTAATTCAGAATCGAATGACAGAAGGTGAGGAAACTTGTAATGAATAGTATCAACTATGTAATGTAACAAACACATGCGTTTGTCCGATGATTTGGTATCTAACAATGTGTCCAGAGACTGCAACTTAAATCCATATGCTGGCCCTCGCTTTGCACTGTTCATATAGTTTCCAAATGCTAAGACTACTTCTAGAACTTGCCGTAATTTTTTTGATTTTTTAACAGAGCTCGAGGCAGATATGATCGCGTGCACTTGCTGCAAAGAAAAACACATCATACTTGAGAAAAGAGTTACATATCATTTGAATGCAAAGCTAAATCAAGGTATCATGGCAGGCTTACCTTTGGGGATCATGAGATGTGTACAGCAAGTAGCTCATTAGGAACAAAGGACTGCTCATTAATATTATAACAGAATACTAAGCAATTTGGCGCAAGCTAAATATCAAGATTTTTTTATTTATGATGTTCTTCACAAGATCTTAAGAGAATGAAATATCAAGATCAAACTTTCCGTGTACAAAATTCAAGAAAATCAGATCTGAAAAGTGCATTTTTCAGCAGTTTTACACGCAATATCTGGCAGAACAATATAGGTGATCAATGAGTGAACTCTTCTTTCCTCATCTCGCGTCGGAGAGATAAGACGGAGCGTCATTTTAATTCAAAACCAAAGGCCTCACATTTTCGACTCATTGAAAGTGCCACTTCTCCATGTAATGACACATGTTGAATTGCCACAAAATGCATTTTTTGGATCTGATTATCTTGAAATTGGCATGTGGAGAATTTGATTTTAAAAGCTAATTTTACTCAGGCAATCAGATGGAACATCATATCAAAAAATATTGGAATTTAGCCCTTGCCGTATTTTTTTGGATTTTGTATGTAGTCCATTATAGTACATTAATAAAACCCTTTGATTATCTTGATTTATTATTAAAATATATCTAATATATTTAGAATATTTTTTTGGCTTGATTACTTCTAATTGCAGAGAGAATACACAGTTTTTAGAATTTGTTTTCTTCATGGACAACTCCTTGCAAAAAATATCAATGATAATATGTACATCCAATATAAAAACGGAAAAACAAATTGTTTCTCTCATAAGAAGGAACAAACAGGAAGTACTTTCCCCACTACCCAATTTGTCTTTTGTACCTACTCATCAAATCTGTAATCCTCATATTATAAAAGCGTTATTGAATGTGAGGAGGATATAAAGCTGGATTATCTTGAATATTCTGCACTATGCATCAAAGAGGGGAAGGCTTAGAAGTAGATGCCTCCTATTTTGTTGAGGTTTGCGGTAAAGAATAGATTAAGTACAGTTGACTGTTACTTTCCAGTTTTTGCTAATGTGATAGAGGTGCAGCTTATCATCTGCGGTTTAAAGATTGAATTGCCATATTTGAAGTAGTTGCACGCCAGTATGGCTCTTGCCTTGTAGCTGCTAGATTATGAGGTCGATCCATAACTGTCTCACTTTTAAAGCCCTCGTTTAGTTCCAGTGCTGTACTTTTTTCTTTGTATTACAATTAAAATTAAACAATAAAAGTAATAGTAAAAACAATACAAAATTCCTCTCCAAAAATATCCCCTTCCATCTGACTACAAAGAAAATTATATGCTAACATTTTTTCGGGCCCATTCTCCATTCGATCAAAAGCCAGAGAATTTTAGGGTTAAAAAAGAAAACTGCAAAATAGTAACTTACCGGCATAATTAGATGAAGGTTATCCAGGAAATTTCCCATGTAGCTCATTATAGATAGTTTCGTTGATAATCTTTCTATTTTGGTTAAAGACATCAGAAATTTATCTTCATCTGTGAGGAGAGTTACATCTTTCTTTTCAGCTAGGTATTCTCGGTACAATTTCGTCTATTAGCAAAATAAAGGAAAATTAAGTCACTTTCAATATGGGGCAAAATAAAATAGGAGCAAAGAAATGAAGGTTTAAAACAGAGTCAACTTGAAACTTCAAGAAATTGAATGAGGAAAGTATTTTAAAAAAATAAAGAAAACTCACCCATAAACCACAGTGCTAATTGCATTTTAAGCGGTGTAAAAAATACACTGTATCACAGGTGAACTTCTTGAAATACAACGAACACTAAAAAAATTGAGTGTCCACTCCTGATTTCATAAACTTAACTTCGAAGTTGCTGTAAAGGTTTTACGACTCTAAGATCTGATATATGATTTTGACTCTGATTCATTTAAACTCCCCTATAGAGCAAGTCTTTCATAGAGAGGCTCTCTAAGAATGTAAGACGTACTGAAGTAAAGAAAAAAAATACACATAGTGACTTACTTCCTGTTCAGTTGGTATCATGCGCTGAAGGATTTCTACATTTTCTAACGGACATTGTTTTAAATCTAAGGCATTCACAGCAACTATCACTCGTTCCACTGGCATTTCTATTTTCCGCCTTGATATGGCTGTAAAATAACGGAAATAATATAAATGAGAGATAAATCAAAATCGTAGCTAAAAAAATGAACCAGAATTTTAAGGACTACAGAAGATCCGAAAGGTAAAGCCAAAAAGAACAAATTACCCCAAAGGTCAGATCCTACTGCCTGCTGATTTCAGTTCATTAAATTTACATGCTAAAATTATTAGAATTGTTGCAATACTAATTCATTAGCACTTCGATTGCATATCGAGAGGTGTTTCGCTTGTAACTTGCTTGTAACTTGTACTCAGGTTTTAAGAACGCAAGGAGGATTAATAGAATTTTACTATTAAACTACTGGCAAATCAATTTCTCTGCAATAAACAGGGTGTATACTTAAATTTCATTTTGAATTTTCCTGATATTTTAAATGATAAGGTTAAAGGTTGCCCAGTAAACCAAGACACGCTTCTCGCAAATATTGAGATGAACAAAATACCTTGTAAAAATAATAAGTTGAGGAAGGCTTACCTATATTTCGCAGTCTGGTATGTTCTAGTAGAGAAACATTTTCTGGTTTCTTAAATCGTTTACTAGGGTAACTCATTAATCCATCTCCTACATCAGTATCTCCATTCAATAAAGCACGACCACCGGGAGCTATTTTAAATCTTTCTTCAAAATCAGAAAAATCGATCACAGAAAATAGTTTGTCGTCATCAAGTTCATTAAAAATGGTTCCTCGCACCTGGAAAACAAAAAATACCTTTGTCAAGTACTCAGTATAGAAAAAAGAAATAAGAATGTGACATGATTGACCATGTAGACTAGAATTTTGGTGATATTCTGAAATAAGGATTAAGGATTAAGTTAAAGATTCTGAAATATTACAAAAAAGGGTTGAAATGTGCTTCTAAACTGTATAAAAAAGGAACCTTAGTGACTTAGCACAGTTTATTGATTCAAAATGTTTCCATTTAATTAGCGTAAAATAAACAGGAAAATTTTATGATGGAGGCTCTAACTTTCATTGCAATTGAAATAGAATAAAAATGAAACTGTTTAACCTTTAAAATCTACGACTGTCCTTATATCATACGTGAAACTACACAGGAAAAGGGAATGTTCAAGACATAGAGTGTAGGTGCATTAACTCATTAAAGCAACCCAGGCTCTTCAAACCCTTAATAGACTGGGCTGCTAACCTGACTCTACCTTGTCACACTTCATGGCATGAACTGAAGCTTTTTTATTTTCAAAACAATGTTTTTTGAATTGCATGAGGCAAAGTTGTATTTTCAGTACAATTACAGTCGAGTAAAATATTTTTGCGAATTTTTAGTGTCCTAGTGCTTGTTAAAAATGGTTGTAAGCAATGATGCAAATATCTCAATTTTGAATGTTTCCTTTGCGTTTGGATTCTCATGATTCGAGAAAATTGCTCCTCGCTTAATTTTATGGATAAGAAGTATGGAACACAAAACTAACCTGGTTTGGCTTGAGAGCAATCCAGTTTAACGTTGGGAGTTTGTACTTTGTTTGGACCTTCCTTTTGATTGTCATGGCACCGTCTGGTGCCGGCATCATGCCTGGGGCAGGAGGCGGAGGTGGTCTCATTGATGGAATGCATGGTGGAGGTGGTGGTGGTGGTGGGGCGGGGGGCGCAGGGGGAGGGATAGGGGTTACGCAAACCCCGATTCCATTACTTGTTGTACTACTTGTGCTACAATTTGAAGAGGAACAACTAGATACACCGCTTGTGGAACCTGAGTCGGTGCGTGCAATTAGTTCTTGAATTTTTTCTTCTAATAATGATTGTCGGGTTTGACTTTCTCGTTGTTGGTTATTCACCACTCTTCTGAGGGTCTGTACTTCTTCTTCAATCACCCTACGACCTTCAGCTGCCTCATCTCTTTCTTGCCTAGCAGCACCAAGTGCACTCTCTAGCGCAGCCAACTGAGCTAAAGATTCTCTTTCTAGTTCTGCTAAACGCTCATGCGCACGCCCGAGTTCGTCCTCCAGTTCTGCCACCTTTTCCAAGGCTGCAGTTTTTGTTTCACTATCCTCCATTAAAGCTCCAACATCAAACACGTTGTCGAGGTATGCAGATATTTGTACCTGCAGTTCTTCACTTTCAGTATGCCTCAATCGTTCCAAATATTGATCTAATCCTAGTTGACTAAACTCATACTGTAAATGAACTCGAAAGTTCATATTTTCAACAGAGTGCACGATGATGTTTACAAATTGCATACATGCCACCATAAATTCCATGTGAAACACTTCATAGTTCATGAAGTACCCCATTAGTGTTTGAAACCTCCTATTTTCATGGCAGGCTTCTTTAAAGTTATCGAAGGCAGATAAGATTATCTCATGACCTCCTTTGACTAGACAAATTGCTGCAAGAAGCTCCAAAACTAACGCTTTTGTCCTGTCAAGAAAAACATAAAAAATAAAAAATTAAGAGAGGGAAGCTGCAAAAATTCTGCTTGAAGTTCAAAGCAAGAGGCTAAAGCTATTGATCTCACTAAAGCCAATAAATACACTTAATTTCTATTTAGTATTATTGTATGTACGTTTGTTCATCAAAGCTATAATGGTACTGTAGATAGATGAATTTTTTCTTTTATCATTTACCAATGGAAAATATTGTTTTTTTCAATTAGTTGTACTAATGAAAATGAAAAATAATCATAGGTGGAGAGAAATATTACCTGATAAAAGAGAACTAAGCATTTATTGATTTTGACAGCAATAACTGCATATTAGATTTTATTTGGAAGGCGAGTAGGCACACTATACATACTTATGGTTACTACATTATTATCACTCTGCCTCGCCTACAAAGAGGAGGTATCTTTTACCGCCTAAATCTTCCACAAGCAGCGTTTTCAACTACCTCGCTAACTAAATAGGTAACTGTCAAAAATAAAGCATCAAAGATAGCCTAACACTGACCATAAAATTGGAATTCGGATGAGAATAAAAAGAGTAAAAATTAAGGTTCAGATTCTGACTCTAAAACGGCTGGAAATTATCTTCAGATCAAAAATGTACTTTGATTTTTGTACAAGCTATTATGCCCAACTGAAGTACAGTGAAAGCTTGCTAAGTCGAATTGAGTAGGGACCGACAAAATAGTCGACTGAAGCAGCAATTTGTCTTAACCAATGCTCCGCTTAACTTATGCACGTGTCTAGGGGCCGAAAAAAAATTCCACATAATCGGCAATTCGTCTTAACCGTGGTTTGACTTAGCAAGCTTTCACTGCAGTTTAAATTCCCATTGAAATAAAATTTAAAGAAGAATTTAAAAAGGAAAGAAGAGAAAAAAAACTGCAATAAATACTTACCTAAGGCTTTTGTGGACTAAACTTAATGCTATACTGTTGATGGCTTCTGTATGTTGAATCACCATATTAAATCCGTACTAAACAAAAGAAAATGATCATTGAATGAGGATGTAATTGATGAATGGAGTAATAACAAAGTCATTGACTTCTTCTTCCTATGAAGTTTTTTCATTGGTAAAATATTTTCAAAAATCAGATACAAAAAAACTTCACTCAAATTTTAAAAAACAAAAACAAATTCTTCCTTTTAAAATTCATTTTATTATTAAGATTTTTAAATAATTTAAGACTTTCGGAACTGAAAATTCTCAAACTGCACTTGGAGGAATGGAGATTACAAATGAGAGATAGGGCTTTTTAAAAATATACGCTGTGCTAAAGCTACAGAGCAAAAAGATAACATTCATTTGAGCATACAAAATTCTGATGATTCACAAAAAATATCCTTCTCTTCCTTGGAATTTTTCAGTTATCATCATCTTCGACTTTTTTTTCTTGCACAAAAGGATAGTTTTCCTCACTTAAGAGGAAGAGTAAAATTTTATTTATGAGACCTGGAAAATATATCTCCAAGTATGTGATTAAATTTTTCCCTCCCTTCATCTGGTCGAAAATAAAACTTTTTTTCTTAGATATTTTCTAGCCGATAGTGATAACAAGAGACTTTCTCAGGAAATAGAAAGCAAGACAGCCATTAAAAATTATTAAAAAACTTACAAAACCACAAATTTTCCATTCAAAATCTAAATGGACTAGGCGCAGAAAAAAGAAAAAAATTGGCACTTCATGCCATGACAGACACAGCGTATTTTGGGACCGATGGACTGTTTTCCAGTTTCATGGTTTCCTTGGGGAGGGTCCCTGGTTTTTAGTGCTACTATTACTAGCTATAAGCATCAAGACACTTCAGCATACTTACTTTATTATTCATGATGGCACGTAAACACATGATACAGACATGGATGTCATCCTTGGTATCACCCATTTTTAGTTTGGCAGCATGTTTTGATTTGCGTTTCAATGCCGGACTATTTAAAATATCTAACATAGGCCTTGTGGAACCTCCGGGTAATCCATTTTGAAAATTACTTGATATGTGATTTGATAAAGAGGAGTGGTTGCTTAGAGAGCTTGTTTGACCTGGATCATAGATTAAAAGAAAGAATTTATTAATGAAAGAAAATTAAATTATGCAACATGGCAAAAAGGGATGGCAAGGGATGAATTGTGCAGAGGTAAGGAGGGGGTGGAAGAATTCAACAGAAGTATAAAAAAAAAAAAAAATTCTTTCTTGACACCTGTTGGCGATATTGAGATAAGTTCCAAGTTTCTAGTGCCTTAACATTTTGACAAACTTAAAAAAAATTAAGAAAAGGCTCAATATTTTCGGAGACGCCAAAATATTTGACATTTTTTCTCTTTCTCCCAACTTATTCAGATTCTTTTTCCAATAAATGACATATCTGAGAATGGTGCTCCTAATTTTCAAGCATTTTTAAACACGACGGGACAGGTAAGGGAGATAAAGGTGTAAATGCGTGCATTAAACACTAGCGGTTTCTAAACTGATGAGTTTATAATTACCGTTTGCGGTGGCATGAAGATGTTCCTCCGAGTTATTCCTAGAATCCGTTAACTTCTCTTCGCGTTGCATCATAACTAACCTAAAGCTTAAATAGTCGATCAAAGATTCCAATCCGTGGTTATCGTCGTTCAAAAATTCTCGCACCCACCTGGAAAAAGAGAAAAAAAGTCACGATTACTATTCCACATCGGGACAGCAAACTCGTACATCCGTTCTCGCCCCAGTGACCAGTCGCTTCAAGGGATCAAGTAGAATACGAAAACTCAAATCAGAACGTGAGGTGGATGAGCAATCAGTTCGACCTGGAAGGTAGGCTCCTGTGTGTTAGTTTCAAATCTAGACCGAACGCATAGATTCGGAATCTTCCAAAGGTCTTGAATTAAAGAATGAAGTACACGTCCACTTCAAAAACGCTGATCTTCCCGAAATATTCCTGACTTATTTTTAAAAAAGGAGAAGAAAAAATAATTCTGCAGCTCCTGTGCTAAAAACTTCGATTAAAAGATTTCTCTCATATTGAGCAGCCTCCAAAGAGTTATACAGCTTTTTATTGAAAAAAAGTAGATAGACTCATACACTATATTTCAAAGTTAGTAATGTCTTAGCAGCACAATTGTGTTCTCGTTTTGAGAATCAGATCTCAAGCTATTGGGCAAAACCAAGATAACAAAATTTAAAAAAAATCTAACACTTCGGGTGAAGGCCGCAATGCTGCCGCCTACGAGCTCTCAGTACAATAATGATAGCAGGTTTTCCACAGAATTTAGCGGATGAAATTCCTTGACAGATTTTCCCTGAATTCCCTGACAGTTGAAGATATGCCAGATGACGAAGAGGACATGATTAGAAATAATTTTCAGGCAAATCGTTGTTCGAAACGTCAAACCTTTTCTGGAAGCAAATAAAGATGACATCAGGATTTTCCCCCAACATTTCCGTAATTTTCCCTGACATTTCCAGCTTTTCCTGACTTAAATTCCCTGACATTTCCCCGTTTTCCCTGGAGGGGGCAACCCTGTAATAGGTAATAATTACATTTAATTTCGACTTAAAAATGAAGATAAACATTCCTCGCACAAAATTAGTTAAAACCAAATAAGAGGTGCGTTACTGTTCGCTCTAGCATTATAAGTTTTGACATATCGAGACCACTTTCTTTTCTGCCTTGCTAAGGAAGAACGCCGTATGAACATTCGAAAGTTGCCAAATTTCCTTCGATAAAATGTTTATTTCTTCGAAAATTTGTGAATATTCTTCCTTTTGGATTTTCAGAATCCTTGAGTAAAATTGCGAACTGAATTATCTGAAAAATTGGAAGGAAAATATTCATAAATTTACCAGGAAATACGCAACTTATCAAAGAAAATTTGGCAACACCTGAAGGTTCATACGGCGTTTTTCCTTATCACGGCAGTTTTGGGACAAGCAAGGTAAAATCGACCATCGTACTCATTAGTCTCGAGTTTAATTCGAGGATCCGGACGGGGACGATGCGATGCGAGGCTCCTGGCGTCACATTTTTAGCTCACGTCAACAGCCAATCACATCTCAAAAATACAAGACACAGTTTTCTCCGTTATCTAATTTATTAATTCTAATAGTTATTCGGGGCCTAATCTCTGGCAGCCGAGAGAGTTGCTATTTTGAAAAGATGCCCGCGAGAGAGGTGGACCCCGCACCGCGACCGCGGCCAAGAGAGGAATTAATAAGGTATCCTTGCGCGCGCTAAGAGAATGAATGCTAGGATAATAGGGCAGAATTAATTGACGGAATCGAGACCTGGCAGTTGCTTTTCGTTATTGCCACATTAGAAGCAAGACCGCGGCGTGGGTTTCGTGATAATTCGAATTTCTCGAGGATTTTCCCGACGACTTTAAAGAAGTGAGGAAACTCTCTGTGAACTCGGAGGAAGTGCGAAGGAAGCACCCCACGATCCGCAAAATTGAGGACTTCCTCGGTTGAAGAGCGCATGTCACTTCCAGTGCTGCTAAGAGTTGTGCAAAGTAGTTCTTTAGTTGAAAATAACACTATCCAGAAGCTGAGCCATGAATTTTTCTCGGAATCTGCTCCGAATTTTTCCGCAGTACCGTGTGGAAGTGAGTCGAATGTGAATGCATTTCATTGTCTGTAAATGCTAAGGAAAATTGCACGATCGTAGCAGCATTGCAAGCCTGATAGCCCTTCTACCGTAAGCTTCTAAATTGATCGTAAACAAATCGAAAAACTTTGAGTTTCGTTGGATCATTCCATAGGCAAAAAACTGGATTATTACGATCTCTAATATACGCTGTATCCGACTTATGCGGCCTCGTGAAGAGGAGGAGATTAAACAGTCATGGAACTACATTTGAGGAGCTTTTGGAGTACTTTTGAAGCATCTTTCAGTAATTATACACATAGAGTACGATTTCATGCGAAAGCGAGATGAAACGCATCTGATTACAAAGCGTTTTAGGCTCATTGCATGTCTTGATTTTTCGACCATGGAGAATAGTTTTGAAGATGACACAAAAATGATTATGTTTAATTAGTTTACCGTATTATAATAAACAATTCATGCGAATATAACAAACACTCTAAGAAATGAATTATTGCATTTCTCGCACGCTCAGTATAAGGTGTCTACTGGCTGAAAAAAAAAAAGCAAAAAAAAAAAAAAACGCTGGAAAAACTATCGCGATTTCGGTGAAATAGAAAATGCAAAGTTTTAATTAAAATTCCTCAACTTTTCTAGTTTTCCCAGGTCACCGAAGACTCGAATCTAAGCATAAGTTGATCATAACTCTGAAGCGATTTGACAACTTATAAAATTAGCGACCGTTGCGCTGCGTCGCGGGCAATTGGTCGCGCTGTGAGCTGAGAGGTCATCAGTCATCTAGCTCACTCCCGCAGTGCTGGAGGAAGATGGGCATGGACAAGGAGTGAGGAAATTTAAGCATGCAGATGACCACAAACGCGATTTCCAGGCAGATATTAGAGTTGTTGGTTGACTCGGAATCCGTGAAATCCAATATCGTGTGTTCTCCAACTTTGACGGTTTAGGAGAGATGTTCCCGTTCCCTCAGGGAGAACGTCTCATTTTATTAAGTGAGACGAGAAGGTTGACTTTGGATTTTGAATGGATCTAACTTGATGCGTGTCACATCTATTAAGTGTAAATTTTCAGACGAGAGACGTTTCCATAAATTCCAAGATGGCACCTCAAGATACTAGAGAGCTTTCGAGAAAAAACTCCGCGATTCAACGGAGTTTAATGATAATATCGACGGCGCAAGTCCGCAATCACATATCTCGGTTGCGGTGTCTAAAAATCTCCGCCTCTATGTTATTTTTTTAAAGGAGAACAAATTGACATCACTCCTTGAAGTTTTTACAGAATTTTCTTCGCACAGAGGAGTAAAATCACTGCAGTTTCAAAGAATTGCCGTTGAGTAGTTTTCCATTTAAAAAATAAAGTATGACAGGAAGTCTGCGCCATCGCAAACCGAATTATGTGATTGCCGACTTACCTACCCTACACACTGGAGAAAAAAAAAAAAAAAAAAAAAAAAAAAAAAAAAAAAAAAAAAAAAAACACACATTAGATCTGGAGTCCAGACTCTTGAAAACATTGACAAGAAAAAGGACTCTCGATTCAATCAAATTAAGCTTAAATCAAAAGCAATCCGCTCAAATTAAGAGGCTTGGTTCTTGATTTAAGCTTAAATCTGATTGAATCAAGAGTATTTTTTCTTGTCGATGTTTTTAAGAGTCTGAACTCTAGATCCAATGTGTTTTTTTTTCCAGTGCACCGTCGATATGCCTTACTTTATTGGTTCAAGAAAGAGTAAGACAGCAAAATACAGTAATCCTACGATGTGCAAAGTAATATTCATTCCTTGCACAGTAATTTGACCACGTGGGCTTTTCCCTTGTACTCTTCTTGAGTAAACAATTTAAGATGAGCCAGACATCGGACAAGCAAGACTAAACTAAAATTCTGGCACGTCAAATTCTCCATTCTTGAGAGATGAGTCAAGTTGCAACCATAAACAGCCCATTATCAGCTCGTGGGTAGCTTCCGAGCTGTCACGCTCGAGTTTGAGCTATTTTCTGCAGTAGCGATTCGTGCTTCGCGATGAATCGATCGATCTGCCATTTAAAACCATGGAAAAAGATCGATTATCAGGGTGTTTGAAACGAACACCTCGGTAATCGATTCTTTACCATGTCTTCAAATGAGAATGGTCAATGATTTACGTTCTGCCACTGTCTGCTAGCATCATGACAGACGAGAGTCAAGGCTAGGGAGAGGAGAAAAAATCTGTCGTCGAGATATTTTCTCGCTCCTGAAGAGCCTGAAATCGACCCATTAACGACGAGATAAACTTTCAAGGACCATTTTTCTACGATATGCGGAACAGCACGTATGGGCTGGGGTGCACGGAGGCAGAGTTATTGTTATGGTCAATTCATACTTAGATCTCATTTGAAGGGAGGTCAAGGAAAGACCAGAGGTTCATCGGGTCACTCGGCCAGTAAGAATTCGTTCCTTAAGCCTCCACATGGCTCCTAATTACTGAGTCTGCAGTGTACAGTGTGCACAGGCGAAACCCGTCTCTTCAAGCAGAGGAGCATGAATCCTCTTTTTCGGCTCGAAAACAGTCCTTATAGCACTTCATTCCAGTTGGTAGATCTCCTTTCTTCTTCTGTTGTAACGGCTGATCATTTCCCCAGGCCCCCGGTCTCTCAAAGTTGTCTTCTCACATTTATCTTATTTTACGGGCGAGAAAATTTCTTTTTCTGAGCGAATTTTTCCCTCCGAAGTTTCCTTAGAATGGGAATGATTTCATAGCTTTGGTTTGCTTGAAAGCTCATGAGCCGTAAAACGACTACAGGTGCCGAAATGTCAAGAACTTACAAATTTGCATATATTGAAAGAAAAATAAGAGACTAGATGTAAGCAGCAATATTTTTGAGTTAGCCGGCAAGAACACGACCTTGGATCAATGAGAACAATACTTACACCAATAAGAGAAGATACTTGTATCGAAAAAAACTTCGCTTGCATCAAGCAGGAACCTGCATGAATTGAGCGATATAATTCTTGATTGAGGAGGAAATTATCTTGACAGCAAATTCAATGATATTTCTGGTTACGTCCAAGCCTCTTCTCCTTCTAAAGTAGATGGTGGGACATTGTGAGGATGTATTTCAGCCCAAAGCATACAAAATGAGTTGTTTTTAAATGGGGGTGTATCGACGTTCAGGTTGAAAATATTCTGGTTTGAGAAAATAAGATATTTCGAATTGAATCAAATGTTTCTTCTCTTCGACCCTCCTTTCAAGTTATCATCGATCAAAATCCATCTGGAAGATGATGAATATGATAAATGATGAATAGACAAAGAAGCGATGAATGATAAGCAGTTGGAAAATGAGGTGACGGTACCAAAACTAAAATAAAAACGGCAGACGTCTGGGTCTGATCATGCGTGCGGAATAGTGATGATTTGTCATACTTACTCGATATGGTTCGTACGGAGGGATATCTCCAGATCGCGCAGCACTTGGGTCGAGGTGGCATCGCTCACCATTTTCCGCTTCTGCAACAAGCAACGAAAACCCGGTTTAAAAACAACGTATGTGCCATCAGTTTCCCTATGCACATAAGTGTTTTTCCATAAGAGCCAGAATTTATAGCTCCGAATTGCAAAATGCAGTCCAATTGGACTACATATTGCAATTAGGAACATAAATTTCGGCCCGGTTTAAAAACAACGTATGTGCCATTAGTTTCCCTGTGCACATAACTGTTTTTTCAGATGAGTTAGAATTTATAGCTCCAAATTGACAAAATGCAGTTCAATTCTTAGCTGTCTAGGAACGTGACTCCATTCCAAGGTTGCAAAATCAATTTAAACGATTTAATTTTTCACAGGAGTATGCCTGTGCGATTGTTGTCCAAAATTTTTCCGATTTTTGCATGAGATCAGAGGAAAAATCAGTGAGATTTTCAGTCAGAAATAACCAAGATTTTCAAGGTAAGGATGATTTGCGAGGGGAAATTCGGCAACATAGAAATTTAGTTACGTTTTTTTGTAAGAGAAACGATGAATTGCGGCTTAAACTGAAACTTGGACGGGGTTGGCGCCACGGCAGCGCGCCGGCGCGACTTCTCGGTGCCGCCAATTCCGTCAAGAATTTTCGCGCGAGCACTTTCATCTTCTTAAGTAAATACTTCACGAACTGAGTTCATAGCATACTTCTCCACACATCCAAACTCGGTAATGCTAATCGTGAGTGACAGGGGATAAAAATTAGAGATAAAAATTGACTTTTTGCAATACTATTTCTGGTTCCCTTTTGAACCAAAATGTGTTAGCAATTTCCCTTTGCAGATAGATGTTTCTATGAATGAGCTAGAAATATGTATCCCAATTGGGAAATGAAATCCAAAAAAATATAAAAACTAACATACGGGTAAAAATAGTAAAAAAGGATACAAAGTCCACGAGCAAAGTTCAAAGTTTCAAGAGTAATACATTTTCTTGACTTTTCGATAAAATTCCTAACAGCTGATACCAGGGACTCCTGATTTTTCACAATGGTTTTAAAAAAAAGGGGAGACAAAAGAGAACAACGACCCGGAATATAATATGCCAAAATTTCCCAAAGTTTCCTAGCTTTAACCGGAAAAATTCTCGAAAATTTACGCCAGGATTCACTGTTTCTTCCAGGTATTTTTCTGATTTTGCCAGGGAGATTCGCCTAACTGATCTAGTGCCAAAAATTCTAAATATTCTTAATAAACCAGAAAAAAGTGAATCCACGATACCATAATTAGACAATCATACAATTCCCAGACCACGGTAAAAATTCGATAACATGCCCCTAACTTTCCCGGTTCCCTCAGTTTCCCTGAAATCTGCAACAATGCGACGTTAACACCGCCATCCCGCACGATTCGAATCCGATCGGATTCGACTAAAGGGCACCGGCACCCTCACGTTGTGTCGATGATTATCCTGGAGACCATCTCTGCCGTGCTAGGGAAGAACGCCGTATCAACATTCAAGGGTTGCCAAATTTCCTTCGATAAAATGTTCATTTTGAGGAGAGCTGTGGATATTTTTCCTTAAAATTTTCAGGAACTTACACGGTGAAAATCGAGGAACACATTGAGATCTAGTAGTCTCAGACTACATTCAAAACAGGTGAGATTGTATCGATATAGATTGGTTCAAAACATAAACACAGCCTCAAAAGTCAATTTAGAAATCGGAGGGAACGGGTCTTTTGTAACAGATGTTTCATTCTTTTGGGTACCAAATGCCAATGCAAAGTGAAATTGTTAGAAATTTTCTCATTTTCAGCTTTTCCAACTTAAATCCTGATAGTTTGGTTTGAGGTTATGTTCTATTGTTTTGAACCAAACGATACATCGAACCATTATCGAATACGGTCTATTATCCGAAAAATTGGAGGAAAAATATTCATAAGTTTACAGGAAATTCGTGTTTTATCGATCGAAATTTGGCAACGCCTGAAGGTTCATACGGCGTTTTTCCTTAGCACGGCAGATCTCCGCTCCATCGGCAGCTTCCTGGGTTCGTTCCCCGCTGATCTGGGTCCTCTGATTCCTTAAAATCGGGCGCGCCGTGTACGGGTCCCGTTCCGTCCCCCGTCCGGCTGTCTGATCCTGATTCCTGATCGCCCTGACTTTCTCTGGCGCGCTGCTCGGGCTACCCCCTCCACGTCCACCGCGCTCCAACATTTCCACCCCCCATTCCTGAATAAAATATTCCGTCCGGCGCGGTGGTGCGGGTGGATCGGTATTGGTGGCACGTTCCATCCTACTGTCTGTGCGTTCGCTGCCAGATTTGGCTGCTCCATCCTCCATGAAGAGGCTCATCCACTATGATGGAGCACACTGAAAAAAAATCTCGGTGTATTTACTAAGAAGAGGGTAAAGTTACAAAGAATTCAGGGTTCTATTTGATCCCAGTTTTTTCTTGGTAAAATTACCATTTAAGGAATTGGTAATTTTACAGAGAAATCTCGGTAATTTTACTGGACCCCGGTAAAAACGCCAATATTTTTTATCGACTGTAGTAGAATTACCGAGATAAAATGGCAAAGTTACCGGGTATTGATTACCAATGAAAGTGGTGTTCTTACCTGAAAAAAAACCAGTAAAAATACCGGTTTTTAGGTAAGCTTACCAGTCTGTTTTGGTAAAATTACCAATAATTGGTAAAAAAAAGTGAGATGGTAAAGGTACCAACGGACCTTGGTAAAAACGCCGAGATTTTTTTTTTCAGTGCACTCTACCGTGGTACCCAGGAGAGCAACAACGCCCGAATTTTAAAAGAAAATGTTTCCTTCAAAATTCAACTAATCTTAACCCGTAAGGTAAAATTTGAAGAATAACGCGTAACGCATAGCGCCTGAGGCTCGAAGCGCTTCGGAGGGTTGCACCGCGATACCGCGAAGCAGTCGGGTGAAGGCAGATAAAGCATACGTGCTCTGCTATCTTGACTGAAAAATGAAATAAATAAGGCCCTTCTTTTGATTGAGAGTGAAGTTCGTCGATTTTTAATAATTCAAACGATTTTTAAGAGTCGCTTGGGCGATTATTGACAATTTTGCGAAGAACGGAAGATTACTTCGATAGAAATTTTCGCCTGGACGCAATGACGACCGTTTTCTAAAAGCCCTCGATTGGCACTTTTTGTCCTTTTTGGTAAAAGAAGGGACAGGGTAACAAATAAAGCATTGGAACACGACAACAGAATTTCACCTGGAGCAAGTTGGACATTTAAAATTTCCAATTTCACTTCAGTTAAAATATAAACTTAAATTTCTCTGTAAGAAAAACAAAACAAAAAGCAATATTGCTGTTGAACTATAATTTCAATGTTCATTAATATGAAATAATTTGCTCAGTAAGCTGAATTTTTCTTAAGACAGGTTTACGTATGCAACTCGGCTGTGCTTTCCAGCCTTTTTGCAATTCATGGCTGCAGTCGTCTGAGCACTGACTTAATGCACACACAAACAGTCCATAAAATTAAGTCCAGATGAAATTTTCCAGTTGAACGACGTGTTTATACTCAATCTTCGAATGCATTTTACAACTTCAGAGAAACCAAATCAGATTCCTGAACGGGAACAAGAGAAAATATGGCATTAAAAAACCGAGTCGCTATCTTCAGCGACTGGAAGTGGTTGAGCTACATTACTCATTATTCTATAAAAAATTCAACTTCTCGCACTTTTTTACGACAATACTACTACCACAAGACGTTTGCTGGCGTTGCGGTAGGTCATTCTAAGATTTTTTGGCAAAATTTCGGGTGCCTAAATCAATCTGAAGGTAGAGACAATATCAATACATTGAAATCGGTCAAAGATCGGAAACAGTACTTCAAAACTTCTTTTTTTTTAAATTTTTTAAAGACCACATATTAATGATTGGTCTTTGAACTAACAATTTGATTAAAATAAAAAAGAAAAAATAATTCTCATAATGGCACAAAATCTAGGATGGATCGATTTGGTGACGACATACGGAACTATAGAAGTGAAAAATCCGCCTTAAACAACGACCCTGCAACCGGCTGATCCAAGTATCTAACGGCGTTTCTGCCTAACAAGGACCCGTTGAGGATCGGATAAGAAGGGGATCCGCTCAATCATCATTCCTCTGATGTAAAAGCACAACTCCATTTCCACTCGAGTAAAGAAAAGCCTGTAGTTAAATGGACAATAGAGGTCGTGTCAAAGTAGAGTTACGTCCTTGCATCAGAGGAACGACGTAATGAGGAGCCATCAATATCTGACAAACGTTTGGTTTAATTGGGGGTATTTCTGTCGAACGGAACTAAGTGCATTAAGACATGAGCCCTGAGACCCATGAGCATATATGCACGACAGGGCTCACGTCATAATGCACGTAGTTCCGTTCGGCAGAAATACGTCCAATTGGGGGTATCTTGGTCCGACATGGCAGCTCCGAGAATGGGAGGGCCGGCGTGGGCGTTGGCGGGAGATGAAGAGGGTGCGGGCATGAGGGAAAGAAAACAAAAATCAAGTGTTTGTCTGATCCGAAACTTGCGGGTGGGAAAGGATGAAAGGATGGACACGCCACGGGCACGGATGAGCCAGCACAACCACCGCTCCCTGAGACAACAAGACTGTCTCCCGGCATTGAAAAATTACGCCCGTGGTGCCCGGTTTTTTGTGTTCTTCGTGGAGCGTGTTAGTCGGCAGATGTGACAATATTGACGAGTGTAAAATTTCAATTTCTGGACGAAGAATTGGTATAACGAGGGAGCTCCGCGGCCCAACCCCCGGAGATTTGTGTCGCTGTCAGCCAAATGAGAACTATCGAGAAAATTTGTATACACATACAGTGTAGCAAAAAAACTGAAGGCACGATGGCAATAGACGCACTTATTAGTGGTGACGTTATGGAACGACACTGTCGTCTCGATAGCTCGAAAGTCGGAACGTACCCCGACGAACAAACATAACCTCCAAAATGAACAATTGACGCAAGATGCTAAAACTGGCCTGAAACCGAACACTTAATCCATGGGACTTTAAAATTATGAAAGCTAGTCATTTACCAAAACGTTTGAGATAACATTCACAATAATTGGACTACATTTTGCAATTTGGAACTATGAATTCTAGCCCGGTTTAAAAACAACGTATGTGCCATTAGTTTCCCTATGCACATAAGTGTTTTTCCAGAAGAGCCACAATTTATAGTTCCAAATTGCAAAATGCATGCAGTCCAATTGATTGTGTAATAAGCTCGTAAAATCACACATGGTCATCAAGCGAATCCCCCCACCCTCCTACCTATATCTCGCATAGTCCTTCATGTTCGTTTGTTGGGGCACGTTTCGACTTTCGAGATAATGAAATTATATCGAGATTTTACGTCACACTAAATGTGTCTATACTAGTGAGAGGAGAATTATAATTACTGGCAAGCCTGCCACATCCCACCTCGGGCCTTAGTACCAATTTTAAGATCCGGGCCCCATGACTGCCACCAACCCCCCCCCCCCCCCCCCCCCCCCGGTCCCCTTACCACCAGAAAAATACTTTGTAATATCTTACACTTAAGAGCACACAGTTGCAAAAATATCATTCTCTACTAAAAATCTTAAACACATAGATGGAAACCTGCAAAGCAGTAAAAATAATTCTACAGTGCCGCGCGTGTTTTAGAAAATTTATTCACCTTTTACGAAATTTTTCACTTTTCCTTACGAGACAAGGGTTACATGTGAATTTAAAATAGTGTGTCATGGGCGGCACGGGCCCCGGTACCATAGACCCAGTATCCCCACCCTTGTGGCGGGCCTGATTATTGGACTACGATTTCCGACGAGGAACTGATATTTTAAGCGCTCGTCATACCTAAATGAATGATCAAAATCAAAATTAATTTGAATTCAAAGAGGATTTTACTTTTAGAATTGATTTCATCATTTTCCATTACCCCCTTCGGAATTGAAATCATTCAGAAATAGCGTATATTACTTCCTCTAGGCTCCTCAAAAAACCAAGAAAAAACATGACAAAAAGTTAAAAATCACGCGATATAAAGTTACAGAAACGCCTTTCTGAAAGATAAACTCGGCATTTGAATGGTGCACAGAGCGTATAACGATAGAAGAATATTCGAAGTTGGGTTCGAACTCAACATGCGACTATTTAAACTCTGCGGTAGGCCGGGTTGCATACGCTCAATTTTGCGGGCGAAATCTAAGCTCTGCTCGGGGCTTCAGCAAGATACTTGCAATCCGATGGGGAATTTAAATAAAATTTACGAATTAGATGATTGATTAAGACTCACTACCGCACTTTACACTTCCCCTAATTTAAATAAAGCCCATTCAGCGTGAAGGAAGATAATTTTTTTTCAAATACAGAAGCAGATGTCTGTTAAACGATAGTTTTCCCTGGAAGTTGATTTAATTTGGAATAGGTCTGCTACGGCAATTTTACAAACGCTCTGGTAAGGATCGTAGATAAAGATTTAGGACATCAACTTCAGCATTTATATATACCACGACTATCTCCCTCCGATCATCCATCCTGTAAGCTCTGATGATCCAAAAGTAATTACCAAAATTTTAAAGCTCTTTAAGCGAGTAAAAAAAGTTTAAGGTAAATTCTTGGTCTCCGACGTAAATAGCTAGCCTGGCTGCTGATCGTCGAAATAAATTAACTGACCATTCATTTCCGCGAAAGAAGGGCCAGTTTATGAACTTAAACAAATTTGAGTGCCTGCAGGATGTCTACTAAAAAAGGCTGACCAAAAATCAGTACTTTTATAGTACTTTTTCAATACTTTCCCAAGAAATTCAGTACCTCCCCAACAGGAAAATTCAGTGCTTTTTCAATACCTCCAATTGACGAAATTCGGAAAATTTGAATTTCCCGCTCAAATTGTGATAAATATGACAACAAAAATTAAAAAATTCTGGACCTTCTTGCATAGTTCCGCACTTTTTCAGCACATTCGGACCCCCCGTTAAAAATCAGTACTATTTCCGGACTTTCCGAACTTGTAAATAGACACCCTGCCCTGATTTTATGCCGCAAATCCAGTCTGGGAGTAAGTTATTCTTGGCGAAAATCGAATAGAGGTCCCTGAGGATCGCAAAGGAAGGACATCGTTGCTAATGGGACAACATTTGAGAATGACTCTTGGTATTGCGTGATCTAACTCGGTCAACTCCTTTTTTATCGGTTCCGTCGATGAAGTAATAAAAGGCGCATGCGCATCAACTCCAGTCGGGGCCGTAAAACAGGTTGGCCGGTGATAAAAGTAGCTCAAGAGATTACGTGCGAATAAAATCAATGAATGAAAGATGATTTGTCGGCGTGAGGCTCAGAGGTTTGCGTTGGCAAACACATGAAATTGACCACTCGACGAGATGAAAGTTAAAAGGTTACGAGACCGGTTTCCTCATCATTTCAATAATCAGTTAATTTAAATTTCCCTCTTGAGATAAGACAAAAATCAGTTGGAGTCAGATTGAAAAATAAGAAATTTTGCTGGTTGTGAGAATGAGTTTATAGGTTTGGTAAACATTATAACCGACTCACATGTTCCAAGAAAATTTCCTAGCTTTTCTGATATTCAAAGCACATGACCCTCCCCCCCACTTTTTTTTGGGGGGGGGGGGGGGAGGATTGGCTGTTTAAATTTGAGAACGCGGAAAATATTAATTTCTAACTGTATGGGTTGATCTTGAAAATTTTCGATGTGACGAAAATACTCTATATCTAGTTTTGATGCAAAAAAGTGCAAGAATCGCATTTTTACTGTACACAACGTCGAGTAATGCTTCTATTTTGATCTTGTCTATACGAGTTGGAAAATGCACGCGGGATGCAGACGGAGCCATTTTTTGGCACCAGGGACCCTTTATCAAGTGATTTTGCATCGAATAAAATCAGACGCCTTTCTTAACGATGAAAAACATAGTTTCGTTCTCTGACTCAAAAATCAAAGCCATGATAGAATATACCGTTGGTTACCGGCCACACCAAGACAGTAATTCCGGCTATGAGAGTCAAAGTTTCCGGTATTTCTAGTTGTGAGGACCGGAAACTGACAGCTGTGACTGACAAACGAAAATCCTGAGAACTTATCAAGACTCAGCTGTCCGTCTCATAACTCTTGACATTTTATCTCATCAAAAGGCTGGTTCCACAACTTGCGTGAGTCAAATGTTTATTAATGAAAGGAAGTATTTAACAGCTAGCTCCGAGAACTTGCGTAAACTCACTATCAAACAAAAATACGCTCGAGTTCGTTCGTCTATTCTTCCAACCGATCACGATAAGATTTTCGATTCTAAGTTGCGTAAATAAGAAGTTGTGACCTCTGAAGGAACAAAAAAGACTCATGCATACTTAATTTCAAACTTGTGGTGCTTGATCCAGCCGGAATTCTGGGAAATAGAGGCAAAAAGAGATTCTGTAATACCAATCACAAAAAGAAAAAGAGAAAAATGTAAAAAAAAAAAAAAAAAAAAAAAAAAATATAATGTCGTATTTACTTTAATAAACTCCCCCAAAACCAGACCTCAAAATATTCAAAGCAACATGAATTCTTTGTTGTTTAGGTTCACCGTATGAAGATCATGACTCTACAATGAAACAGTTTTACATTTACTTAACGCTTCCATTTACATTTATGTATACTACAGTAAATGGGCAATTTGATATAATTTTTGTCCTAAAATGGATTTTAATTTTATTTTAATTTATTTTTGCTTCACTTTTTTACGGCTAATGATAACAGTTTCATTTTAATAACACGCTCAGCGAGTAGCTGTAGCGGTATAGTTGAATCCGAGGAAACTTTGGTTTCGAGTAACTGGTAGGATCAAATGTTTCAATTTGGCGACATGCCTGATTGAAATCTCATATTGTTTCTGAAAGTCAAATATTTTTATTATAACCTATTTGTTCCGCGGCACGCTTTGCTTTCTTATTTTCTCCCCCGACGGAAATATGACCAGCGAAAGTTATCAGTTACCGCGCAACGCATGGGTGAGCACTGAGCAGATGTCCGAATTTTCGAGGCCTGCGTCGAAATAGTAAAAAAGCTCGTTGATATGCTACCACCCGCTGAGCAAAGATTATTCAAGGAAAGAAATCAAAGACCTGAATTTCACTTCAATAATTTAAAAAAACTAGGTTACGATACTTCGGTTACGTGCGTGTCATCTGCAGTCCCAGGTTTTTGGGGATGCAGGAAATTTCTTCTCATTATTCCGTGACTGGGAAATTGCGAGCTTTGAAAGTTCGCATTGGATTCCGCCTGACTTCTATGAGATATTCCATGATTTTACTAAAAAAAATCCAAGACTACTTATGCCAAAAGAAGAAGAAAAAAAAAACACTAAATCCATCCCAAATAAGGCATAAGTACTTTCTCGTAACCAATGCCTCGTATCTTTACATTTTTCTGAATTTTTCCAGACATGGATTGGAGAAAAACCTCGCCTAGGCAGTACTGCCGCGCTAAGGAAGAACGCCGTATGAACATTCGAGAGTTGCCAAATTTCCCTGGATTAATCATGTATTTTAAAAGAAAGTTGTGCATATTTTAACTTAAACTTTTCTGGTATTTTAGATCAAATTGCTTGCAAAATTGTCTGAAAAAGTTGAAGCAAAATATTAAAGTAAACGGCGAATTCTATACCAAACCAGTCCTAGGGGAGAACTACCATCCATACAAATTTCAGCTCAAAATATTCATTTTCGCTCGAGTTATCGAGTGGACATGATTTGACCTCCCCCCACTTTCGAGCCCCACCCCTTAAAATCTATTGCCTCAAATTTCAATTTTTTTTTTTTGCAGAATAGTAGTTCTAATGAGTCTCTACTGAATGCAAAAAAATTGGTCAAAATATCTTTCAACGTAAGAAAGATAAAACTACTCAAAAATCGAAAAATCTTAAAAAGGCGGAAATACATACATACGTACATACATACACATGAATTTGAATGGCATATATTTTCGTGATCTACGACCCGTGATCGGTGCTCTCCACAAGGTCTCGGGTCTGGGTCCGACATCATGGGAGAATGCAATAGTGTATTTTCTTCGGAAAATACACTAAAAATGTCCTAGTTAATTCGGGTTTTATTGAGGGGAATCTGGCAACGCTTGAAGGTTCATACGGCGTTTTTCCTTTGCGCGGCAGCATAGCAGCACGAATGAACGAGCAGAGCGGCAAGCGCATTTCAAGAAAAGAGGAGAACCGCAAATTTTAGGCGAGGACAAAGAAAGTAAAATTGAACCACGCGAGACGGCGAGAAGAGGTGTAATTAGCACGAACGAAATGCACCAACTCGTTTCCACCTGATTTGCAAAGTAATTACGAGCTACTCTGCCGTGCTAAGGAAAAAACGTCGTATGAGCATTCGTGAGTTGCCAAATTTCCTTCGATAAAATGATTATTTTTGAGGAAAGCTGAGAATATTTTCCTTTGAAATTTTCAGGACTTCTAGAAAAAATTGCGAACATAATCATCTGAAAAATTGGAAGAAATTTTCTTGCAAATTTTCTCGAAAATTCTTAGCGCACCAAGGGAAATTTGGCAACGTCTGAAGGCTCATACGGCGTTTTTCCTTAGCACGACAGTACTCAGGACCGTTGTAGACAGATTTCGGGAGGCCGATCCCGGTTTCCAGACCATCATTACGGGCGATGACGATTGTTTTCCCCGTTTTCTTTCCGACTTTTCCACTCCGATGATCTGGCAATCGATCACACCTCACCGACAGGACCGCGCGGCTCGCTATATTCTGAAACCGCGCAAGTGCAGGCGTCTCACGAACCGCGGACTCGGCCGTTCGCGGGATTTCTACGGCTCAGGCGGGGCGATGACGGTTACGTCGTCTCAGAACGGAAAACTTCAATTATTCGAGAGCGACCGCTGCTGGAAAACAACGGCTCTTACTTTCGGTTCGAGCGATGATCGGCGGTGCGGCGAAGCGTGAATAATCTGCTGTCGATATTTCACCATTTGAAGATATGGTGAAGAATCGATCATTAAGACAAATCTTGATTATCGACTCTTTTCAATAGATTTCAATGATAGATCGATCGATTCATCGCAAATCACGACACGCTACTGGTGATCGATATGCGATTTTCCCGATTTTTCGCGACATGGTAGGAGTTTTTGTCATCCTTTGTCGCCTTTACACATAAAACATTAAACATCGCCAACATTAAACATGATAAACTTCTCAGAACATGTTTGGAGAACGCGTCGCAGCTCCGACACAGGTGCGTCTAACCGCATACACAAGAGCCGTGGAAAGCGAGAAGTTCTATGGACAATGCGGTGCACATCTAAAGGTAGTTACTATACACACATCAGAGAAACGACGATATTTTAAGAAAGATCGTCTCATGCAACTGGGGTGGATAGGTTTTGTAAACTTTCCTCTCGGTTAGGCGAAAAATAAAAATGGTAGATTTATTATACTACCCTCGAAAAGGGAGCGTTGCATTTAGTAGGTTTAATTTCGCAAAAAATGATTATCATGACACGTGGTTAGTGTTAGCTATGCGAATGCAAATCGTGGGTACCATCAGAGCCATTTCAAAGATACGAGAAGACATAAAAAAGCAAGGTTTGGTGGATGAACTCTCTCACTTTTCATGGTTGAGTTTTTGGGGACTGTTCGAAGTTTCCCTTGATGTTTTAAGAACTTATTGTCACCCTGTTTGCATGAAAGGTGGAAACTTTTTTTTTCTTTCTTTATGTTTTTTTCTGTTGTTTAACGGCTTTGTGAAGGTGGAAACTTTGTGAAAAGACGCAAGATTTTAAATGGCGTTTGTGAGATATGTATTCAGCTTCAATCAAACACGCTTCATTGCATAATATCGTAAGTTTCCAGAGTGACACCTACCTGGAATAAACATTTGAGTAATTACGAAAAAGCTAACACCGTTTTCCAAGCAAGCTCGATTTTCAGAGAAAGATTGGGATCGGTGACAATATGAGAAAAGAGAAAAATATTTGATGAGATATTGTATTCAGAGAACAATCGGGCAGACTCTCTCTCCGGTGATAAGACAGCACTTCCGGTCCGCTGGAGAATAAGAACACCGCGCGTACCCATGACGTGAGAGGAAAGCATGCGACCGTTCGACCAAGCTTATATGCCACCGTTATAACGGAGCTTAGGTGGTTTAACAATCATAAGAAACTGCCCATTTCTCTGTTATTAATTTTATTTTAATAATTGATTTCCTCATTTCTGCGGCAAAGAAGTTGATAGTAGAACTTCTCGTCAATAATGAATGCATAATTGCACCTTCTTTGAGTTCTTTGGATCGCATTTATCAAAAAGGGACCAGCGCGATTACAGTGTTTTCAAAATCGTGCAATTTCTCCTTTTCTTTTAAAAACACTTATCGCACGTACAGTATTCAAACTTATACAATTATTTTGCTTTAAAGCTAAGTATTTTTTGGTGCGAGGTAAAAATATTTGCTATTCTGGGAGATTTTTCAGATAATTATGAAGAAGCAACATTTTTACAACACTGAAATCGCGCTGGTTCCTTTTTGCTAAATGCGATCCATTTTGTAGTTAGACTTTTCCGGCTGAAAAGTAACTTATGAACAGCGAAAATTCGAATTACAACACATTCCAAGGAAGTGTGCACCAAAATGTTATAGCAGCAATACATGTCAAATGACTCAATGATTTAGAAATTGGCTCTGAATGGCTACAAACCATTCAATGCAGATTTAGTGACCTTGTCTGCTGGCGCATTAAAAACTCGATTCGGAGCGAAATTTGGCAACAGTTTCCGAGCCTGCATGAGCCAACTGCCAACACTACCATCATTAGCTACCGTACACCCGCATAGCATGTCAATATCGTCGCGTTGTTTGAAATGATCAGGATAAACAAACTGACGACCCTACATCCCTACATGATGCAATCTTCCGATGAGAGAGCTTGCAGTATCATGTCGATGGTGCGTTGAAACTACAAAACCGCGTACCTTGGCTCACAACAATGTACATTTCTTGAATGAGAAATCACTGACATTGTACAAAATTTTGCGGAAGTTTTCAGCGTGGTAGTTTCAAATATATCACGAGTAAACACATGCTAGAACTTGCTGCTAAAACGTACAAATCAAGACGCACGAAGTAGTATGAGCGTTGACTTACCCTTGAACTGCGAGACGCCTTTGGATCTAAATATGTTCGTAGTTTGCTTAAATAATGTGCTGGCGTATCTTTCGCTTGAACTCTCTCCTGGAAAAAACAAAATAGGAAAATTGATTAGTTGAATGATATCCATCGGCACGACAAAAGTTGGTCTATACATACACACATTGAATTACTTACATTAGCGCGTTTGAATCTATTGGCTGGCACTCTTTGGACTAGGTTCGGATCGGTTAGGCAACTAAACTAACGGCGTGGATATGCGTAGAGTATCAAATGAAAATGAAGGCGCTCCGGGTCGCACTCTCGTTCTTCTAGGATTTCTTGCCTAAAATAATGTCCTT
Source organism: Bemisia tabaci (assembly GCF_918797505.1). NCBI lineage: Eukaryota > Metazoa > Arthropoda > Insecta > Hemiptera > Aleyrodidae > Bemisia > Bemisia tabaci. The sequence goes on from NC_092797.1 coordinate 21,541,624, forward strand.
ATTGCAGTAACTTAGGTTGGGTTGTCCGAAGATTAATGTGGTAAGACGTATGACAGCTAAAACACAAATTCCGGGTTTCACAGTGAAGATTTTGGACTTCAAGTTCAAGGTATACGGTTGGGTTAAATATAATCTAACTTTACAAGTTCGCATCCCCCTGTTTCAGAGCGACAGTATTTCGTGGATTTCAAAATACTCTTGATCCTGATGGATGTGGAGCTTGACAGTGATTTTTACGAGACATTTTCTCAATAAATCTTTTGAAACTGAAGAAAATGCAAAACTCGAGAACACAGGCGCAAGAGCTGCTCCTCAAAACCATATGATTATTTTTAGATGTACAAAGATGATCGCATGGAGAGAAATTCCTTACTTTTCCCTTCTCATCAAACTGACTACACATTGTGTACATAAGATTTTGAATGGTAATTAATGAGAATATTGATCTCTAAAAGTTTTGGAAAAAAGATAATTACGATGTAAAATTCAAGGTTTCAACGACAAAAATTCACTCAACACGATTGAGTAACATGTCCTAGCTTTTCCGGGTTTCTTCGACCGTTTAGGAACTTGACACCCTGTTCACGAAAATTAACGAACGGCACTGCTCGCTAATTGCTGACTTACAAAGCGTGTAACATGAAAATACTCCATCTTGCACCGTGCATCAACTTGCATTTAACCGCACCTAAACGCTCTAAATTCCGCGGACCTCAAAAAACAGCGGAAGAAAGGAAAGTCCGCCGGCAATTTATTTTCTTTCAATTTACATGTTCGTCTAGTCCGTATCGGGAAACTATACGGGCCCCGTGGCGAACAGGGGAGCTGCGGTGGGAAGGCATTTCGCGCAGCTGGCGCATAATGGGGCACGTCCTCGGGAGAAGGTGGAAAAGAAATATTTGACCAACACTACACATTTTTATAGTTACCCTGTCACATTGAAAAAATTTATGGGAACGTGTCATGAAGGAAATTTCAAGAAAAACCCAATAAACCCACTTATATTGACTCCTACTTTGTTCATAAATGAAGAAATAAACTTTGAAAATGTCCAGATTTTGTCCAACTTCTCGTATCGACTCGTCCCACCGTGCGGTGGGTCGCCCGTCGTCGCATCGTTGCACGAACTCCTTTCTCCCGACGCCGATGCGGCGGCGGCGGTGTAGGTCAGTCGATGTGGATGTGTATCCTGTTGCGAGTTTCGCCTTCGCCCGTGAAACGGACCCCCCCCCCCCCCCCCCCGAGATTTATTGGTAGGGGGCTGAGCTTTGAGCTTTGTCGATAGGGGCCCCGTCACGCGGGGCAGGCGATCCCGTCGATAAGGGCCCTCCCTGCCCGAGTTTTATCCCCGGAGCAGGAGGAGGAGCGGTCATCCGCTCTTGCGACGTATCGATTGATCTGCCGTTTAAACCTATGGAGAAAGATCGATAATCAGGGTGTTCGCAACGAACCCATTGGTAATCGATTCTTCACCATGGCTTCCGATGGGAAATATCGATACTCGATGATTCCGCTCCGTTTCCCCTGATCGACAAGGCTCCGCGAAGAAAGTTCCAGTCCTCCAGCCGCGGTTATCTGATTCTGCCCGAGGAAGCCCTATTTTCCCATGGACCTGCGAATTTGTATGCCTCCGGCTGACGCTGAGTCTCGTGTCCTCGATGTTTAAGATTCGGGACGATCGTATTTTAAGGTCTGGATACACGATCAAATTCCGAACCAATTCTGATCGAAGTAGATCGCTTGATGACTGGTGGTCACCATGCAACAGTCCTCTTTGATCGAAATTGGACGGGCCGTCAAATTTTGATCAGAATGAAGTGCCACCTTACATCATTTCCTGCCAAGTTTTCATTTTAAAACTAAGCAAATTAATGATTTAAGACTGATGACTCCCGACTCTTTGATGCTAATATGTTCGGGACTTTGATCGTGTATCGAAACCTATGTTGCCGTGCTGAGGAAAAACGCCGTACGAGCATTCGAGAGTTGCCAAATTTCCTTCGATAAAACGTTTATTATTGAGAAAAGTTATGCATATTTCCTTAACGTTTTGCGAAATGGGTGAAGTATTCCTACAGTCTTGTAGGCGCTACGCGTTTCACGTTGATTGCTGCTGACCGCACTATGTTTGACGCAATGCGTGAAGTATTCATGCAGCCTTGTAGGCGCTATGCGTTTCATGCCGACTGCTACTGATCGCACTGAGTTTGACGCAATGAGGTCGCGTGAGGTATTCATGCAGTCTTGTAGGGGCTACTGTGTGTTTCATGCCGACATTTGATGGTCATTGGCTCGGGAATTTGATCGTGTATCGAGACCTTTAGCCTCCGTTGTATCTTGTCGATAAAGGAAACGGACTGGATGCGATGATGGAGTGGCACTGTGGCGCCGCGTATGAGGGCTATCAGACCTGCCTATAGGGAGATGAATATGGCAAAAAAAAAGACGGAAAAAAGAAAAAAAAACGAAAAGACAAAATATACGGAGGGATAAAAGAGAAAGAAGAAAGTAGAGGAAAGAATGACAAAAGAAGCAGAGAGAAAAAGAGGAGACAGTGTAAAAAAGAAGAAAAAAGAGGAGAACAGAGGGATGACAATCACAGAACAAAAAAGAGGAGAGAATGTACGAAAAAGGAAGAAAAAAATATTGTTTTAGGCCTGTCATCAATGAAGATACCGCCATTCAAAAGACATACACCTAAAATGCGGAACAAAGTTGGATTTCCACTCTATCGTGAATAGGTGAATGGTGATGGTGGCTTAGGATGGAGCATGCAAGAAGTTTGGACACAGTAGGTATCAACTTCGCGCCAAGCTCCTAGTAAGAACGCGTAAGTGTGTTCATACAATAAATTTGAATAGATCGTATGCATAAATTTGAATAGGGCATATTCATGAAGACCGGAGGAAGACTTTAACTTGGGAGGAAAACTTCAACTTTTAATGCCTACGAGGGTTACCTCGTTTTACGTTTTAACTCCCAAAAAGATAACAAAGATGCAATAATATTGAGCAAGTTCAAACTTCCGAAGTTCCGAAGAGAACCTCGATCGTCATGAAGCGTCATGTGAGGACCGATATTATTGTTGGCGAAACTGGGCGATTTGAACATCAAAACACGATTTAAAGACACGCGAAATGAGCCCGATCGCCATTTTCTAACTTGAGTCTATCGGTACGCACTCGCACACGTTTCCCCTCTACACAAACAAAAATGCAAGTCTAAATTATTCTGCAAGTGATACGAATAGTTTTCCGCGCTGTATGCAAAGTGGATAACGATTCGTGCCACAACTGAGGGAGAGGCATCATTGTGAATATGCGGTAATCCTCATTTCCTCGCCCTTTACTTCAGTGGCGATGCGTGCTTTGCGATATATCGATTGTCATGCCATTTAAACCTATAGAAAAGGATCGATAAACAGCGTGTTCGCAGCGAACACCTTAATAATCGATTCTTTACCATAGGTTTGAATGGCATAACAATCGATATATCGTAAAGCACGCCTCGCCGCACTGCTTTACGTCTCTCTATCAGGTGAGGATACTTTGTTGGTCGTGGTATCAAATGCTCAATGCATGTGGGATGTATCATTATATCGTGATTCGAGCTTCGAGGCACGGAAAGAAAATTACGCTGCAAAAGGGCATAATAGAGGAAGAATCTACGAAGTTACCAGGGTGCTTGACCCGAGTGGAGCTAAACGGTTTTTTCTCGCTTATGAAACAAAGAGTGACGTCGACAGCAAAAGGGGATTTTAAGAGACGTGAACTTGCCGAATTATCATCACGACTTTGAGATGCGACATCGTACATTTCATAGTATACGGAACTTGCGAAAAAGTACGTCGGTTATAGTTATTTTGAGGAACTTTTTTTCGAAAATACGTCTTTTAATAATCGACTTGAAACTACCATACATTAGTTTTTATCGACTTTTTTGGGAATTTCATGTTTTAAAATGTTTGTTGTTTACAACCCAGCCTTTACGCTCATTTGATCAAATTTCAGTTTTTTTGGACTGAGGCCCCTGTCTCCATGAAAAGCTACATTGCTACGACAAAAGTCGCAAACCGCGTATCTAGATTGCGACGTTCCAAAATTTCCGCTGTTGTTTTTTCATGTTTATGTCTTTTTTTAAAAGGAAACCCCAATAAGCTTCTTCATTAGATATTTTAATTTTTGCATGATATACTGTGCAGGGTGAAGAAAAAGCTATTAAAATGTTAAGAAATATCTCCATTGGTTTCCTCTGGAATTAGTGAAGAAGGACGAGAAATTTGCAACGTCGGAAATCGAGATAAGTATTTTCGACTTTCATCGTCGATATTTAAACCTCATCGATCACGACTACGCCGATTAAAAACGAGGCAAAACCCAATTTTCCCTCATTGGCTGAACATCCTGTGCTTCTCTTGAGTGATTTCGTTTATGAGGAAGCGTTTTCATTGGAGGAGTCCTTTTGGAAGCGCCAGAGTGTCTCTCGTGACTATAAACTTACTCGTTCAGTAAGAATGTCGAATACGTTAGTTTAACAGTGACGACGTAAATTAAATAACGATCATTGTCTTGGATTCGACTTAAGGACGCTGCGAGATCTTAAACCCGAAGAGAGGGACATAACTCTTCATCAACGACCTCTCCGTAGCCTGACGGTTAGCTGCTCGCGTTAATTCCAGAGGCGAAGCGAGAATGATCGATTATCGAAATTTCTGCATTTGAAGCTACGGTAAAGAATCGATTATTAAGGCGCTCTCTCTGTCGATCATTTACCACAGGTTTAAATGGCAGATCAATCGATTTATCGCGAAGCACGTCGCGCCACTGGGCAATTCCGTCCTTTCCTTTTCCCTTTTTCTCACTCTCCGTGAACCAAGAGCAGGGCCGAGCCATGAACCGAGCACTTAACATTAATCAGTTAAACTTACACCTTCGACATACTTCTCGAGGTGACGAATCAGCACGCGCGGAGCAGATGACCGGCACTGATTGAGCCAATCCGCTCGCGGCCGTACAACAATTTGGTCAGTGTTTACATTACGCTCAGTAGCTACAACAACGGGCGGTATGCACGTGAAACGGAAGGCACGGGGGCGTAGTGCTTACAATTTTACACTCGGTGCATGTCATTAAGTTATTTAAAGGGCAGCACTTGCAAGGAACGAAAAGTCGATTGACATGAACTTGTTAGTTTATCAATTGAAATGTTTAAACTGTGTTTTACAGCTTCCTCCGTGAGACATGCTGAATTTGATTCTTTCAGTGTAACTCAAAGGATCCATCCGCATGCAAAGATATCCACCGATGTCTTAGTTTCCACATTTCAAAGCTCGACACTGGAAAAAGTCTCTTAGATCCAGAGTCCAGACTCTTAAAAATTTCACTTGAAAAAATACTCTTGCTGGGCACGAGGGGCAAGTTTTAGGGGTCAAAAGTCAAAAATCAAAGGAGACGGAAGAAATAGGCCCTCACTTTAAAAACCCGAGGGTAATTTTTAGGAAAGCTGATGAGAAAAATTGGGCACGTGAAAACGTGAAAGCTTGAGAGATTCTAAACCTCTGGCAACATGAGAGGTTACTTTTTCAAAAACGTTCACTTTGATTCGAAAAATTACGGGAAGTGGAAGATAAGAGAAGAGGGCGGGGGGCGGGGGCCCTCAAACTGTCGGTTCGCCAAAATGCCACGGTAAATTATGATTAGTTTTTCGTTACACGCCCGTCGACTGGCTTCCTTCTTGAAAGTTGCTGCGTATTGTCTCTGGCCTCCCATTTCCGAATGCGATTACTCGTGTATTCAGCTCATTCTCAATCACCACAGGTTTTTTGGGCACAGGAAGTAATCTATGGAAAAAATTCTTGGTTCGACGGAAGCTGTAGGCAAATGCCTGAAAAATCCTCCCTCCTGTTTTGATACTTCTAGTGAAACGGAGGTCTCTTTTGTAACGTTGACACAACCGCGCAAGCGTATTTTTCCGTGACACGCAAAAACGCCGTATGAATATTCTGCCGTGCTAAGGAAAAACGCCGTATGAAGCTTCAGGCGTTGCCAAATTTCTTTTGATAAAACATGAATTTCCTGGTAAACTTGTGAATATTTCTCCTCCAATTTTTCAGATAATTTGGCTCGCAATTTTATCTATAGTATATACATTTCAAAGAAAAATAATCACAACTTGCCTTAAAAATAAACATTTTATCGAAAGAAATGTGCGACTCTCGAATGTTCGTACGGCGTTCTTGCTTGGAACGGAAGTATTTGGGCGCTGCCACGTTTTTTCTGATTAAATACACATTTTCCTCAAACTTTTCAACACTACTTGACATTTTCGTAGCATTTTTCCCAGCTTAAAATCTAGAGGGTATAAAAAATCGAAGGGGGAATACTGTTATAAGTTTTCTCTGAAACACATATTTTATAGGATGGTATTTGGGAGAGTTGGAAGGCCCGTAAGGCGTTGCTGCATAGGACAGAGGGTATTGGTTCGTCGCCCTCCTGACAAAAAAGCGTATCTACACTTTACGAAGAACCCTATCGTCCACAGGACTCAATGCTTTCTCGGGCTCATCTCAACTTGTAGATACGTCCTTTTGCCAGCCAAGCGACGGTTTCACGGTCGGGTGATGCGACGGGCGACGGGCGTGAGCCGACTCGGGTGCATTTGTCTGGTGCCTCCCACGCCATTACACAGCGCGCTGCACCGCTGCACTCCACACATCGGAGCCACGTATTATGACGCATCGATCACGAGTGTCAACCCATCAATGAGTGCAGTTCCGGAGGCGAGAAGTCTGGGAGGACGTCACGCCGACGGTTTACAGCCATTTATTATTTATCACCCGCGATGATGCCCGCTGCACTCAGTCTGTGAAGTGTGTGTGCGTATGTCCTTGGTCCTTAATTGCGAGCACCAGATTTGGTCCCTGATAATGACTGGGATGTTCCGAGGCGACGAGTGCCGCGGTGCAGATGTGCTGTCAAGATTTTAAAAAGAAATAGACATGTGTTCTGTACATCAACATTATGCACTGTGTGATTGTCTCGCGGCCTTACTTTCCCTCATGGTTTGGTTTTTTGGGGGGCGGGGGATAGCGAGGTACTGAAGGATTCAGCAACGTTGTTACATATTGAAATATCTTCTGAAAAATAGAGAAAAACTTCAAAATATTGTGTCGCAACACCATAATTATGTTCCTTTATGCATTTGGTTACCTTTGTTTTCACGGAAATCATGGGAAAAAAGTGTTAAGGTTTATCCTCAAAAATTGTGGTGCTACCCCAATTTATTGGACAACATGGGCATTCCCAATTAATTGCGCACTGGAAAAAAACACATTGGATCTAGAGTCCAGACTCTTAAAAACATCGACAAGAAAAAATACTCTTAATTCAATCGGATTTTTGCTTACATCAAGAACCAAGTCTCTTAATTTGAGCGGATTTCCTTTTGATTTAAGCTTAAATCTGATTGAATCAAGAGTATTTTTTCTTGTCAATGTATTCAAGAGTCTGGACTCTAGATCCAAAGTGTTTTTTTTTTCCAGTGCGGCAGTATCGCAACATTTGGGTTCGCAACCTGACTTATTGGGGTGCTACCACAATTTATTAATTAATTGGAAATGCACGTGTCATCGAACGAAGACAAACCTTCAGTCTTTTTTTCCGTGATTATTTTCCTAAACTTCATAGTAGCGACTTTTCATAATTGTTTGAGTGTAGTGGATTACTACATTATTCATACCTCGATAATGCGCCGTGATTATTTTTTTGAAAACATCGCAATTTTTTTGATTTCTGACGCTAATGTCGCTCACGATGAGCATCATGCTTCGTCCGAAATGCATCCGAGTAAAAACGTGACTTACATCAACAATACGTGTCATGGTGTAAACACTACCTGATGTTCTTATTTCTGCTTTGTTTTCCATCCGTGCCCTGTAATTTTCGGATGATTTGCAATTTTACGAGTAAGTTTTTATGAGAGTACACCTCATCATTCCGGAGGAAAACAGCAGTCAGTTACAACGAAGTGTATCTTTCCGGGTACTATACTACTACAGCTGCGCGGAGCAAACCTACGCACCTACGCGGGCGCGGCTTGTAGAGGATCTGAGAAAGCTCTTATCCTAATTGTAAAGTGTGTAACTGTGTAACAGTCGGGAGTCGGATAGAGAAGCGATTTTGGAAGAGCTTTCAGCTTGGGCACAGCTCCTTCTACCGTTCCGTTTCACCTTATGCAAACAATCCGATCCGAGCGACTTCTGAGATAGTAGGCCGCCGATAACATCATAATATTTTGACGGCGCGGCGAGAGAATGCAAACAAAGCGGCGCGGCTCCGCGGCGGTGAGAAACAGACACTCCGAGCTCATCCGACTTCGATTTGTACGTTTGATTACCGATCATTAGCACCGGACAACATTAATGAACGATTAGCGTCAATTTTGTGATTCTCCCTTCCGGACGATCAGGCTAGTCAAAGTGAGTTTGCGAATCCCACAAGGAACAGCTTGCTCCTGTAAACTGCCGTGCTAAGGAAAAGCGCCGTCTGAACCTTCAGGCCATGCCAAATTTCCTTAGATGCAGTGTTCGAAACTCACAGGCGCCAACGCGCCAAATGCGCCTAAGAAATCGGTCATGGCGCCTAAAAAATGATGGTTCTGCGCCAACGTGGCCCCTAAAATTGCCCTTCCCCCCAAAAAAAAAATTCCAAATTTTTCTTTTTTGAGAATTTTCAAAATTTCCCCCAAGTTACAGCAACTAGTTCTGTGACTAAAACATCTTGCGTCTAATTTTTCACTAAATGCGCCGTGATATATAGGCAAAAAGTCAATCTGGCCCCCAAAAAAGTTTCAATGGCCCCTAAAAATCGAGCTTGATGCGCCATATGGCTCCTAATACTCAAATTTTTCAGATAAGAATACCACTTTTATTGGTAATCAATTCCCGGTAACTTTGCCATTTTTTCTCGGTAATTCTACCACAGTCGATAAAAAATATTGGCGTTTTTACCAAGGCTCAGTAAAATTACCGAGAAAGTTCAATAATTTTACCGAGATATCTCGGTAAAATTGCCAATTCCATAAATGGTAGTTTTACCAAGAAAAAACTGGAATCAAATAGAACCCTGAATTCTTGGTAATTTTACCCTTTTCTTAGTAAATACGCCGAGATTTTTCTTTCACTGATTGCTCCCGCCGTCTCTTCCTTTCGACGATCCCGAGCTAATTGCAAGATGAGTTTGTTGCATTCACAGCTAGACGACGAAAGAGGTTTCCCTCCAAAGCGATAAAATTATCACGGAGAGCAGAGATACTGCCATGCCCATTGCGCCGTGCGTGCGTTCGCGGGGGCTTATCGGAAATCGAAAGCGAGATGATGACATCACAGTCTCCGCTGACCGGACCTGCGCAGAATCTGGCGCTTGTGGCAATTGAGGGGATTGGCAAATAAACGATGCAACGACTTCCTTTCGTCCGTTATTTTCCGAAAACCCAAAATTTTCCATGAGCATGATCTGTATTTGATAGGCAAATCCTTCCTCCCGTCATAAGGCACCTCATCGAGGAGGATCTCGGCAGTGGCGTGGCGTGATTTGCGATATATCGATTCATCTGCCATTTGAACCTATGGAAAAGGATCGATAGACACGGTGTTCCCAACGAACACCTGCGTAATCGATTCTCTACCAAAGCTTCAAATGGGGAAACATAGATTAACGATCATTCACGCCTAGCCACTGGATGTGGGGTACCAAAGGACTCCCTATCAAGGAGCAAGGGAAGTGGGGACAACACAGCTCCAAAGGAGGGATTGAGTGTAGGAGGATCCCCCGAAAAATTTGAAAAATTGAGTCGCACGTCACACATTGAACGAATGCCCACATATTTATTTAGGGAAAGGGGCGAGTAGGTTTATGGCGTAGCCAAAAATTTGTTGGAGTGGGGAGGGGGGGAGGGTTCTACAATCGAGAATGAATTACTCCCGAGTAGGCTGATTCTCTAGGTGAAGAAAAAAAAAATCCTTTGGAAAATCAAAAGCTATAATTCTGAAAATCACGAAATGTGGGTCATCGTTTCAGGGCAAACATTTTCCGGTCACGTGTCTAGACCTATCCGGACCCCCTCCCTGGCTACACCACTGAAGGGGTACAGAGGGCTAAGACCTTCCCTCCCAGTTGCCCCCATGGTTCGACGATGGCTGAACCAGGGACCCTCCACTAGTATCTTGGAAACCACTCCACTAGTAATGGTGGAAGCTCTTACTTTCGGGACTTTAACATTCAACTGTTGACCTACCTACTTGGTTGATAGTTAACAACGTGTCAGCAGTTTCGTTTAACGAACAAACCGAAGTTTGGGAAACTTGTTTAGCTCATGACGTCACCCGAAGCTCATCATCCACCAAGTAGGTAGGTCAACACCCAAAAAAAGAGTGATGGCTGTTGCTCCCTTATAATTGTCCATAAGGTAACGTTGAATGCCCAAAAGTAAAAGCTTCCACCTGTCGCCACGAGGCCAGTGGAGGGTCTCTCGTCTCTGGACTGAACTTACAGACAGCAAGGCCTCCTCCGAGTCAGTGCGAATATTTCAGAGCCGCCAACTGCGACCGACGAATTGCAGCATGAATTTAATGAATGCTAATGGGACATCCCAGGAAACGAAGTTCGCACTCGAGATATGAGTATGAACAGTTGCCCCATTGTCAATTGACAGACGAACGGCAGCGCCGGTAGCGCATGCGCAGCGTGACGACTGTGGCCGTCACAACACTCTCCACACTACCACCGCCGCACGTTGGATCGAGTCAACAGGAGAACACGGACGAGATTTGGAAACTTTAAACACTCATAACTCCGTTCATACAAAACTTCGAGATTCTAAAAGTGGTTTCATCAGTTTCCTCGTAAAATTTTCCTCTAGAGGCACCCCTTGAAATTAAAATGTGACGAAATAAACATCAAAATTTGCAGTCTTAGTAAAAAATGTCGTGTTCAGGGTGTCTACTAAAACAGGTTGGCCAAAAATCAGTACTTTTACAGTACTTTTTCAGTACATTCCCAAGAAATTCAGTACCTCCTCTGACAGAAAAATTCCGTACTTTTTCAGAACCTTATTGACGAAATTCAAAAAATTCAAAATTTCGCAAATTGCGACAAAAATGACAAAAAAAGGGGGAAAATTCAGGACCTTCTTGCGGAATTTCCGCACTTTTTCAGTACTTCCGGACCACCCTTAAAAAATCAGTACTATTTCCGGACTTTCCGGAAATTCCGGACTTGTAGACACCCCGATGTTCGACCTCTCAAATTGACTCGATCCACTGTGCGCCGCCCCGCGAAAGCCGCGAATACGGGAGTTTTTCTAACGAGTGCAAGGTCGGCTGACTCATTATTTTCGCGACTGTATCACATTTATATCGCAGTCCGGTGGCTCGGTTCACGCTTGCTTTTGCACGGCTCGACCCTCGACAATGAACGCGGCGGCGTCGAAAGAAACGCATTGTCCGCCTCAAAAGCCCCGTTCGCCTTCGCCGCGCGCCGCACCGCTTCACGCACAATTACTATTCGATTCAACACAAAAGTACGGAAATGAAAAAATATCGATGTACTCCACGAGATAAGCCCTTCGACCGTCTATTAAGAAATGGAGAAGACATTCATGAGTGTAAACACCGAGAGTCCGGGTGGTTTATGGGGTTAGCAGCGCAGAGACACCTCACTGCGATTGTCAACTATCGGATGGTTGCGATGGATACTAGGCAAGAGAACAGAGGTAGACCTTGAGGACTCGATAGAGCTCATGCATGTGTCAATCGCGAATTAATGTACTGGTTCCTATGTAAAATTTCGCGAGCACCACGATGGTGCCAACTGGTTTTCTCTGAAACAACAGGTGACAGGCTCGTATAGCACAGTGAAGAAAAAACTCTGGCCGTGGAAGCCGTACTTACGGGCTATACATATAGACATACCGTCCGCGTTCCGGGCTCAGAGGCCTAAAGTTCCGGGTGTAGCAGCCGGAGCAGTCGAAGTTACGGCTCCAGCATCCGGAACTTTCGGCCTCAGAACCCGAGACGGACGGTGAGTCTGTACAGGGCCCTCCACTAGTATCTTGGCCATTGTGGAAGCTTTTACTTTCAGGACTTCAGCATTCTACTGTTGACTTACCTACATGGTTGATGGTTAACAACGCGTTGGCAGTTTCGCTTCGCAAACAAGTCGAAAATGGCCGACGTTTGGGAAACTTGTTTGGCTCATGACGTCACCCGAAGCTCATCATCGACCATGTAGGTAGGTCAACAGCCGAAATTAGGGTGATGACTGCTGCTCCCTAATAATTGTCCATAAGGAACTGTTGAATTCCCGAAAGTAAAATCTTCCACCTGTCGCTAGCAGGCCAGTGGAGGGTCTCTTGTCTCTGCTCGTAGCACAGTGAAGAAAAAACTCCGGCCGTGGAAGCCGTACTTACGGGCTATATAGACATACCGTCCGCATTCCGGGCTCAGAGGCCTAAAGTACCGGGCGTAGCAGTCGGAGCATTCGAAGTTACGGCTCCAGCACCCGGAACTTTCAGCCTCAGAACCCGAGATGGACGGTATGTCTGTACGGCCGTAACCTTTTTTTCAGTGTAGTTGAGTTGAAAGTAGAGGGATGTTCGCTCGTACCTGTCAGTACTGAAGAAGTAAATAATCTGTTGTTAGCGCGGTCATTGTATTAACAGGGTGTCAAGTTTTCTTTCATTTTGGGAACTCCTGATGAAATCCTGATTATTCCTGATTTTTGACTGCTAAATCCTGATTTCATAATTTTTCTAAATCCTGATTTTTGCGGAGAAAAATCAAAATTTCTGCATAAGCGTGTGCGAAAGCATAAAAAAATTGGATAGGACAGCCGACTTTTCTCAAATCCTGATTTTCCGACAGATTTTTCCTCAAATCCTGATAGAATCGGAAAAATCCTGATGCTAGACATCCTGATCAATGTAAGAAACTGCTAGTTTTCCTGACGAGAGTTCCATTGAGTAAGCAGCTATTTGTTTTTTATTTTTATTTTGACATAAATGGGGAAAACTGATCATAAGTATATGCGTTGAAACAGACGCGCGTTTTAATTTGACTTATAAACTTAAATCCCGCAAACTCTGCTCTTCCACGTAACTAACGGTATTATTCGCAGATTGAGAGAGAGAGAGAGAGAGACGAGGGGTGGGTTACTTAAACGAGGGGGCCTACGTAAAATTCAAGAAATTGTATGAGTTTTGGCGACTTTGAATTGATTAAATACACAGTGTTGAACACTTTCATGGGCATTTCTACCAGGATCTTTCTTACGAGTCAAGAAGAGTTACGTTAGTTCTTATTTTTTTACTCCTTTTTTTTGCATTAAACGTTTCATTCTTCGAACAGATACATACAGCTTTACAGAAGAGGCAGTGGCGCGGTGCGGCGAATGCAATCGGTGCAAAAATAAACAACAGTGCCTTAAAAAAAATAATGACAACCAACTGATGCTAACTGGTTTGGTCACGCCCTTGACTTTAAAACAATTTGTGGCGAGTATGTAGTTATGTACACGCACGCGTGTGATTATATGGGCCCTGTACGTTATACGTGCTTGTAAATTAGTTGGAATTCTTAGAGAGATGAGTCACTTTTCGGAAGAGAGGCAAAAGGTTAGGCAGCAAGGCGTGGTAAAAAATAGCCGTCTACGGATTAGGCATCAGTTCCGTACGCGGTTCAAATGAGGCTGTTATTAATTATGGGGATTTGTATACGACGACGAGGACTAAGTACAAGAGGTTGGAGAGAAATCCTGGAAAGTCATTTCAACTTTTAACAGAGCGTAGTACAACTGAACTCATGTGTAGAGGTCAAATCTTTTTTTTTTTTTTTTTTTAAATTCTTGAATATGTATCAAAAACACAGCCCGAACAAGAAAGGGCTTGTTTCTCTAGAAATTTCATTTACTAATTCGTCAAACCTCCAACATCCTCCGGCTTTCGATAAAAATTCAATCTTTCAGTTATGTTGACTGATCGATCTTTTGGCTATTTTTCGTAATTTTCACCTGCATCATAAATATAACGTAAAATGATGAAGGTTTCCGATGAATTTATCGTGATTTACACATTGAGTTCAGGCTTAAAAGACCGGTTAACGACCTCCATTTGAAGCTATGGTATGGAATCTATTATTGAGGTGTTCGTTGCACACCTCAGTCGATCCTTTTCATAGGTTTGAATGGCAGCTAAATCAAGATGTCCCAAAGCACGCCACGCCTCTTTTCGACTTAAGCTGTGTGCAATATAGCAGGACTAGTATAGCATAGTTTTGAAGAGGCTACTTTATAAATGTTTAAAAAAATTGGTGTGCTGCTTTCAGACCTTGCATCTTAAATTTGACCTGCTTGAACTTTATTACTTTTCCTCATTATTTATCACAGAGTTCGTAGCACTTGTACGCTACAGAAAAGATAAAAAGTGTGAAAAAATAAAGACAGTGAAACACTGCGACGGAAAATGAAATCAAGCGATACAAGTGGAAGAACTCGCAAGCGCCAAGCGTGGGAGAATAAAAGGCACGCAGGTTAATATTTGAAAAATGCGGGTTATGCAGAAACTTATTTACGCCCATAAACATTCTGGTAGAGTCTCCGTAATATCCAGAACTATGCACCTACCCAAGTTTACTCGAGCAAACCGCGCGGCGTCGTCGTGCGCTCGAGTCTTCCGCCGTGCCAAGGAAAAACGCCGTATGAACCTTCGGGCGTTGCCAAATTTCAATTGATAAAACAAAAATTTCCTGGTAAACTTATGAATATTTTTCTTCCAATTTTTCGAATAATATTGTTCCCAAGTTCACCTAAAGTTCCTGAAAATTTCAAGGAAACATATCCACAGCTTTCTTCAAAAATAAACATTTTATCAAAGGAAATTTGGCAACTCTTGAAAGTTCATACTCCCTTAGTACGGCAGTCTTGGCCTCTGCGCAAAGTGTATCAGCATTTTATTTTTACATCCCGTCTCCCCAACGTTGATGAATCATCCTTATCACTCTGCTACAGTTTAAAGACTACATCACTCGTTCTTTTGTTAACTGTTTTTAGAGTTTATTATCAAGAGTGATTGTTTTTCTTCTACTTTTTTGTTCATCATTTCTCCTGTACATGTTTCACTCTTCTGAATGGGTGGCTTAACTTAAAAGCTAAAATTTAGACGTAATCATTCGTAAGGAGGGGTTGAAGTTAACTTCACTAAAAGGCCGAACATTTTTGCAGTTTCACCGTCGAAATAGATCAAGATAAATACTCGTGTGATATCTCCGCTGGCGCTAGAAAGAGTAAAGGTCCCTGACCACTATTTCATACTAGAGTCCCTTTATAGTGAGAGTCAAGACAATGTGAATCCATTTCTGATTGGTTCCCGTATTTTAGGCCTCCAGTGTCACAAACGGGAATAAAGATTACATTTTCACCGATTGCAAAGATTATAATCTGGAATGGACCGGGGAATTACGGGTTCGGCTAGAGTCCCTTTATACTGAGAGTCAAGACAATTTGAATCCATTTCTGATTGGTTCCCGTATTTTAGGCCTCCACAGTGTCACAAACGGGAATAAAGATTACATTTTCACCAATTGCAAAGATTATAATCTGGAATGGACCAGGGAATTACGGGTTCGGCAAGGAACAAACGGAATGAGAGGAGGAACGGAGAAAGGCATTTGAGAATGGGCCGATCAAAGATTACGAAAAACGTTCAATTTCTGTAATCTTTATTCCCGTTTGTGACATCCATGAGCCGAATTGTCTTGACTCTCAGTATAAAGGGACTCTAGGTTCGGCAAGAAACAAACGGAATGAGAGAAGGAACGGAGAAAGGAATTTGAGAATGGGCCGATCAAAGATTACAAAAAACGTTCAATTTCTGAATTCTTTATTCCCGTTTGTGACTCCAGGAGGAGGTGTTGTCTTGACTCTCAGTATAAAGGGACTCTATTTCATACGAGGGAGATTCGGATCAAAAGGAGTTGAAAAATCCAGAGAGGGGCCGCAACAGTGCGTTGTAGCGGCGCAATAATGGGTGCTTTGAGCATCGGGGACGGTACTTTCCGACGTGTAGTTAGACGTCGTCAAACGTTGTAATCTGACGTCGACGTACCCCTTTCCTCAATACGTAAACGCGTCGGACGTGGTGTGGATCTGACATCGTCGTGACAAGAAAATGTTGAGGTTTTCACGGTGGATTTCCAGTCCCGTGCCACAACCTCCCGAGCCGAGATCGCCGTCTCGAGTGGGGCTGGTGAGAGGTGCTAGGCTTTCTCGATTCGATCCGATTAAACGATAAGCCGCCAGGACTCATGATGGTTCAACGCACGGCTTCGTCCAAATCGTTGTTCGTGGCTCTTTATTGTTCGGCGTTTTAAAATCCGAGAGGAGAGGACAACCTTCAGCTGCGAAATCGAGTGTTACCCGGGACAAACTGGACCGCGTTTAACGGGAAGGAACCGCACTGAAAAAAAATCTCGGTGTAATTACTAAGAAAAGGGTAAAATTACCAAGAATTCGGGGCTCTATTTGATCCCAGTCTTTTCTTGGTAAAATTACCATTTATGGAATTGGTAATTTTACTGAGAAATCTCGGTAAAATTATTGACTTTCTCGATAATTTTACTGGACCCCGGTAAAGACGCCGATATTTTTTTATCGACTGTGGTAGAATTACCGAGATAAAATGGCAAAGTTACCGGGAATATTTTTACCTGAAAAAAACAGTAAAAATACCGGTTTTTAGGTAAGCTTACCAGTCTGTCTTGGTAAAAAAGTGAGATGGTAAAGGTACCAACGGACCTTGGTAAAAACGCCGAGAATTTTTTTTCAGTGCGAGCCACATCAGCTATTGCCAAAATTTGACGGGGGAATTCAATTTTTTACGAGAGAACTTTTTTGCGGATTCTTTTAAAAAGTTTAAAGAATTTGCGTTGTACTATGCAGGGAATTCACTGAAATTTGCACGGAAATCCGCACAACCGTTTCCGCGTAAAAAATTAAATCGCCCGACTGAATTTGGCAATAGTTGATGTGGCTTGGTTTCTTATTTCTGTTTAACGCGGTCCAACTATTTTGGAGACTAATAACAGCAGCGGTCTGCTCAAACCACGAGAACGAAAGATGCTGCGGTTCCTTTTGGAGGCTCGATTGGCAGCGTTAGTTACTCATCTTCGTCTTCGTTTAGTTTGAACTGGAAAAAGTGCGTTAATGAAAAATGCTCCTAATTAATGACCTTGGGTCGAATTTTGTTGGTCCTTCCACCATACTTAAATATACATACTTTGGACCAGTCTCGACTGCACTTATAGGTCCGGCTTAGCGCTTCTGATTGGCCGATTTTGGACTCATCGATGGGTGTTGCACCTCTGTATAAAAAAACCGACAAAATTTGGCCCCTTGATTCAGTTCTTAGCCCATCAGACATCATTTGACGAAAAAACTGATGATACCCGGAAGTAACACGTCAAACGGTGATGAAAGCGGAAGCTTTTCCGCACAACCGGGACTCCAGATTAAAGGCTGGACGTTAGACAGTCCGGCCTTTATTTGTTCCGGAGGAACGACTAGAACTTCCGAAAACCTGACACTTTCCCAGAGGCACCATTTCACCCGAAAATTAGACGATACGAGGAAAGTTGTTGGGAGGAGGTATAGGACTATCTGGCTTTCTGGGAAAAACGTAGACTGATGGAAATTATTGATGAAATGATTGATGGAAATCATAAATGTAAAAAGGCTACATTCTGCTTACTTCATGAGTGGCTCCTCTTCTCCAGTCTCGACTGGAATGATGTTTATTCAAAGCCAAGTTTGAAAAAAGATTAGAGTTAAATCTAACGTTTAATTGCGGCTAAGGATTATGGTTCGAAATAGGACGGAATTTTCCTGATAATAAATTCAAGTGAATATACTCAATGCATGTTTGTAAAAATTCCCACGAAAATTCACAGACCGCATCCTGCATCCGGAGTCCGAAACAGATAAACACAATCTACGTTCCGGTTCCCAAATTCTTGACGATAACACGCCACGAAGAGCGGATATAAATTAGGCGAATGGTTGAGAAAAAAGTCGAGCAAAAAAATGGAAAACCTGGAAGGTCAGAATAAAGGAAAAACTAGGTGCTAGAAAAAATTAATGCTGGAGCGAGGAAACAAGAAAAACTAGAGGAAAATTGGCTAAAACCACCGAATGGGAGAAAACTTTTGCGAACACCCTGTTTATCGATCCTTTTCCATGGGTTTAAATGGCAGATCAATCGATATATAGCAAAGCACTCCACGTTCCCACGTCATTAGAGAAAAGTAGATTAAACAGCGTTGAAAAATTAATGTTGTCAGTGTTGTCAAATAAATGTTGTCAGCGTTGTCAAAGGGTTAACGTCCCTACAGTAAAACGCGAAGCCCAAGGGTCGAATTAAAGCGATACTAAATAAAAATTCCCTTCATTCTCTCGGTACTCCATACATTTCATCATGAATCGTTGCGTTTTCACGTGGTCGGATGCTGCGGTGGCGGTCGCCGGTCGGCGCGACAGAGGACGTCCCTGAACGGCGGAGCAGCGCGGGGCGGCGCACAGTGGATCGAGTCAATGAGAGAGGTCGGCCATGAAATTTTTTACTGAAATCGCAAATTTTGACGTTTATTTCATCACATTTTAAACTTCAAGAGGTGCTTTCAAGAGAAAATTTCACGATGAAACCAATTTGAACCACCTTAGAACATTCAAAGTTTTGTATAAACGGAGTTATAAGCGTTTTAAGTTTCCAAATTTTGTCCGACTTCTCCAATTGACTCGATCCACTGTGCGGCGAGAGGTGCGCGCGGGGCATGAATCATTACGTCGCATCCCGAAACAATTTCAGCTCATTGACTCATTCGCGACTCGGGGGGGCCCCTCGCCCCGGCCCCGGGGTCGCGGCGCGGGTCTCAATGGGAGACGTAGACGGATGCGGGGGGACCCGGGACAAGGAATCCACTTGACCTTCAGTTCGCCGTCCTTCGCGGCTCCCTATTCACCCCCCGAGCCCCGAGCGGCAGGAGCCCTCAATGAAAGCCCGTCCGGGAATCGGAGGAGGGGGTTCGGCTCGGTCACAACAATAAAGGAAAACCAGGAGGTGCATGATTCCGAGTTGACTTTCGCCGCCATTCTGCGCGTCCTTCTCGCATGTGGTGTCACTTAGAGTGCCTTTTTAGACAGAGTATGGCCGTTTCTGTGCCGGTTTATTATTGGTCGCGTGAAAATAGGCTGACACGATACTCTTACGGCCGTAAATAAACAAATAAGATGGCTGTTATCAGCAAGCAAGTTTGAGGTTATGCACAAGGGCTAGTCACTGTACATTTGCGCTCTTCACAGAATAATGCAATAGGCAGTCTTCAAAGGAAGGACATGGTAACTTCGTCAAAATACAATACAGAAATGGAGATGTTGCATGTGTGAGGAATTTGCGATTTGATTATTGATTCTTATGTATAAGTTCGCAAGAAACACGATAGTGCCATTGGTTTTCCTTAAATCAACTCCAAAGCTCAAAAAAAGCTCTCAAAGTTGAGGGCATGATGGAGGGGATATCCCACGCGATCCTGAGAATCCACCTCTACATCAAGAAAAACTCTACATGCAAAGTTAGAGAGCGACTACAATGACAGGGCTGCCACTTTATTTGGAGACTCTAAAACTGAAAACACGGCAACTGTCACGACCCTGTCAATGTATTTTCTCCGTATCTTTGCGGAAAGAGTTCGTCTTGGTGTAGAGGTGGACTCTCAGGATAGCGTGGGATATCCCCTCCATTACAGCCTTAACTTTGAGAGCGTTTTTTGAGCTTGGGAGTTGATTTCAGAGAAAACCAGTGGCACCATCGTATTTCTCGCGAACTCTTACATAAGAATCAATATTCAAATCGCGAATTCCTCACACATGCAACATCTCCATTCGGCGTTTGGGCCCATGTTATCGATTCGGAGTAATGAAGAAGTACCAATCGATTGCAGAGGCGGATCCAGCAATTTGGCGACACCGAACTCCCTCCGCTTAAACCTATGTTAAATAATCGATTCTTGTCAGGGCACCTGGTTCCACCAAGAATCGATACATTTCCATCGGTTTAAATGCAGAAAAACAATGTTGCCAATTTTCTGGATCCGCCAATGATAGATTGAACCTGATTCTGCGATACTCTCGAGTCGCGACTGACCCATTCTCTTCCTGGCGCATCGTGCGAACGAATCTCGGAAACGAGCGACGGCGAGACGCGGCGAGGGGACGCCGACCGCGGTGACGATTGATGAGATCGGCAATCGTGAGATCAGGAAATGGATTTCGAGATCCAGATCCCGGACAGACAGCGCGTCTGGTCTAGGCGGCGCACGGTGGATCGAGTCATAGGGCAGGCCGGACATGGCACATCACGTGACTTGGTTTGCTCATTTACGTAGTGTTTGCGCTCATAAAACAAATCAGGATACATGATTCTTATGTATTTTTCGTCGCAGATTTCATTTTTGATGACTATTTTCCTGATTATTGGGTTTAGATATGTATTTTGGCACAATTTCAGATAAATAAAGAGATATTGTTTAACAACAGATAAGTTTAAACTTTCTACACTCATTTCAATCGAAGTTTTAAGTGTTCAATGGACTTTTCTCTCCGGTAAAATGTTTAAATATCGTATATAAAACGTATATTACTCATCTCTTTTACCATTCCCCCTCCTCTCCCCCAAAAAATGAATGAATAGAAATCCGAAAATGTTGAGAGGAAAACAGAGGATCTCCTTTCCCCTTCATTCCTGGGGCACCTTTTTAGCTTTCTAACAAAAGAAAATGACAGGGGGGAAAAATATGAGAGAAAAATACAAATCAAATACACATCAATCAACACAAATCATGTATTATCCGAGCCTTCCTAATTAAGGGCCCCGCGAGTCACCATTGTACACTGCCTTTATTTATACTTAGGTATCTAATGGAGCTTCTTCGGCTTAATGATTGCTGCTGAAGCTCAAATTACCTCAAATTTCTCTATTAACTTCTAATTTTCCGAAGAAATTAAACATAAAAAAAAAAAAAAAAAAAAAAAAAAAAAAAAAAAAAATCCGATGTCAAAAAACGCGAGTTTTTGGGAAATAGTTAGAAGATAGAAAAGAATTTAGGCCATTTTTGACTTTAGCATCAAGTAGTAGATGAAAAATGCTCCATTATACACCAATTTGATATAATTTTCCCGTCTTTTCAGACGCAAAACAAACGGATCAGTATCATATGCGTCGATTAGGACATTTGAGAGGAAAACCCCGTTATCTGGAACAACGTGGACATTTTTTTAACCACGCAAGGCATGTTTTCTCATGTATTTTTGTCTCCTGGATTCGAAAATGACCTTGGTTTCTCTTTACCATGCACCAGTTTTACGGAAAATCACATTTCCCGAAAAGTCCAATTTAAGTGGAAAATCTCAATTTTCCGGAAAATCGGTGGGTGTTGGAGAAAAACCAAGGTCATTTTCGGACTCAGCACTGAAAATTACATACAGATCACCTATCAAATGCCCGTTGTTTATTCGCCACAGACCTGTGAAATTCGAATTCTCTCGAGCCACCATTTTATGAACTTCACTTTTTCAAAATCATTTAAGCTTTATTCCCAAAGGGGCACTTTGGAGCAGCCAATTTTTCTTGATAATGAATCTTCAGGGATCAGTTAACACTGCTATACAAAGGTTTCCCTGAAATACGCTGAAATAGCTAGTTAAAAGTCTAGCTATATTATTATTTTTACGGTATTGAGGAGGGTACTTTTAAGCAAGAATACCGCTTATAAAAATAGCGATATTTTAACTTGTTATTAGTGAAATATATTCTACTTAAGGAGGCGGACAAGCTACTTTAGTCAGAAATTGTCATAAATCTATCGGAGGGAAATACCAACAGGCGAACGGTTTGTCCCGAGTGAGGCAACATTTTTCGAGTGCCGCCTGAGCCACTTTAGGAGGCTGTGTGCGTTAAACTGGGGTTAAAAAATTGAAAACCAATACCTGTATCATAAAATATAACTCTTTGGGAAGACATTTACATCAATGAAATGACTATTTGTGAGAATCGCCCATGTCCGACTTTTTGCAGGTTTCGATCCACCGTGCGGCGACGAGGCGGGGCCGATGGTTGATCTAATCACCGGCTGTCGATGGCCAGGCCCAATGCCCATGCCCGGCCCGGGAGCCGCTGACGCCACCGATGCCGCGTCGGTTCCGACAACAACGTGAGCACACTGTCGATCGCCCATCATGGAAAGTAAAAGTGTGAAAAACAACCACGGTTCTACTTCGATAGACCTGCACAGTGCACACAGCACACAGCGCGCTGCACAACTAAACAGTTCGCAATGCAATGCCCGCAGTAGCGCTGTTGTCAAATGCGCCATTGTTGAGTAATAACTCGTTGGCTTCTGTCCTCGCAGCTTTCTGGTTTGATAGTGAGATCTGAAGATGGACAGCAGCGTTTTTCTGGTGTTTTTCTTTTTGGACATTTGGCTGCCCTTTTGCACCCTAAAAGCTCCATATATCAACAGGTCTGTACTCTCTTCGTATAGGTACTCGAGGCTCGAGGCCTGGTAGCTGTTTAACAACAGAGTATAAATACGAGGAGAATACGGACATGCCGAAATATGGAGCACTTAGGGCCCAAAAGGGCAGCCAATCGTCTATATCGAAAAACAGTAGAAAAATGCTACTGCCAATCTTCAGATCCATCTTGCCATCTTGCCTTCCTCGTCGATAGGCGTTCCCTTGGAGGCTAAAAACTCCCAACGCCGAACTCGCTTTGTGTTGGCTAATCCAATTGAAAAATCTGGAAAAATTCGTGTGACCCGCAAAACTTTCTAATAAAACCTGAGAGATTAAGAGGGCCGACCAAAAACGACACCTTCAAAGGGCCACGCGAAAAAATAAACTCACCCATTTTATGAGCCTAGGGACTTATCTGTAAAATGTACCAACCTGAAACAGAAAAAAGAAAAATATGTAATTAGTATAGACATAAGGAGTACAAGGATACTAGTGAGTGCAATATTTTCTCTGGATTCCAGTAGAATCCAACTCAATTTTCTGATTAAAGGACTTGTGTGTGTCTATGGTTGACTGCCACCTCTCTCTCCAGGATTGCCGTATTTAGCATTTGTCTGGAGGTGGCTACCCATGATTCTTTTTCCTTTTCTTAGCCTCGCCTTTATTGGTGGCTTACGGTTGATCAGGAAGGAGATAACCGAGAGAGAGTGATAACCTGACCTTACAGAACCGTGGTTGTTTTTTCGGCTTGGAATTGGGAAAGGATACAACAAAGTGTTTTAGAAGATGACAGTGTCTATTTTCGTATTTAAAGCTGCTAATGAATCTCTCCGAGTGGTGCGGCTCCCGGACTCGACTCCCGCGCTGGGTGAAAACGCCGTATCAGCATTCGAATGTTGCCAAATTTCTCCTTTGAAAATATTCATTTTTGAGGAAAGTTTAGAATATTTTCCGTTGTAATTTTCAGACTTTTTAGATCTAGCAACGAACGAAACCCTGTGGAAAATTGGAGGAGAAACATTCACAAATGGAGAATTCGCACACAAAAATTGTATTGCTTCATCTGAGAGTGCCTAATGAGCTGAGTTCGCAGTATTTTTCATAATTTTTTCCGACATGGGAAATTGGAGGAAAATAGATTTACAAGTGAAAAAATGTGCCACCTTATGACGTCATCTGACGGCATTTTCCATTTGAACACATACATATTAACAGATTAGGTTATATTTTGTTCGATAATGGTCCAACTAGGAATCAAGGATATCCTAGTCCTCGGTTTTCCGAGCAGTATCATTTTAAAGATGAAATTCACAACATTTAAGACACCTGCAAATTCTCTACTTGCAGAATTTTCAAGAGAATTTGCAGGTGTCTTAAATGGATGTATTTCTACCAAACAGACCTATGTGGAGGTGAAAAATATGGGGTGTGCTCGTGGAAGCTGCATAAGAAGCAATGTAAAAGTGGGCGTGATTCCTTTTGAAGAATTGGAAAAGCGGGATATTACATTCTATCAAACAGACCTATGTGCCAACTGAATGCGGAACTCATGAGCCGCGAGGATGGGACGAGAGCGTTGTGGACAGGGCTCATGAGTTAAAGACGAAGCGGAGCCGGGAAGGCGGCGGACGGTGGTTCCACCATCTCCGTTGACGTCACTGGCGCTTTATTATTCTCACTCACTCTTACAGCCAGAGAACTAACGAGCGCACCCCATATTTCTCACCTCCACATAGGTCTGTTTGGTAGAAATACGTCCAAATGTTGTGAATATCATCTTTAAAATGATACTGCTAGGAAAACCGAGTACTAGGATAGGGGACAATAGCGACAGAGCGTCGCAGAGCGCGAGGCGGCGCTATAAAAGCGGCTTAATGTATGTATGTAAATTTGGCAACGCCTGATGGGTCATATGCCGTTTTTCCTTAGCACGGCTAGTGAGCAAAACGGAGCTTGGCGGGCCTCTCAAATCGGCGCGCAAAGCGGGAGGATGCTCAGAAAGAGGCTGCAAATATACCGAGCTGAGTCATGGTGTTAAAAATTCGCACTTTCCACTTGATGCGGTTCCACTTCCGGCTTCGGCATATACCGCGCTTCAAGTTCAGCAGCGAGACTCCTTCGCGTTAACAACATGCAAACACGAATAGGTGTACGACCGCCTGTAAAGGGTGTCAAGTTTAGTTGTTAAAAAATCCAAGAGTCCTCCGAAAAATACGGTTAGCTTGAAGTAATAAAAAAGAAACCACCAATGCAGGGTTTTGGTCATAAAAAACTAGCAGAAATTCTCATCTTTCTCCGGTCAGTTCAGCGTTCCCTCCGACGGTACTAAAAAGCTGGAGATACATAAAAAACCTTTCCGGTTTCAACTCTCTCGTTTTGCCGGTTAAGATTGCGAAAATAGTGGAAAATTTCGAGCTTGTTAGGCTCTTCCCTTGACAATTATTGTTTGTCTTCGAAAATTCTAAAAATCCTACATTGCTTTCCAAACAGCACATGTTGAAAATACTGTTGAGGTACTGGACTAAAAAACACAAAAAAAACGGGTAATACCAAGGCTAAAAAACAAGAAGAACAAAGCCTGGTACGTTTCGGGCTGGTTTCGGGGAGTGTTATGAACATGTGGTGAAACTTGCTCTGCAGGGGCAGAATTCACGCTGCAACATTCATATCACTCGGGTGGATTAGCAGCTATATACACTCCGAAGTGAACAGAGATAAGAGACCTTCCATACTGGCCTCTTGGCGACAGGTGGAAACTTTTACTTTCGAGGATTCGACACTTCCTTGTGGACAATGATAAGGGAACAACAGTCATCGCCCTTTTTTCGGCTGTTGACTTACCTAGGAGGTGGATGTTGAACTAAGTGTTGAGTATCTTGTTTCGCAGACAAACCGAAGTTTGGTATAGAGTACCTGTATAGGGAGAGTACCGACAGATCGGTTCATGGAGGGCTTAGGGCCCAGAAGTGCAGCCACCCTTCTAACCAACTTCTAACGCACAAAATTTCACTGCCAGTCTGCAGATTCCAATTCTAACCAAGATGGCCAAGAATGTACAGAAATGAGCGTTCTTCCGCGAAATTGAGTAAATTTATGCAAAAACTGAGTCAAACACGTGCTTAATAAGGGACGGTTCGTAACAATAGTATCAGTAAATCGCTCTGGATAATTGAAATTCATAGGTTGGCTGCCCTTTTGGGCCCTAACTTTATTCGCGGAGGCATCGGTGAAGGCCTGATGGACTTTCGGAGTTTCAGATCTATCGGTACTCTCCCTATACAGGTACTCTAGTTTGGTATGCATACTTGTTTGGTTCGTGACGTCATCCGAAGTTCATCATCCACCAAGTAGGTGAGTAAACAGTTGAATGTTGGAGTCCCGAAAGTAAAGCCTTCTACCGTTGCCAAGGTACCAATGGAGGGCCTCTCTTGTCCCTGCGAGTGAAATATGCTCCAAATTTCACTGCAAGATGTTAAAGCGTATTCCTAGATATTCTCGGAAGTGAATACGCAGATCCCTCGGAAGTTAATTACCCTCCGGAGTGTATTAAAACCCAGAGGCGGCTAGGCATGCAGTATTTAAAACTAATGACACGGTATCTAGATTAGTACTAGCAAGAGAAGCAACAGGCACGGGCTCCAAGTTCCGATGGGGGCACTCGTTTTGCAGCGCGCGCCAACGGCCGGCGACGCACACTGGACCGAAAGAATAGGAGATGTCGGACAAAATCTTGAAACTTCGAACGCTTATATTTTCGAAAATATGAAACAAAAAAGTTTAAGAGAGGCTACATTGTTTTTATCGCGAAATTTCCTTTCTAGGGTGTCTACTAAAACAGGCCGGCCAAAAATCAGTACTTTTACAATACTTTTTCAGTACATTCCCAAGATTTTCAGTACCTCCTCAACAGTAAAAATTCAGTACTTTTTCAGTAACTCCAATTGACGAAATTCGAAAGATTTCAAAAATTTGAATTCCTCTCTCAAATTGCGACAATAATGACGGAAAAACGAAAAAAATTCCGGACCTTTTTGCGAAATTTCCGAACTCTTTCAACACTTCCGGACCGCCCTTAAAGAAGTCAGCGCTATTTCCGGATCGATTCGGAAATTCCGGACTTGTGGAGCCCCTGCTTTCAGAAACACCCCTCAAAATTGAATTGGTGACGAATTAAACATCAAATTTTGAAATTTAAGCTAAAAATGTCATGTCCGACCTCTTCTACTAGCTGGATCCACTGTGCGACGCGATAAAATTCCCAGGAGGCGAGTGGAAAGTTGGCGGATCCGGCGGTTGATGGCACCGCCAGAGAGGAAGCCGCAGCATCCAGCGCATCGACATCGACCGGCTCTGAATGACGACGCTTTGTTCTGCGCGTGCGCAATCGCAACAACAAAGAAAACGGTGATAGCACGACACCCACGCCGCCGCGGTACCCTGGCACCCAGGTAAGTGTACCCCGCGAGGACACGTGCTTTCTGCGCGGCCTTTGCCGACGCGCATCGCAAATGAGCGCAGTCCCATGCGTGGGCCCGCGCGAGTTTACTGCCATGCACGACCGCGAGGTTGCCAGGTTGTGTCATTAAATGTGGATATGTAACGCGGGTTAAAATTAGAGTCCCTTCGAACTGAGAGTCAAGACAACCCCTTAGAGTCCCTTTATACCTAGAGTCAAGACAACACCCCTCATGGAGTCACAAACGGGAATAAAGATTACAGAAATTGAACGTTTATCGAAATCTTTGATCGACCCACTCTCAAATTCCTTTCTCCGTTCCTTCTCTCATTCCGTTTGTTCCTTGCCGAACCAGTAATTCCCTGGTCCATTCCAGATTATAATCTTTGCAATCGGCGAAAATGTAATCTTTCTTCCCGTTTGTGACACTGTGAAGGCCTAAAATACAGGAACCAATCAGAAATGGATTCAAATTGTCTTGACTCTCAGTATAAAGGGACTCTACGACCCCCCTCATGGAGTCACAAACGGGGATAAAGATTACACGAATTGGCAGTTTTTCGTAATCTTCGATCGGCTCATTCTCAAATTCCTTTCTCCGTTTGTTCCTTATCGAACCCGTTATTCCCAGGTCCATTCTACATTATAATCTTTGCAATCGGTGAAAATGTAGTCTTTGTTCCCATTTGTGACACTGTGGAGGCCTAAAATGCGGGAACCAATCAGAAATGGATTCACATTGTCCTGACTCTCGGTATGAGGGGTCTCTAGTTAAAATAAAGGAAACTGCTCTGTCAACAATGCGCGACCGGCTGCTTTTCAGCGCTTCACCACTGCCCGGGTCATTAACTGCCTTGAAGTTGCAGCCGTATGGACCTTTGTAACACTCCCGTACTCTCCTGCCATTTATGAAATACGTAACACAGAAGGAGGGAGGGGCAGGATTGAGGAATGTGAATTTATAGGGAACTATGTCACAAAAGCGTTACAAGGGAGGGAGGGATTGAAAAATCCTACATTAAACGTTACTTTTTTATGGACAGCCCCTTCTAGAGTACCTGTATACGGGAGAGTATTGCCATCTCAATCCTTTGACCACAGAAAAAGTGTACCGCTCTCTGATTGGTCGGCTATCATGAAGCCCTAAAGTTGGTCCAATGTGAACAAACCCCAACCCCTGCTCCGATCCTAATATGGCCCAATGGAAATTTTTTAGTATCCAACTTCCGAATTGAGTTCGGATCGAACTTTGATGGATATTTATGCCAAAAATTAACCTTTGAGTGTGATTATCATTCATTTCTCAGCAGATAATACGTGTTCCTCTGGGTCGGGTTTGTTTACATTGGTCCAACTTCGGAGCTCCAAGATAGCCTAAAACCGATGAACCAATCAGAGAGCGGCACAGGGATGGCAATACTCTCCCTTATACAGGTACTCTAGCCCCTTCCGTACGTTGTCATACTTTCTCCAATAAAACACGACTTTTCTGGGAAGTTTGTGAATATTTTTCGTTTGATTCTTCGGTGAATTTTATTCGAAATTTAATTTAACCTGAAAATTGCGAGGGAAAATATTCATAATCTTCCTTGAACATAAATATTTTATAGGGGAAACGTGACAACGTTCGGATGTTCATACGGCGTGTTTCCTCAACACAGCGGCAGTGGCGTGGCGTGCTTTGCGATATATCGATTGATCTGCCATTTAAACCTATGGAAAAGAATCGATAAACAGGGTGTTCGTAACGAACACCTTAATAATCGATTCTTTACTATGGCTGCAAATGGGGAAATGTCAATAATCGATTGTACACGCCACGCCACTGCACACAACCTAGCGGTTATGCCCCATGGCGTCTATGATGATTTTGCTCTTTGGATCGAGACAAGCGGAAAGGACGGATACACAAAATAGTAGTCGTTACTGTTAATAATGTCCTGCTAGCTCATGGGTATTTGGACTTTCGCCTTTTCCGCACGAAAAACGTTGAAATTAATTATTTTGAAATTCGAAAAAGGTGAAAGCCCCAAAAACTCATTAGCTTTTGGGCATCCGTTGATTTTCATGGCTCAAGGGTATTTGGACTTATGCCTTTTTCGTGTGACGAATGTTATAATTAATTGCATATTTTGACGTGCGAGGGGAGCAGCAGACCAGAACCTTGGCATCTGTTATTAATCATGTCTTACATGACTTAACGATTCACGTCTTGTCGATTTTACGAAATCTAGGTCTTCAAAATACGACGAAAAGCACTGAAAAAGGAAGAAACCCTTCATTTCTTTCAAATAGATCCGTGGTTCATGCTCTTATTGACGAATCTATGGCTATGTCGAACAATACCACACTTATCTGAAAACTAAAAATTTTGCAGAACGAAGCGAAAACTTCGCCATTTTTGTAATTTTAAGGTTAGATTTGCAATTTTTGCACAACTAAATTCGTCGGCTTACGTATTTTATACTGTACAGTGCGGCATAGTCCCTATAACTAATTGTAAGTTTCAGGGTGGCAAAATTTCATGAAAAATAAAATCATGAAATTTCACGTGAGATATTTCATGAAATTTATGAAAGATATTGGAAAATACCGGTTCCTTTTCATGTTTCTCTAAGAGTGAAAATTGTGACTGTATTCTTCTATTTTTGTGTGTTTGAGTGCGGTTGCGCATATCTAGTCCCTGAAAAATATGAAGTATTTCACAGCCTCGTGAAATTTCATGAGGTATTTCACTGAAATTTCCGATACTTCATTTCTTTCCTACGTTTCATACCACCCTGCTCAGTTTTGCCTAATTTCCAGTTAGGCGTTATTGTTCGTTAGCCATTGTGGAATGCTTGTTAAAACCCATACATGCCCAAAACTATTTCTTTTTAAATTGATTTTTTATTTACTTATTGTTTTTGACGTTATATAGACAGGGTAAACACGTGTTTAGGCACAACAAAAATAAAACAGGCTTGCCTACATCCCAGACATGGATTTTCCTGTGTTGAACACATAAAATTCCCTAATTTACACTAACACTCAAAGTTAAAAACTGCGATGGGTCGTTAACGACCCAATGGGCATATATGGGTTTTAAAGAGAGATTACTTGAAAATTAATTCAATACAAGTTTTTGCGTGCGGAAAAATAGTTCTTGACGATAGTTATAATTCAATAGGGTTGTTCAAAATGAACTGGCTGAAGTTGAGAAGTTATTGAGGTTCGACAATGAGGCGTCGGGCAGGGGCGCGAGTCCTTGCCCGTCGGCTCCTCTGCAGTGGCGTGGTGTGAATTGCGATATATCGATTGTTATGCCATTTAAACGTATGGTAAAGAATCGATTATTAAGGTGTTCGCTGCGAACACCTGTTTATCGATCTTTTCCATAGGTTTAAATGGCATAACAATCGATATGTCGTAACTCACGCCACGCCACTGCTCCTCTGCAACAAGTCTCCCCTCCTTTCAAGTTCAACATAATTCACATCTTATTTTTAGCCTCGTTTTTACTAGCAGCTCCTGCGGAACATAACTCAGCCCGCCTACCGCGGACATATGAGTTTACTGGTAATATTAAGACGCCAGCGAGGAGTTACAAAGATATCCAGGCGTTAAAAACAGAAGCATCCGCTTCTTCTAGAAAATATTACCGTGGACTTTGTTGCAGTGGCGCGGCGTGCTTTTCGATAAATCGTTTAATCTCTCTTTTAAGCCTTTGGAAAAGGATCGATAAACAGGGTGTTTCTGCAACGAACGCCCTAATAATCGATTCTTTACTACAGCTTCAAATGGGAAAATATCGCCAATCGATCATTCACGCCTATCGCCACTGCTTTGTAGGGTATTGTGTACGAGGGAGGAGAGGAGAGAGATGAAAGCTCTGGTGAATCTTTCATAGAAATTCTCCTTGAGTGAAACTCATAACGTGATGAAAGCAAAGGATTCCTGGCAATTACTTTTGTTCTTTCTTTATTTTTTAACAGGTATTTACATGATTTTTGATCGTTTAATGATTGGTGCAACTTTAGGAGACGACTTTCAGAGAAAAACGAAGGGGGAAAGGAGATGGCAAAAAGAAATATGCAAACTGAAAAAATAAGTATCACAACCCCAACAATACTTCTGGCTAATTTTGGCGCTAGATATAAGAGTAGTTGCACTGGCCAGATGTATGGTTGATGCAACTAAACTTTCGGCAGACCCAAACGTACCACTTACTGGTGCAACCATTCTTATATCTGGCACCAAAATCAGCAAGAAGTATAGTTGGGATAGTGATACTTTTTTTCCGTGCATGTATTCATGTCCATTCGCACGAGACAATACAACCATCAAAATCATCCCGGAATGTATTCGAACCGAAAACGTTTCCGAGCTCTTCGCAAATCGTCGATAAACTCAAAGGCGTAAACAGAGATGACGCCCATGGGCTTGATTTTCTGAGGGTTTGGTCAGATTTTATCCCATGATCGAGTGTCGAGTCGAATCCGTGACTGTTGGTTTGGGTTGAACAGAATATTATTATTCAGCTACAGCCCACGATTTTGGCCCTCAAAAGTGCGCGATTAAGATCCTGTTCCCAGGATCGATGAACTCAAACGCCGTTTCCGATTTTTTGACACCAAATTCCACATTATCGCACGTCTACTTAAGGTGAATGGGGGCCGTTAAACATGAAACAATCGATGAAGACAGGAAAGTAAAAACAAGTGCGACCCACGAGGCACTAAACCTAACAACTTATACCGAAGATATTGCCAAATTGAGACATGAAAAGCATAATTATTTTCATTGCAGATTTTATTAATCTAAACAGTGATTTTCTCCGAAATAAAAAAATTGCATTTTCGAAACGCTCAGAGATTGTGAATGTTTGGGCAGGCATTTACAAACTTCAAAAATTTTGGGTTACAATCATAGGCTAGGATAATACTTATTTAAATTTTACGAGGGATGTCTTTTTGATTCATTAGGATTCTTTCGAAACTTCTGGAGCATTTTTGGAAAAATTTCGGATTTTTGTCAAATTTCCAAGGAGGATGACATATTGCCATAATTTCTTCACCTTCAAATTTCCTGATTTTTCCTTGAAGCCAACATTTCCTAATTTCCTGGCCTGTAAACAAAATTCCTACTGTTTCTTTTTATAAATAAGCTGACTTTTCTTAAACTTCGGACAACGTTTCCTTGCTTGGAAATCACAATATAGAAAAAGGCATTCAGTAGCTGGTATAAGATGACAAACCTTAAAAACGACGAGAAAGGGTAATTAATTGGAATATCAGTGATATGTTTTAATGATTAGTGGATATGTCAGAATTTCCCTGACTTTTCCCTTGAATTCTCTGACTTTCCCAGATTTTCCCGGTTTCCTAGACCGCCGGCAACGATAAATTCCGATTATTTTACTAGACTGCTTTAGTTACTATTGGTTAACTGAATTAGAGCTGGAAACCGTTCATCCTGCTTAAATCAACCAGGCTCGGTGTTACCCAGGGTGGTGTAACTAAACATTCAATTACCATGTCTCTGATCTCTGGCGTGAAAAGCAAGTTTTTATAACGAAAAAAGCGGCAATGGTGTTCATGAGTCACGCGACCGACCAGGAAGCGGCAAGTGGATCGTTTCAAGACGCGGAGCATTTCGGCGGGGCGTGGGAGGGCACCGCGTTGCGCGCCGGTTCGACCGAGGAACCGAAAAAAAAAGCGACCTTGAAAAGTGTTCGACTTAAGTTTGTTTACGTGGAATTCCGCGTGAGGTTTCGCGAGGGCGGAAGATGCAGACCACTAAGCGCCACCTCCAGGTCGACGGTTCGTCATTCGCCGCTGCTTAAACTTGGGATGGTTTGATTAATCGATTGCGTGTTTATGTTCTCTCGCGCGAGAAAAAAAAAGAGAATAAATGAAAAATTGAGTCCTCTGAATTAATCATCCTAGATACATGTCAGTTCAACACGAGATCATCGATGTTTGGAGTTTAACATCACGCGATGCTGAGCGACGCTTAAATCGTGCAATTCTCACACTAAATTTTATTACCTACTACACGGAAAAAACCTAATGATTTTTACTAGCTTCCGGTTCGATAGCTTGGAACTATATTCTTAAGAAAATGTGTCTGTATTTTTATCTTTTTATCCTGCACATACGTAGTACTAACGATACTGCGTTTGTTAGTTCCATGATGAATTTCGTTGAATCAAGTTGTGTATCGTCGAAAAACTTTCAGAAAATTGAAGCTAATGCCGCCTATAATATGGGTAGTTTCTCCTTAGATTATAGCAAAATGCATAAAATGACTGCTTTTTATGAACAATTTATAAATACGAATAGCAATTAACAGTGACCAAAAAAAGATGAGGGCGTTCAAATTTAAATGAACGTTGAAGTTCTTGAACAGAAAATAAGAAAAACGCCGTCTTAGTAACATGGCGATGCACAAAATTGCATTCACCCAAGTCCTGAGTTGCAAATTTTCATGAAAAATAACATCTTGAAGTTCCATGCGAAATTTCCTTTCATGAAAGCTTTTGAAAAATGTTTTACGAAATTCTTCTTCTTCTTCTCTAGCTCTACAGCTCACAATCAGTGGGAGCTTTGGCCTCCATAACAATCCCTCGCCGCTGCACCCTTTCCTGGTATCTTGGCCTGTATATGCTTTTCGAAATTAAATGCAAAAAATTATGCTTCATGGTGTTTCGTGGCGTGAGTTCCACTCAGTGTTGCAAGAGAATTTCTGCGGAGTTGCCAGATAATGGAATTTCCTGACATTTCCCCGATTTCTCCATCACATTTTGATAAAATTCCCTGACAATTGAGGATATGCCAGATGCTTAAAAAGACTTGATTTGAAATAATTTTCAGGCAAAAGTTGTCATTCAAAACGTCAAACCCATTCTAGAAAGGAAATTGAGGTGACTTGACAATTTTTCCCAGACATTTTCGTCATTTTCCCAGACTCTTAAAATTCCCTGACATTACCCGGTGTTCCCTGACTTTCCATGCCCAATCGCACAGCCCCTGAAGATATTTTCCACAGCTTCATGAAATTTCATGAAATAATTCACGGAAATTTTCAATTTCAATTCGATCTTCCATATTTTTCTCTCACTCGTGCAACCCTGGTCCTCGTGGTCCGGTGCCTTTGAATAAAGGCTGGGCCCGCCCATATGACGATGTGACATCTTTAATGCGGGCCGGGGCGGAATGGCGACTGACAGCCGCGGACGGGGGACAGGGTGGAGATGAAGATGGAAGATAGTACGGTTGAGTGAGTGATCAGCTTGGAATGCGAGCCAATGCGTAGGACGTTCCGTTGGGCCGGACGGGCCGGGCGCGTAGCCGTAGCGGGCGGGCGCCGTAGACGGGACTCGCCTGGGCGCATGCGCATCGCCCTCGTCGCACAGTGGATCGAGTCGATCAGAGAAGTCGCACATAAAATTGTTCCCAAAAAATTCAAAATTTGGCGTCTATTTTGTCACAATTTTAAGTTTAAGGGGTGCACCTAGAGGAAAACTTCACGAGGAAACCACGCTTTTAGAACCTCAAAGTTTTGTATAAACGGAGTTAAAGGCTTTTAAAGTTTTCAAGTTTTGTCCGACTTTCCCTATTGACTCGATCCACCGTGCGACGGGCAACCCGCAGCATCGGACAGGGAGCTCGGGACCCGTGGCGTGGATACAGGCCGCTGCAGTGCGCTCCCAGGTGTGTCAATCAGAGAAGTCGGACATAATTTTTTGTACCAAATAATTCAAAATTTGAAGTCTATTTCGTCACAATATAAAGTTTAAGGGTTGCCTATATGAGAAAACTTAACAAAGAAACTACGCTTTTAGAGCCTCAAAGTTTTGTGTAAACGAAGTTGAAGGCTTTTAAAGTTTTCAACTTTTGTCCGACTTCCCCTAATGACTCGATCCACCGTGCGACGGGCAACCCGCACCATCGGATAGGAAGCCCAGGACCCGCGGATGCAGGCCGCTGCAGTGCGCTCCCAGGTGCGTCAATCAGAGAAGTCGGACATACATTTTTTTCCAAAAAATTCAAAATTTGGTGTAAATTTCGTCAGAATTTTAAGTTTAAGGGTTGCCGACAGGAGAAAAATTTACAAGGAAACCGCGCTTTTATAACTTCAAAGTTTTGTATAAACGGAGTTAAAGGCTTTTAAAGTTTCCAAATTTAGTCCGACTTCCCCTATTGACTCGATCTACCGTGCGACGGGCAACCCGCACCATCGAACAGGGAGTCCGGGACCCGCGGATGCAGGCCGCTGCAGCGCGCCCGGTGCATCGGCCAGAGAATGCGCATCCACGAGGCCTCCAACTTGCGAGTAGCCGAGCGCACAGGAAAGAGGGAGGTGGTCACCGGTTTGACATTCGCGCCCGGTGACGTAATCCGAGATGAAGGAATGCTATCCGAGTCAGGAAGGAAATCATTAATATCGTTGGACCCACCGAGTTCTATGCATTTAGATATCGGACCCTGCTCCCGCGCCAAGGCCAAAAGCCTCCCTTGCAGACTGTCTTCGTTATGTGAGCTACGTCTGAATAACGGAAAGTTTTCTGAGAGAATGAGATTTCATCGTTAGGAGGACTAATCCTAGGCCATACGGATCACATTTTGGCAATAAGGAACCACTATCTCTGGCTCTTCGGTAAAATCACCTTCCTGCAGAGGGAAACCGATGGCATGTATGTTATTTCTAAAACAGTGGTTCCTAATTGCAAAATGTGGTCCATATTACGGGCCACCAGTCCAATCCAGTTCGCGCTGGTGCTGCTTCACTGGCTCACAAACGCAGTGTAACACATCCCGATGGTGATGACACGCCCACACCCTCATGATTCTTTTCCATGCGTTTAAACTGGATTACATACATGTGGAGCGTATGGATACGTCGAAATGCTTAGGGCCCAAAGCGGCAGTCAATCGTCTGACATGAGAAACACAAGAAAAATGCCGCTGCTAAACTTCAGATTTCAGATCAAACCAAGATGACAAAACATGTGCATAAATGAGCGTCCTCCCGCAAAAATGAGCAAAATGCCAAAAGTAAGTCATATGAAAAAAAATGAAATATTTCACAGCCTCGTGAAACGTCATGAAATATTGCACTGAAATCTCCGATCATTTAGTGCCTTTTCCGAAGAAAATACACCGTTGCATTCTCCCATGACGTCGGACTCAGATCTGAGACTGGGACCTCGTCTTTTTCATACGTTTCATGCCACCCTGGGTGAGAGATCCTGTAACTTCGGACGAAAATTGTAGATTGAATTTTGAGGTGAAGATGGGCGCGGGTGAAGGGAGCGCTTAAACGTTTTGTAGGACAGGACACGCACGCGCAGACGCACGCACTGGCGACTCGGCGCGGTGCATTGCGGCGTGCATGCTGATCGCGCCCGCGCGCTGTCTCGGAGCCGTGCGCCTGCCTGGTGCCCAGTGCCCATATGCATACTTGGATGCGGCCATGGCCGTTCGCTGGCCTCTTCTCGTTGCCAAGTCAAACAAAAAAAACCCCACCGATATTTCAGATTTTTCCATTAACCTTGTTTTAATTTAAACTGGTTCTTCGCTTTCCTGGAACGGATGTCAATACGGATTAATTAAAAGTTCATCCGACGCCCATTCTCTTTCGGGGAAGCTTCCTATGATAGATCAATCGGATCGCATTTATCAAAGAGGAACCAGCGCAATTACAGTGCTGTTAAAATTTGCTCCTTCATATTGATCTGAAAAGTCTCCCAGAATGGAGAATGGTCCCAAATGGTTTTGGCTTCCTGCCAAAAAATTGGTAATTTTAAAGTAGAATAATTGTGTGAATTTTAATACTGCACGTGTGTTGGGTAATTTAAAATGAAAGGGAGAAGTTGCACGATTTTGAAAACACTGTAATCGCGCTAATTCCTTTTTGCTATAAATGCGATCGTTGATGCGATCCAATTCTAATAACTATACCAGCTGCAGAACACATCCAATCGTACTTCGATGGTTTCTATAGAAACAGGAAACAGAGGTAGTTTCATGCACCCAAACCCGTGAACGAAAAAGCAGCGGTGACAAATCCTTGGTTTTTAGTTATCTGAGTTAGAAACTAATTGTAAACTACAGAGACAGAGCGAATCAACTGAACCAAAACAAAGTATCATGAACCAAAGTTTGTACACCATTCTATAAAATAAACAGCAATATTCTGCACGGTTGCAATTAATAGCAAAGAAAGAAGACTCTCCTAGCTGATATCGTGACCAGCAACAGGAATGAAAACTTTATTTCGCGGCTCCAACTTGGGTTTGGTTAGGTTACGCAACTAAACGATCTTGGAGACAATGCGTGGAGTATCACGGGAAATGAAGGCGCTTCAGGTCGGAAAACGTGACTAATAGAGGTTCCTCACATTCCGCGAAGCGCTGATTATGCGTTTTTAGCTTTCTTAATTTGATCGAAAGGAAAACATTTTTGTGGATTTTTTGTTGTTTGATTGCTTATTTTGCAGCTATTTGGAGGTAAATTTTTACCTCCATGGTATTAACTCCTTGAGTTTTTACAAATATATGAATTGTTCCTCCCTTTTACGCAAAACTTCAGCGATGGTTAAATGAACTTCAATGGAGTCTCCTGGAAGCTCTAGTGATTGTACACATGTAGTAAAATTGAGTCAGCAGGATAAAATGTTTGTTAAGAAAAAGAGAATCCTCCAGCAGATGGGCCAGTTTGTTTTTGATGTGAATGACGAGGGAAGATGGCGTATTGAGATACCCTTACAAGCTTAGATTGCAGAACGCTCCGTTACTAGTTTAGTATACGCTTTGAATCTTTGACTGTACAGGTGAACTTCAAGTTTAGTTCAAGGGGCTCGCTACCTTAGGGACATGGAAACCCGCTCCTAGCTTTGATATTTTTCCGATGGAGATGTACGATGCACCCACCGTATCCCGTGTAAGCTTTCAGTGGGGAAACATAAATTACGAAGCTTAAGTTCCGACTCAGTCTACCGATCCATTAGTTTCACAAGCACCAGGCACGGTTCTAAGTGTTCAATTTCGACGTTTGTTAGCGACATAACGCCGCACTGGTGCGCTGGTGGCCGGAAATGCTACACCCTGCTTCGTAAAATATGCGGGTGTTTTATTTAACCCACTGTGAAAAACGCTACCGTTGTACAGCTAGTGCTGCAGATACGCGTAATTGGTGATTGGGATAGGCTCATTTAAGTGGGCGCGAGGGTGCCACGCTTGCCCCACAATGAGAGAGAAACGCTAAATCCCTTTTGAAATATTGGCAATACATTATTCCACATTTCTATGCCAGGATTTGTCCGTTTACGTTAAAACTAAAATGACTTGGAGCTACTCTGAAACTCCATAAAAAATATGCCTTGGGATTTGGTCAATAAGTTAGTTTTATAGAAGCTTCTAGAGAGAAAATCCGTGAAAACTGTAAAGTATCGATATTTATTCCGCAATCAAACAGGCATATCTTGACGAATGAAAATCTTTAACAAAAATATGTTTACGTAAATGTTTCCGTAAAGAAATGTTTCCGATACTAACATTTTACCCCGACTATTTTCCGTGCGGTTTGAAAGAAAAGTAGAAAGATTGTTCAGTTTCCAGAATTTTGTTCCTTCAATGACATGATGCATGCCATTTCCAGACTTATTCAGTTTTTCCGAGGAACAAAAGTAGCTCCCATTATCCCAATCCAACTATGCCGCGCTAAGGAAAACACGAATTTCCCGGTAATTTTTTGAATATTTTCCTTCCAATTTTTCAGATAATTCTGTTCGCTATGTCACCTAAAGTCCCTGGAAATTTCAAGGTAAAATATTCATACCTTTCCTAATAAATATACATTTTATCGGAGGAAATTTGGCAACTCTCTGATGTTCATACGGCGTTCTTCCTTAGCACGGCAGAACTGACGATCAGAATATTTTCCCAACCGACGCGGTGATGATTTTCGTTACCTGCTTCAAATAGCTAAATCATGGAAATTCAAAGAATACATTCCCCGTGAATGGTTTTCATCAGACCGCGTCCCTAAGAGAGAAACCGCAGATTATTATTAATTTTTAATCACTCGGTGAGGGGGTTCAATGACAACATTTAGCAATCAAACGAAAAGAGCACTCCAAGTTCACCCTTTCACTTTTACTCACTCTTTCCATGGCGACGGGTTTTCTGCTGTTTCGTAAACGCAATAATTGCGCACCGAAGGAAGCCACCGACGGCAACGGGCAGTACGAGTCTTCGTGAGTTTCTTTCCACATTCTTGCGTTACGTTCATTGCGGTGTCGGAGGTGGAGATTAGGGTTGTGGTTAGGGAACGTCCAACGCACAACAGTTGGGAAGACTTATACGGATTCGGGCCCAATGTGACACGGAAATAAGAATGAAAGAGTCCTGGCGTGGGAAGAGAGGGGGCGCAATGCGATTGGCAAATCCCACCTACAAGTATTCATCACGAACTTTAAACGGTTTTGAAACTTGCAATTTTCATATGAAAGTTCAGATGTGGTTTTAAATATATAGACCGGTTGGTGCGAAGTAGTGAATTCAGTTTTATGACTTCCGATCAAATTAGTCGAATGGTGGGTGGTTGGTCGTGTCTGATTGTCTAACTTATAGTTAGACAATCAGCTTATAGCTTTTTACACCGATTTGCGGAATGCGGAGTGAGGTACTTCTCTGCACTGCGAGAGAGGTTAGACGGTTTCGACCCAGCTACCCCAAATTCGTGTTGTGCACCGACTTATTGGTTTTGTACAACAAACATATTGGAGCTGTGCTTCAATTTTTTGCAGTTTTTTCTTTCTTTTTTTTTCTGCTGGTTCAATGGCTTCGTGTCAAGCACCTTCAGCCAACTTTAGACAATGTTTAGTGTCCGTAGACATCGTAGGATCTCCATGCTCCAGACTTTTCCAATTTTCAGGGATTAGGGCCGAAGAGAATCTGTTTCAGCAGATCTACTCGTCAATTCCGTGAAAATTAGACGCCACCACCGGGATTCTAACCCGGGACCTATTGACCTAGAGTCAGACGAGCTGACCATTAGGCCAACCTGGCCGGCCTTGTTGAAGTTGTGGTCCAACAAATTGGAGCAGGGGTGCAGAATCGTTCGAGCTTCCACGTTTTCACCCGCCCATCTGTCGGCTTTCCACATTTTCCACTAAGTGAAAAAAAGAGGACCTCTCCCCTCCTCTTTCCTTGGATTTTTGATTTTGGACCCTTAAAAATGCTCGCTCCTTCCACATTTGTAAGGGCCTTTCCGCATTTTCACACCCACGTGCGGGCGCGAGATCGAGCATTTTCTGCACTCCTGAATTGGAGCCCCTCAGGTTGAAATACAACTCCACTAAGTTTGCTGTACAAAACCAATAAGTTGGATTTTGGTATACGACACCAATCTATGTTAGCTGAGTAGAAAAACCACTTTTTTCAGTGTAAGAATTAGAACTTTTGAGGCTGGGATCTTGAATTCTTTTTCGCTTTAAAGAACTTTCCAGAGGCGGATCCAGCAATTTGGCAACACCAGATTTTCTCCATTCAAACCCATTCGAAATAATCGATTCTTGTCACAGCACCTGGCCCCTCCAAGAATCGATACATTTCCATGGGCTTGAATGGAGAAAATACAATGTTGCCAATTTGCTGGATCCGCCAATGGAACTTTCTGGAAAGCCTGGAAACGCTCTGAATCCCTTTCTGGAAACTCAGTTGAAATCGCATCGCACTGAGGAAAAAAGAAGCACATTTAATCTAGAGTCCAGACTCTTAAAAACATCGACGAGAAAAAATACTCTTGATTCAATCGGATTTTTGCTTAAATCAAGAACCAAGCCTCTTAATTTGAGCGGATTTCACTTTGATTTAAGCTTAAATCTGATTGAATCGAGAGTCCTTTTTCTTGTCAACGTTTTCAAGAGTCTGGACTCAAGATCCAATGTGTTTTTTTTTCCAGTGCGGGTGGAAAGTCTAAACCGTCAAACGACTCTCGGCAGACGCACCCCCCCCCCCCCCCCTCGAACGGGACCCCTTTGAAGCGCCTTAAAGCAATTTCCCTTCAATAAAAGCTGTGCGACTCGCGACCGCACTTTCGCCTTCTTTCCGCGCTTCGCCTCGTCTCGAAGGAAGGTATAAACCGCGAACGAAAGCGAATCGCGGCGCTCACTGTCATCTTTCAAAGTCGACAGCCCTCGAAGGGAGGGGGGGGGGGCGGAAAAAGAAAATCTCTATTTCCTCTATGAAGAGCCCCGGCGTGGCCGCGGTCGTCTGCCCCTGAAGTGCCCGTCGCTCCCGGGAGGGAGGAACAACAAAGCGCCGCCCCCTCCCGTCTACCGTCCCACCCCCTCGTTTAATTCCGGGTTCCGAGTTCATTCTCTCGACTCAATCCGCCGTGGTGGGGAAGAACGCCGTATCAACATTCCAGAGTTGCCAAATTTACTTGATAAAACATATATTTTTGACAACATAATATAATTCAAGGTGTCTGGTTTTTTTCAATTCTGGGAAATCCTGTTTTTTCCTGATTCCTGACTGCTAAGTCCTGATTTGATAATTTTTCCAAATCATGATTTTTTGCGGAGAAAAATTAAAATTACTGCATAAGCGTATGCAGGTGTATACAAGGTGTCTAGTTTTTTTTTCCATTTTGGGAAATCCTGATGAAATCCTGTTTTCCCCTGATTTCTGACTGCTAAATCCTGATTTAATAATTTTTCCAAATCATGATTTTTTGCGGAGAAAAATTAAAATTACTACATAAGCGTATGCGAAAGCATAAAAAAATCCGATCGGATGGCCGATTTTTCTCAAATCCTGATCTCACGACCGATTTTTCCTCAAATCCTGATGAAATCGGGATTAAATCCTGATTGATCTCAATCCTGATTAAATTGGGAAAATCAGGATAATCCTGATGCTAGACACCCTGTTCATACATACTTGTCCTTGAAATTTTCAGATATTTTCGATTAAATTGCGTACAAAATCATTTGAAATTTTTGGGGGAAAATATTCCCACTTTACCCGGTAAATTCGGTTTTTATAAAAGAAACTTGGCAACGTCTGAAGGCTCATGCGGCGTTCTTCCTTAGCACGGCAGCAGTGCAGACCACTCGGCTGGCTTTTCAAGGCTCCCTTTCCGCGTCTTCACATAATCCCTTCCGATCAAACAGTGATAGGAGCCGCCGCTGCCCGATCGCTCGGAATAACTGTACTCTGGATGATGTCGCTGACCTTCCGCAATGAATGTGG
The DNA here is from genome assembly GCF_918797505.1 of Bemisia tabaci. NCBI lineage: Eukaryota > Metazoa > Arthropoda > Insecta > Hemiptera > Aleyrodidae > Bemisia > Bemisia tabaci. The sequence goes on from NC_092797.1 coordinate 21,583,937, forward strand.
TTGATAATTTGGCAACCGCGCGGTGGCTGTGTCTACACGTCTCCGATTTCGGACGTGATTTTTCACCCTCGGCTCGTCACTCCCGCCCTGTCCCTGTCGGGCTGGGCCCATCTGCCTCCTGTGCGTCGCCAAGCCGCGGGGCTGTTTTAAGGGTAATTGGACTCATTTTGCGATTCGGAACTACAATTTCTGGCTCATCCTTAAAAACACTTATGTGCATGGGGAAACTAATGGTGTATACGTTGTTCCTAAACTGAGCCAACAATTATAGTCCCTAATATAGTCCAATCAAGAGAATTGAATCCATCAGTTCGAAAACGACTCAACTCGGGGTTTTTACCGTTTTCTTTTTTAGTGTAGAAACACCCCTTTTCTGGCTGTTGGGCAGTTTTTATCGTCTCCGGATAAAATTCATTTTTCCAAGATGGGTCGTTTTCGAACTGAGCGATTCAATTATTGTTAAGGCGGTTATGTAGCACTTTCGAGAACTAATCGACAGACGATCGGTAAATAATGACTGAATTATGAAGGATTTTTTTCCAAACTCCTTTTGGTCAACTATCTGGAGATAATTCAACAAATTTTTTTCATCATCGAAAGGTAAATATCTACTTGGTAGCATTCACATCGAAGTGCTAAAAGACAAAATACTTCATCGGTTGGAAATAAACTGCATTTGGTCTGTGATATCGTAAGAAAAGTGCGAGCAGTACATACCTGATCACAGATGATGTCCCATTTCTTTTCATTGTCGTACTGTTTCAAAAGTTTGGCCTTGTCCGGAGGTAAATCCATGGAGGCCTGGAAAACAGAAAAAAACAAATTAAGATGAGAGGGCAAACTTAACAATTTGAGGGTAAGCTAGTTGTAAAATCATCATAACCCATTGCAGGGGCATTGCGTGAGTGTTATGACAGCCATGCATCGTATCCAGATATACAATGCAGGACAACGAGAATCACCTTTGAAACGATGCAGTAAGCTATTATAGGGTAAAAGTTGTATTTGCATTCGATTGTGAGCGTTTTTCACACACAATTGGACTACATTTTGCAATTAGGAACTATAAAGTCCGGCCCGGTTTAAAAACAACGTATGTGCCATATTAGTTTCCCAATGCAAATTAGTGCTTTTTCAGATGAGCCAGAATTTATTGGTCCAAATTGCAAAATGTAGTCCAATTAGATTGAAAAAGGAGGCGGATACCGCTCTCCTTCAGAACGCATTTCACTCCAATCGTAAGTGACGTCCTCGCCTTTAACTATTTGCTTCACCCTTACCCTTAGCGTCATATGCTACCGTGCTAAGAGAGAACGGCGTAAGAGCCTTTAGACGTTGCCAAATTTCCTTTGATAAAACGTGACTTTTCAGGAGAATCTGTGAACACTTTTTCTCCAATTTTTCGAGGAATTTTATTCACAATTAGATATAAATTGTCTAAAAGTTTCAAGAGAAAATATTCATGACTCTCTTCAGAATTTAACATTTTACCAGAGGAAATTTGACAACTCTCGAATGATCATACGGCGTTTTTCCTTAGCACGGCAGCAGGCACAAATGACTCAGTAGTCATAATACGCTCTGAATTTTTCACAGACATCGTATTTTTTTGGGGTCATTAAACAGCTTTTACAAAAATATCCTCGCTGTTTAGTGAGTATTCAACTACTAACGCTGAGACGAAACGCCGAATTAAAAACTGCAAACCAATGTCCGTTGCATGTAATTTCGTGTCGAATTCGACGAAAACGACCCTGCAACACGGAGCTCCTGCTGACACCATTACTGGTAGGTTACAGGAGTTCTATAATGGGCACTAAATGAGTGCAATAAATACACTCCGTCTTGCAATCACAGTGGAAGAGATAAACGCCTGAAAATATCAATATCGGTACCGTTCGAGAAAGAAATCATGTTGTCGGCTTGCTTTTAAAATAAGCTGCATAAGGATGAACATCAGTAGCATAGCGTGCTTTGCGATATATCGATTGATCTGCCGTTTAAACCTATGAAAAAGGATCGATAAACAGGGCGTTCGCTAATCGATTCTTTACGACAGCTTCTAATGGGGAAAGATCGATAATCGATATCGATGCCTCGCCACTGATGAACGTTGCATGGTTTCCGCTACCCACCGGAAACCGCCAAGATCAAAAGCTGAACTTGCAACAGGGCATGAGTAAATATTGAGTATCACTGGTGAGTGCGAATGATATGGACCCGCGGAGAGAGTAAGGGTTATCAATGCTAAGGCCGTGAAAAAGCTGCCTAGTAGTACCGGCCCATTACAATCCAATGTTCAATAGGAGGGGGGAGGTACAAGTTGAATAACTTGGGCGATAGAAATACTTTCCGAGTATCAAAACATTGGCTTACGATTAGCCTTCTCGGCTTCTAGCTCATAACCTCTTTACACCCCGTGCGAGATTTTAGCACACGACCTACTCGCATGGTTACTCTGAAAAAAGAATGTAACGGCACTACACAGTGTACACACATTAATATGGTTCAGGGTTTACCCTAGAAATTTACGCCCTTTCGTCGAGATGATATTACAGTCCAGCAAGTCAGTCAAAGAAAAAAAAAGAGTGTAAAGGCCCATACGGGGTTCTTCCTTAGCACGGCAGGATAATACTTATTTTCCGGATCCCTTCCTTTCACTGACCTTCGAGCTAAACTTCCGCTCAAAAGTTTTTCCCCTTCAATTACGCTGACTTCTGCTAAACACCGCAGGCGAAATTTTCTGACTATTCGAAGTCGCGTAAATTCCCTGACTTTCCAGGTTCTCCAGACCACCGATGCGCTGTTGATGGGTCGGTTGCGCTAGTCACTTAATCGTATTTTGATGATTGATTCTTGCAGAAAAGCTAAAAATAATAAGATCCGTCCAAACAGCAACTTTCTACGTTCAATAATAACCGAGATATCGCGCTTTGAAAAACTCGGTTTTTGACGTCATCCATCGCGGTAGTGGCACCCTTGGTTTCTCCCACCTTCGATTCATCAACCAGTAATATACACATATGCACTGGTTGCTCGACTTAAGACACGGATAAAACCGTGACCAACCGTGGTGGATGACGTCAAATCCTGAGTTTTTCAAAAGGCGATATCTTGTTGAACATTGAACGAAGAAAGTTGGTGTTTGGATGGATCTTATTATTTTTAGCTGATCCACAAGAATAAAGCATCAAAACACGATTCTGTGACCAGGGCAACTGACCCATTCCATAATTGAGACAAAACCATGGTGTCTAGTTTTCTTGGCAAAGCTCATTCCCTGATTTTTCCCTGATTTTCAATAGCTTCACCCGGATGAGAAACCGAAGTTTCCTCCCACTTTCCCGGGGTTTTCTTGGGGAAAGGAAAATAATTTTCCAGGGTTGCAAATATGAATATATAGATTTTAATTAATCTTACAGCCATTTCTTTGGCGCACATTCAAAACTTTGATTCAAAAAATGTTCCTGATGTTGATATTATCTGGTCAATGAAAGCTTCTATATTGTTCCCGGTTTCTGGAGCAAATTCCCTGATTTTCCCGGTTCCTGTAACAAATTCCTTGATTTTCCCCTAATTTTCCCGGTAAATTTTCATTCCCAGGTGAATACCGGTTTTTCCCGGGTTTTAAAGAACTAGACACCGTGGACAAAACTCTTAAATGAGGGATTCGAGACGCTTTTGAAATCAATTTGAGAAAGCATTGAAAGGAAGGCGAGTCGGGAGTCGGGATCCCGGAGGATGGCGCTTTGCTCCCGTTGAATGCCCTCGAGCGACATTTGAGTAACCTATACGGATTTGACATGAAAATGTTAATGCTCGTGTACGTCTCGGTCTCGGCTACCCTCATGCTCAAACACCTTGCTCTTCGTGCAAATGCGAGCTCCTCATTTGTGGTAGCTCCTAGCGTCTCCGTGACATTTAACAGCGAAACAAGTTGCTCATTCCGCCCCTCGGTATTACGACCACGATGTCGCCGCATCGACCACACACCACAGTTATCTGAAATCGTCCGTGGAGATAGTCCAGAATATCAACTTTGCTTGATTTATTATTACTTGGACGCGATCTTAGGGGGAGCGAAATTCCCACTGAAACTTACTGTCAACTTTAGGCCTTGTCTCCACGGAACGTTTTCATGGGATTTGTCCCAAGTTCGAATCGCGGGAATGAAACTTCTGGGATTTTTCCCAGTTACCGTCTCTCCACGGGACGAGGCTCATACGGTCCTGCGACTAGTTTGCAGGGGAAGATAAATTAGATAAAGTCGAGTATTTAACCCGGATTAAAATAATTATTGCACTCAAATGACAGTTAGACACATTATTTTAACTAAACAAACATAAACAATGGAGTATTCAACAAAATATCGCACAATTCGTTTACACTTCTTCTTCCTCTCTATGTGGGTCCCAGGAGTAAAAGGACCATGCATACTTGGTACTGGGAAAAATATTGATTAACTCAATATTTTTCCCAACTTCGTAAGTGGGATTTTTCCCTGCGACAATCTCGTGAAAAGGCCCATGGAGACAAGGCCTTACAGCATAAGTGATCTGTTTTATCATGATTTGAGGGGCTTGGAGAATAGGGCGCATGCGTGCAGAGTTTGCTATTTCGAGAAATAAGTGTTTAAAGTTTCGAAATTACACGGATCCTTGTGGGGGCAAAATTTACACTTAAACTTACAGTCAACTTTACAGCAGACGGGATCTGTTTTATCATGATTTGAGGGGCTTGAAGGACAAGGCGCATGAGTGCAGAGTTTCCTATTTCGAAAAATGCGTGTTTGAAGTTTCGAAACCACGCACGGATTCTTACGGTGGAAGGGAAGCTCAAACTCACTTTTTAATGCTTTGAAGTTGGATTTTAGTTGTGAAATTATCACAAAATATGCATTAAGACTAGTTTTACTTGAAATCATCAATATCTCAATTTTTTTTTAAAAACTGCACTTATGCGTCTTGTCCTTCAAGCCTCTCATTCCAGCTTCATAACATCGTGTAGCTTGCAGTAAACAGACTTTTTCATTCATCAATATAGCTTTTCCCCCTTGTTTTTACATGGGGCTTGAGGATTTTACGAGGAGTAGCTATGCGATTTTGAACGTTTTCAAATGGTACACACGAGTCGCCTGGCTTGAAAATTCTTGGGGTGCTGATAAGTTTTCGGGGCCCCTCCTCTCGGCCCCCCTATTTAAACTACGGTCTTCCTTTATGTAGGGTTTTCAAGTTTTGGGAACCGCTAAAGGAGTCCTGACAGGGCCCCCTGAGCAACTCGTCAGAATTTCTGGGGTGCTAAAGGATCTTAGCACCCCTAGCCAGACCGCTCCTGCCACGTAGTACATAGGCTAACTGCTCTACACTCAAAAAACAAGTATGGGAAGAGTGACTTTTACCGGCCGAGTAATGGATCATGGAGCCATAAAATATAGTTCATGGAGCCATGCTTATAGGTCCACGACCAATAAGGTATGACTCAAAAAGCCATACTAAAGACGGTAAGTCACTTTGGTTAGAAATTATGGATCTCCGAGCCATTTTTTAAGGGTCTCAGAGTCATACCTTTTTTTGAGTGTAGAGAAGCAAGAGGCGACAAAAATCAAGATATACCCTTATTTTGAGGCGCTGAAGTCTAATTTCCAGACGAATTTGTCGTGAGGCGGCATTATCATAGGCGTAGGCGGTGAGATTAAAACGTTGAAGGGGTCCCCTAAAGACAGCGCTGAGTGCGCTGACGAGCTTCTGTCATGCCGCTGCGTTAGCGTATACCAGCGATAACTCTCGAGTCGCTTTATTAATCATCCAATTAGGATCCGGCACGGTTCCTCATGAGAAGCCCCTGGTATCCGGCAACGTAAACTCTTCAGCATCCATCTTGTGCGGGTTATCTATGTGCTATGTCCATGGAGCGAAGCGAGGCAGCGGGATCGAATGAGGACGACCGAAGTATCAAGGAAGAGATGAGGACATGAGGAGAGAGAGAAAGAAGTGAAGCTACTAATCTACCGTGCTAAGGAAAAACGCCGTATGAACATTCGAGAGTTGCCAAATTGCCCCAGATAAAAAATGTATTTTTGAGAACGATTATGCGCATTTTTACTTAAAATTTTCAAACATTTTACACAAAATAGAGATGTTGCATGTGTTGCAGGGTTGCCGTGTTTTCAGTTTTGGAGTCCCCAAATGAAGTGGCAGCCCTGTCAATGTATTTGCTCCCTATCTTTGCATGGAAAGTTTGTTTTGATGTAGAGGTGGACTCTCAGGGTAGGGCGGGATATCCCCTCCATTTTGGCCTCACTTCGAGAGCTTTGTTTGAGCTTGGGAGATGATTTCAGAGAAAACCAGTGGCACCATCGTGTTTCTCGCGAACTTTTACATAAGAAACAACAGTCAGATCGCAAATCCCTCACACATGCAACATCTCCATTGTGAACAAAATCGTCTGAAAAATGAAAGAAAAAAATTCACGATTTTCCGGGTAAATTAAGGTTTTATTGAAGGAAATGTGGCAACGTCTGACGGTTCATACGGCGTTCTTCCTTAGCACGGCAGTAATCCTTGCAACGCTTTTTTAAGTAGCAGCGCTCGACGGTCGGCTTCCGAGACGAGTGAAGTGACGCCACGTCCGTTCAGCTGTCTCAATAGGAATCGTTCCTCCTTAAAAAGTGGCTCACAAAGGTAGGTCATTACTTCTGACCTATTCAATGGCGTTCGACATCATCCTTGATTAAGATTTAGGTGCTCTCGCTAACCGAGGAGAGCTTGGTGTCTCGCTGTCTCCGTGCTGCATGCGAGGAGAATCTCGCTCATTAGAACTCAGACAATGGTCGAGGTGCATTCCCGATGCGACTTGGCTAAAATGTTATTTTTCCATTTAAATCCATTACAAATAATCGATTCACGGTGAGGCGGCCTCCTTTGATGTATATCGATTGTTTGACATGCGTTCAAATCAGGGACAGAACCCCGTTGCCACTTCGCAATCGCCACTGGATTCTGTCGACTCCCTTTTATTCCGGAAGAAATTGTTTTGGAATTAATTCGTTTTGGATTTTTCTGCTCTAAAAATAAACGCGCAGGAGATTGAATACTTTCCAGGCTTTATTGGAAACCACGCGTGGTTTAGAGGAAAAAATTCCGGACCTTCTTGTGAAATTTCCGAATATTTCAGTACTTCCGGACCGCTCTTAATAAATCAGCACTATTTCCGGAATTTCTAGAAATTCCGGACAGACATCTGGATGAATACATCGATGGCCCATGTATGACACCGTGTCTCCGTTTGCGACGTTGCAGACTCCTTGCCATAATTATTTTTTCTTTAGAAAACTAGCAGACAGAATTTCTTGACAACTTTTCTCATCTTACTTCTCTGTCAGCAGAATGATCTGTACAGATTCCAAGCTATAAAGCTGGCCTGTCTCTCAGTGAAAAATGAAATATGAGCGGAAATTTTGAAATGCCGCAATTGAGGTATGTGCTTTCGCTCTTGGGCCATCGATATACTCAACCAACCTGAGAAATCTATTTAAAACCTATAAAATAAATCATTAAAGAGATGAAGAGTGTGCGAGGGAATCTTCATTCCGTGCAGTGGCGTGCTTCGCGATATATCGATTGATACGCCATTCAAACCTACGAAAAAAGATCGATTATCAGGGTGTCCGCAGCGAACTCCTTAGTAATCGATTCTTTACCATAGCTTCAAATGGCGAGATATCGATAATCGATCATTCACGCCACGCCACTGATTCCGTGAGGTGGTAACGACGGAGATTTCGAGGGAGCCCCGAAGTCGACGCACCGGCGGCAGACCAAGGAGCGGATTGATAAATTCCCTCTTTCTATTTATTTATTCGGAATGGATGGTTTATGAAATAAATCTAAAAATGACAGCGAATTAATGGAAGGCAGTATCCTGTTAGATAAGCTATCGATTTATACGGCCGCCTCGGAGCCCGTGCCTATTTGTTCGGCGGGACTTGGGAGCCAGCTCCCATCCTAAAACCTGGCTATTCGGCTCGTACCTGACGCTTTATTTTTCGATGCTCCTGGGACCCTAACCGGACCCCCCCCCCCCCCACCCCCGCAACCCTTGCCCGCTCCCGATCGGAGTCGACTCGGGTGCCCTTTGCCATCGACTATCCATCACCGATTTCAACCGTTTCAAGTTCCCAAATTTTCTCATTCGCTCCACCCGAAGCTCCAAAAGTGCGAGATGCTTCCGGTCCCCCCCTCCGTTTCTCGTTCTTTTTTCCGGGGGCTCTCAATTTTCACTGGTAAAAAAAACCTCTTGGTTCAAGAGTGCAGTTTCTTGTCGCCGGATTTAAGAGTCGGACTCTTGTTTCAATGCAAAATCATCTCGAATCAATGCAAAATCCGCTTGAAACAAGAGTTCAAGACTCTTAAATCCGGCGACAAGAAACTGCACTCTTAAGTCAATGCAATGCGGCATTGGTCCAAGAGGGTTTTTTCCAGGGATTCTTTTAGTTCCTTCTTACTTACTCATTCGGGAGAGTCGCACCGACAGTCGATCCCTCTACCGTAAGTAATTGAGAAAAGTGTGAGAGATTATCATTAAAACCAGAACTGCATGGTTAAAGCGAACTGATACTTTGGACGAAAAATATGAGAACTTCTGGGGTGAACCATAAAAAACAGATCAAATTTTTGAGAAGTACGGAAAGAGAGGCGACGAATATACTCATAATATGGAAAATGTACAAGAAAATGTATGATTATGAAACCGTAAAAAGAAAATCTAAAAAACTTCCGTTCGCCTTGCATAATCTGTCTCCTTTTATTTGGGTTGAGTAAAACAGTTCGAACAAAGAAAATATTAATTTCACGTAAATTTTCCAATATCGGATGCAACAATCTCGTAACCCTATGAACCCAAGGGCAGATCTAGCAATTTGGATTACCTCCATTTATAGCTATGTTGAATAATCGATTCTTATCGGGGCACCTGGCTCCTCTTAGAATCGATTCATTTCCATAGGTTATATATAAGTTACCTATGGAAATGAATCGATTCTAAGAGGGGCCTGGCAAGTGCCCCGATAAGAAGCGATTACTAAACATAGCTTTGAATGGAGAAAAAACAATATTGCCGATTTTCTGGATCTACCAATTTACTAATATTTTGCGTCAAAGAGCAAAGTTATTCTTTCCACATGAATTTTCAGTGTCAGTAGACCCCCCCCCCCCCCCCCCCCTCAAATTGGCAGAAAAATTAACTCAACCCGTTCAATTTACTAATAATTCAACATGAACATTATTTCATTGTCCAAAGTTTTTATCTCGCAAAAAGTATCTTACGAGTGTCAAAGAAAATTTTTAACCGCCGGAGACCGCTTTTCAGGGGACCAGACTCTCAGGCGTGGTGAATTTTTCCGCTACCCCGCGAGCTTTCAACTAGATTACTGAACAGCGAAAAGAATGATAGAGGGTGATGTTAATGAGATAGATTTTCTTTGTACGGCGCTGGGCACAGAAAAGCAGGGCCGCATGGTAGGAAAGTGCTCATGCGGTGGCGGAATAATAATTGGATGGAGTGTCGTAATTATTGTTGTTTGCAAGCACATAGTTGCCAAATTTCATGGTGGAAATCCTCTCCCCGAGATCATGTGTTCGACTCTATCATCCGTGGGGGTCCTCGGTAACCTTGATGATTGAGAGAAAAAGTTCTTCGACCTGGGGAGTCAAAGTTTCTCCGGAATGTCGAAGGTGGGGAACGGGAAAGTTGTTGGAAAGTTCCGCGTGCTCTTGAAAGTGTAAGTGTATGTGTACGTGGGTTTTGTGTTTTCCCATCGAAGTTTCCCGGAAACGTAGATTTTAACGTTTAGCTGAGTATTCCTGGGAAATTTTCCGGAATAGTTCCTGCTTAGGCGAAATTTTCGATCATGAGAATTTCTGGTCGCAGTCATGACCGTGGCTACAAACATTTTATAGGGGGGAAATCGAGATGACATGTGGAAATTGTGGGAGCTCTCACAAAAAAAGAAAGACTTCCCATCTGTACTCCAAAGTTTTAGTACTCCTGTAAACATGACCCAGGCCGGCATTTCCTTAGTGCAATACCCGCTTTCTAGCAATGCGGTGGCATCTGCACGATTGTCACAGGAAAAAATCAATCTATTCAAGGCCACCGACAGGGTTATTTCAATTTAAATTTTCCACTGCACGGTGCTCCTTGTATAAAACTACACGGAACTCAGCCTTCGTAAGGCTGTGCATAATAATTTTTCTTTGCTAAACAAATAGGCTCTTTTCCAGAGGTCCAATATGGAAATGGTAGGTTACCTCAAGCGGGTTTTTTAAAAGTTTGGATGGAAAAAAATTCCCTGACTTTATCGAGTTTTCCTGGATCGGGATGATCAAGATTCCCTTAATGTTCACATCAAGAATCAAAGAGCGTAGAGCTGAAGAATTACCAATTTTTGGCGATAATTTTATCACAGTTATGGAAGCTTAGGAACCTTCCATCTTGATGTTTTGAGTTTTTTTTTTTTTTGAGAGTGGGGGGAGGTGGTTTGGCTGTATTTTCGGGAGAGAAAATCTAGTTAAGACAACTTCTGTCTCCAACTCTCCAACGGTCCCGATCAGCATGACCAATCTACACCATCCGTAGCAAGAGGACCAAGGCTTGCTCGACCGTGGCACCGACAATTCTCCCTCCGGAATTGCCAGCTGATCGAGGCCAATCACACTATATCCCTTTCGCAGGTATAGAGGGCGCCAGTGAGTCTTTGGGTGTTAATCATTCGATCAACTAAAATAGTTGCCATTCCCGCGGAAAATTTTCCTCTCTTTACAATTATTCAGAGAGCGGGCGCAGAGCACTCACCCAGAACCTCAGTTTGATTGTGTGGGCAGCACTGACGTTTCCCAGACTTCAGGATAAACAAATGTATAGTCTCCATTTCATAAAATTCCGTGGTTCTCCTAAACTTGACCCGACAAAATTCCTTGCGCCAATCCCTGTTTCGCAGATTTGTTGACATCCTGTCAGCGCTATCCGATTCGGTGGATGATTCGCGTTGATTTCTGCTCAGCGAGAGCTGGCAGCTCGAGTGAGCCTGTGTCCTGGAGCGGAAAAGAGCGTTTGAAAGGAACCTGGGAGGATGAACGAGGCCTGAATGATGGATGATTGATAGCGACGCGAGTCAGTAACTTGTTGAGTCGGGTGTGTGTGTAATTGCAAGTTGAGGAGGGGGGTTACTGCACTACTCTAACAGCGGGAGTCCGTGCCCCCGACTTCGTTGCTTCTCCATTCTGTCCCGGTAAAATATCCCTAATCGCACCTTTACCTGCCGTACTGAGGAAGAACGCCGTATGAACATTCGAGAGCTGCCAAATTCACTTCGATAAAATGTTTATTTTTGAGGAAACTTATGAATATTTTTCCGTTAAATTTTCAGAATCTTCAGATGAAAGTGCGAACCAAATTATCTGAAAAATTGGGAGGAAAATATTCAGGAGTTTACCAGAAAATTCGCGTTTTAGGAAAGGAAATTTGGCAACGCCTGAGGGCTCATATGGTGTTTTTTCTCAGCACGGCAGTACCCTGCACCGTTTCGACTAATCACTATGAGCCTCCATCAGATTGGCAGCAATGACCGGGTCTTCAATGAAGCGCCTTGTCTTTGTCTCGTCTTTGTCCGTCTTGTATCCTTGGAGCGAGCGAAATTAACTCGGAGGTGTCTTCGTCGAAACGCTCGCTATCACTCTCACTTGTCGGTCTTTTGAATCGAGAGTCGTTTGCACCAGATTTATTGCGGTTATAATTAAGTTAACGTGTGAGGGGGAGCTCGTTGAGGCCATAAAGAGAGCCGGTGTCTCCTCTTCTGTTGAAAAAGAATGCAATAAAAATACGGCAACGAGTTGCAAGATAATAATGGCATACTGCACTCCGCGCGTGGAAACCGCACACGGAATTGAGACTAAACCGAGCATTTGACGAAATGTTGGAGAAGATGCAGAGGCGCTCGATGCTACGTGTTGATCTTGTGCAAACCATCAACTTGCTCCAGGAAACCACGAGAGAAGCGAGTGGTGCGAAATATATTTAAAAAGTGAGAAGAGACATTCAGAACTGCATTTTGCAGTTTGGAACTATAAATTCTGGCTCTTCTGGAAGAACACTTACGTGCACAGGAAACCAATGGCACGTACGTCGTTTTTAAACGGGCTAGAAATTTTGTTCCAAATAGCAAAATGTAATCCATTTGTATTACCTCCAGAACTAATGAAGATAAACCAAAGCAGAAAAAAAGCTGTCATTAATTGAAATGAAATCAGCTTTGAAGAAAGTCGCGGATATAGAAAAGAGCTCAGGGCCGGATTTACCTACTTGGCACACATGGGCCGCCTGTAGATTGCCGCCCTCTCCTTCTAATTCGTTTTTGAAACATCGATACAAACCATCATGTGAACGTGCCGGGAGGAGAGGGGTTCATGAGACGCGTTTACTCGTGTTGGGCACTATTTTTTGTGAAATAGCCCTGTCAACACTAGCAAAAGTTCCGCGGAACTTGGCGCAAAAGTTAAGTTCCGTAAACCTATCACTGAGAGGGACAAGGCCTTTTGTTTATAAGAAATTGAACGAAAAAATACATGAATGTGGGTTAATAATTTTAATTTTCCGCCACCGCCGCCACCGCAACTGTGTTCGGCGCAATGGGTGAAGAATCCCTGCAGTCATATATGGCGCTTATGCGTTTCACGGCAGACCGCACTGGTGGCGCAAATGCGTGCAGTGTTTCGTGGGTGTGGGGCCTGCTGACCGCACTACCGTGTGACGCAATGCGGGAGAGTTATTCAAGGAGTACGTGGCAGGCGCTACTTATGTGGTTCATGCAGACAGGTCCGCGCCGAGGGCGAGGGCTGTCTCCTTTTCAATCTCAAGTCCTCGATAGTCATCATTGCTCTCCGGCAGCGGCCGTTCCGCACCAGGCCAAATTACATGTTTCGGCTGCTCTCTCTTCAACTAGACATAATGAAAGGCGCTGTCTCTTGAATTACCTGAAAGACGGCCACACCTTAATAGTTACTGATACTTTATACCTCTCAGGAAATGGAGAGATTTTGTCCGCCTTTTCTCGTTAGTAATATCTTTCCTGAATCCAGATTTTTTTGTTTGATACCAACAATATGAATAAATTGTAACATTTGCCGCCCCCTAAATTTGCCGTTATGGGCCGCGGTCCATGTGGCCACCCTCTAGATCCGGCCCTGAAAAGGCTACCATTTTTTCTGAACTTTTCTTCAGCTACCGTTAACAATCCTAACCTCGTTATCTTATCTCGAGCGAAAAATTTAAAAAGACATCGGGCTAATCAAATGCCCCCAAAAATTTTTTGAGATAAGTTTCGAAAAAATTGATTTTACGCGTAAACTAGTGGGATCAAACTTAAATATCCATTTTGTTTTTTTTTATTTTTTTTTTTTTTTTTTTTTTTTTTTTTTTTTTTTTGGGGACAGTAAATGGCCCAGTTGAAAGCTATAAAAGCCCGTTACATCGTAATTTATTTCTGAGATGCTTCCGCGTGAATCACGTAAAAGTCTGGATACGTGACGCGCGAAGTAACAAGTTGTTAGAGTAGTACGCAGAAAAAATGGAACTCTCACAAAGTGATAGTGCTGTGAGATATTTACAAACTCACGATTATTCGAAAAGTTTTAGAGAGGTAATTTTCACTGATTCTATTTGTCTTCATTAATTCTGTAGAGAAGACAAAGGATAAATTTATTTTACAAATATCTCTTTAATATGCTTAAGGTATAAACTTAAACCGGGCACAGAGTAGAACAATTAATTGCGATGCAATTTTCAGACCATTCCGCAACAAACCTTGATCTTTATGAGAATCAATAAAAAATCCCACTTTCTTTCATACACGCGAAAAAAAGGAAAAATCATACATTGTAGGTATTCAGGTAATTTTTTTATGCAAATACGAGTCTCATTAACGTATTATGACTGCAAGGTTGAGAGCTTATCTCTGAAATCGGAGCGCAAATCCGCGTCAGCCTCGCAAAGGCTAACGATCCTCCAACACACACTTCGTCTTTAACGTCGCGACATAAACACTGTAAGCTCGATCGTTGGTTTTCCGCCAGGAAAAATCAAAAATAAAACGCTAATCCTATAACAGAATTTTTATTTTCCATTCAAGGATGCGACTCGTATCATTCCATTTCGAAGAATTATTCTCTGCTACAAGAGTTTCCTCATTTTTTTACTATTTTCGTCCGTCCCCATGGTGAGAGGAATCTTAGAATTGGACATTTTTGCAATCCGAACTTACAATTCCTGACTTCACAATCAGTTATAGAAACAACGGTACAATACCATTATTTTTCCCTATAGCACCTAAGGTGTTTTTTACGGATGAGCCAGAATGTTGTAAGGAGAAAACTGAGAGAAGTCTCCAGACACAATTCCCCGGATTCCCAGCGTTGTCGCAGGGTGTCCCTACGAAAACACGACATGACTCAGAAATCAGAACTTCTTCATTACTTTTTCAAGTATCATTCACAAGAAATTCAGTACCCTTCCCTCAACAGAAAAATACAGTACTTTTGCATGTACTCGTATCCAATTGACGACGAAATTCGAAAATTTATCAATTTTCTCGCTCACATTGACGACCAAAATGACAAAAACTGAAAAAATTCCGGACCCCTTTGTCGGATATGTCCCGCACTTTTTCAGTACCTGTCCGGACTGCTCCTTATTGAAAAATCAGGTCCTATTTGCCGGAAATTCCGGACTTGATAGAACCACCACTGTTGTCCAAGAGTTTAAAGAGGGCGCTCGGAGGAAGAGTTCTCAAGGAAGACGGACGACATATGGCCAAACCCCAGCTGAGACTTGGACTCCAGATTCGAGTGTCACTTTTTCCTGGGGCCAGAAACGCCAACGCCCGCGAATATACAACAAGTAAAAATAAGCCGGGAATAACGTTGGTCCGGCCGCGACAACGGGGCTCCATCCCGGTCGAGCCAAGTGGGCACGAGTAGCCGCGGATTATGCAAATCCACCGAGGACTTGGGAGTGAGGGCATTAACGGGGCTGGGGGTGGGGGTTGGGGGGGGGGGGTATTGGGGGGAGAGGGTCGGGGGGGACGGGCCGACCGCCCCATCCGCCCATCGCCGCTGCAGTCACGTGCCGCGGCTCATCGGCCCCGAACCGGAGATGAAGATGAAGGATGGGAGTCGAAGATGACGTAAGCCCCGAAAACCGGTGAACCCTTAATAAGTCGGTAAATAATGCCAAGGCCCCAAGGTTGGGGCTTGCATCATCAATTGCACATTTTGCCTTCGACAGGGAGAGGGGCGGGGCAGAACACACAGGGATCCTCGCCTCGTATTTTATCGACCACTGGAAAAAAAAAAAACATCATTGGAATCTAGAGTCCAGACACTAAAGAACATCGACAAAGACAAAATTTACTCTTGATTCAAATCAGATTTTAAAAGCTAAAATCAAGAACCCAGCCACTTAGTTCGAGGCGGATTTCCTTGTTGATTTAAGCTTAAATCTGATTGAATCAAGAGTATGTTTTCTTGTCAAATGTTTCAAGCGTCTGGACTCTAATCCGATTGTGTTTTTTTTTTCCAGTGAGTTAAAAGGGCTTGTGTCACTTAAGACTATCGGAAAATTTTAAAAATATGTGATACGTCTTTTTTGCGGACGTCGTTGTGAGTTATTTGGCAATGAGACATTTTAATATGCAGATTTTATCAAAAATGTATTAAATTTACAACGAATTGATATTATATCGTAACCAAATTCATGTCATGATTTGGTCACCTCACGTCATCAGATTTTGATTGAAATTTGTGACGCATCTCAATTCTCATCAAATTACAAATTGGACTTCAATCAAGTAATTCCTCACACTTGGATTAATATGGCTTCTAATTGGTCAAAAACCGAGTGATTTCTTGGCTATCGAGTCTTGTAGAGTCATGCGATCCTTAAACAAAATACTTTTTCACAACGTAAATATGAGACAACTCTGGTGACAACTTACGGTGATACCACTATGCGACCCACGTGAGTGACCATATTGCCTACCCTAAAATTAGAAGGCGAACTGACATGGGCATTAAAAAGTCACGTCTTCCCACTCGATAGGAAAACTATTATTTTGCATGTTGGATTAGATTAAAGCAAGGATGGCGCAGTGACTAAATTCGTCTAAAAGGGGCCTATGGTAGGCAACCTAGGATGACTTCCTCTAGGATTGGAGCCAGAGCCGGAAACACCCGAACACCAGGAGCACCGACGATCGACGCCGCGCTGCGCGCCGCCGAGTGAAGGTGCGTTTCCACAGGGCGTGAGCGACGTTAAGTCGACCGCGCAGTTTTTTCGCGCGACCCGGTGCGATGATGCCACCGAAAGAGCAACTGAAAATGCTGCCGTGCTAATTGTAAGAAAAAATGCCGTCTGGGCCTTCAGGAGTTGCCCAATTTTCCTTAGTAAATCACGAATTTTCGGGGAAAGTTTCTTCCAATTTTACAGATGAATTTGTCCGAAATTGCATCTGAAAGTCCTGAACATTTCAAGGAAAATATTCTTAGTTTTCCTCAAAAATAAACATTTTATCGAAGGAAAATTGGGAACTGTTCGAATGATTATACGGCGTTTTGTTTCTACCCGACTGCAGAATGGGTATTGTAGTCGAGTAAAATACAAACGGTTCCCCACCGAATTTAGAACATGAAAATTCGCCTGACAATAGAAGATTGGGAACGGGCTGTTTAAGAAGACATAATTGAAAATAGTTATCAGGCAAAATGTGATTGTTTCGAAACCTCAAACCCAATCTAGTGAGGCAAATGAAGGCGATTTAACTAAGTTTCCCCTGACATTTTCGTCATTTTCCCCGACATTTTCCGGTTTTCCCTGACTGTGGCAACCCTGTAAATATGATTGCATCTGATCGCGAGTAATCTGCGCGGCTCATTTCAGCGCATCACACTGCTCAGGCGCTCGCGGCGCGTCCTGTGGAACTGTGGCTTGGACGACGTGGTGTGAATCCTCCGCATGGGGGGAAGAACTTGCCGGGAGCTGAGAAGCTCCACGGAGCACAGAAAGCTTGGATCCACTCAAACGAATCCACTTAGGCACGCCGGACCACGGCCAATGCACATTGACTAATTAACGATCGAATTCACGACTCCTCCATACACCTTCCGACCGCCCCGCATCAAAGTTTCGGCCGTTTTGAAGCCATTGCGTTGGATATCTGCGGAACCTGGACTATAAAAGAAACTCATCGGATCTTAACCGTTACGCCTGAATCCTCCGATAGCCACGATAACCTCGCTCGTACTGAAAACGTCTTCCTGTCTTTCATTGAGAAGCAACATAATAGTGTACCGCTTCAAAATTGATAGAATTCCCAACAGAGATGCAGAAACTTCTCTATCTCGCAATCGGTCAGGTGTGAGAGTGGAAGGTCCCGAAAACGATGTTTTTAAATGGGAAAGCTGGCAAAATCGCGTTTGCCTTGCAGAGCAGCGGTAAAAGCTACTTGTTTTTCGTAAAATCGCTGTGAAAATAACGAAAGTTTCGCAAAGTCGCAGCAATTCTTGCGTTCAGAGCCATAAAAAAGTCATCTTTTCGAAATTCCTGAGGAGGAATGGTTTTTAAAATTGGAAGGGTCAATTTGAAAAATAGGAAGGCTACGAACTTCCTGCGACCCTAGAATTTTAGGAAATGTTCCCGACTCCACCTCTTTTTTCTAAATTCTTTATTTCTCTAATTTGCCCCTTAAATCAGTGTTTTGATGCTCTACGTGTTCATCTTTCATTTTACAGAATTTTCATGGAAAATCCGTTACCATGGCGCGCGTAAATGCTCAACAGTTCGTCTTATAAAGACACCCTGGGTGTAAATTTCGATAGTTGCAGATCAGGTAAACATAAACCAAAAATCAGCGGATTCAGCCCTTAGCTTGCGTGTCACAAGTCACATACCTAACGGACATTTTGTCGATCCCCCGACGAAAGAACATAGCCACATTTCATTGTTGCCAAATTTCCTCCCTCAAATTACATTTTTACTACGAAAATCCTTGGCATTTCTACTTATAATTTCACTGATTATTCTTCAGATCTCTGCAAAAATCAGACAGGTTTCGGAAAGAAATTACACAAGTGCTTTTTGTAAACAATTGAATTGTTCGGGTCAATTTCGCAACCCTGGAATTAAGTTACGTTCTTTCGTCCGGGAAACGAGATTTCGAAGCCGTCCGCAACCCACACGGGGCGACGACAAAATTAGGGCCCAGGATGCGAACCAACGACCTCAACCACTCTGCCGTGCTAAAGGAAGAACGCCGTATGAACATCCGAGGGAGTTTGCCAAATTTCCCTTGACAAAACATGTATTTTGGACAACATTCATGCATATTTTTCCTTGAAATTTTCAGATATTTTAGATTAAATTGCGTAATAAATTGTCTGAAAATTTTGGAAAATAATATTCACAATTTTCCCAGTAAAGTCGGTTTACATCGGAGAAAACTTGGCAACGTCTGAAGGTTCATACGGCGTTTTTCCTTAGCACGGCAGTAATACCTCCATCTCTAATTCCACTCACATCAGCGTACTTACAACATGAGGTGATGAGTCACACCGCGGTGATCCAGTTCGGCTGGGCTTACACAACGAGGAGATCTGACAACGGGGCCGACGGAGGAAGATAAGGCGCTTGGTCCATACCGGCATCTTGATCTGCACCCAAATACAGCGACTCGGGAACTCGGGAATGAATTCGACCAAATAACAACATTGCATCACCGACCCGCTCGCTCTGATCTGATGGCGGCTCCGGCCACGGCTCACAGTGGATCGAGTCGATCGGACATGAAATTTTTTACTAAAACTGCAAATCTTGATGTATATTTCGTCAGATTTTAAAAATCGAAGGGTGCTCAAGCAAGAAAATTTTTCGAGGAAACCAATGGAACCACTTTTAGAACCTTAAATTTTTGTACAAACGGAGTTATAAGCGTCCAAATTTTGTCCGACTTCTTCCACTGACTCGATCCATTGTGCGACTCCGAGTTGAAGAATGCCAGGTCATTCCCATTCCCCGAGCTGCCGCTGGGAGGCAAGGAAAGGAATGAAAAAGCCAACAGAAACGATAAAGTGTTTTGCTAAAGACACAGCTCAGGGAGGAGCCTCCAAGGATCACCTTCCTAGATCGAGAATTTATAGCTCAAATATTGATGGCGACCGTTTCTAACATTTGGAGATGGTTCCTGGACCCGTTTCGAATTCAATTCGATATTTATCGGTCTTCGGGACGAATACAATGAAATTTCAGCAGAGCTTTTTTCGGCGAAACGTGGCTAAACCTTTCCCCTATTGACACTATTAACATGAAGGAAAATTGGGCATCAAGATAATTGCCATCATTTTAGATGGTTGCGAGTGCGACTTTGAAGCTCCTTCCTTGATTTTTATGAATGTATATTCTTTGTCTACGCATTCGAGGCGTGACACTGAAGCGAACATCAATATTTCGGATCTAATTTGGGGCAAATCAAATGAAATTTCAAGATTCATCACAAGCCGAAACGTAGCTAAACTTGTCTCCTATTGATACTGTTAAAAATGATATGAATAATTGAGAAATCAAGACGATTGCCATCAATTTGTGACTTTGGCTGCAGGTAAGATTTTCGGTTTTTTCTCAACTATGCACGCGAGGCCAGGACTACTACTGGCGCTTAGATCAATATTTCGGTCTCCGAGGCAAATCAAATGGAATTTCAAGCGTTCCACTAGCCAAAACGAAGTTAAACTCTTCAGCTATTGATATTGTTGACATCGAAGAAATTAAACATCAGGACAACTGCCATTATTCATGAAAATGTGGCGGTAAAAGGAAGAAAAGGAGGGAAAAGGAAGGTGTGAAGGCCTCCTCACATTCGCGCTCCAGTCCTGGCCATCAGCCAATGAACCATTAGCAATTTGGCGGCTATTTAAACCTATGCTAAATAATCGATTCTTGTCGGAGCACCTGGCCCTTCCAAGAATCGATACATTTCCATGGGTTTAAATGGAGAAAAGAAAATTTTGCCAATTTTCTGGATCCGCCTATGAAAGAGGCTTATGCTGGCTTGGAATTCTAGCCACACACACATGCGCACAGCGGTGAATGCGATGCTGAAATACCGTGTAGAAACAACACAACATCCTAAAAAGGAAGTGGTGACGAGTTGCAAATTCACATCGACTGGCGTAATCAAAAGAAAGATATTTTAATCAGACGCTGGAAGAAAATAAAAGAAAACAGGTTTTATGAGTTGTTTGTCAGTACAGTACCCTTGTGCAACATATCGACGGATTTGATTAGAAAAGCCTAAATACTGCATTTCACGTCGCTTTATTTTTTTTCCTATTTTTTTTCTTTCTTTCTTTCTTTTTAAATAGTGCAATAAACCGTGAAACTTTCTAAGCATTTAACTAAGAAAGTAAAGAATGAACTAGCAGAATTTTAAAGCAGAATAAAATTCATGATAATAAAAAAGGAGTAAAAAAAAGAGATAGAAAACCAGGCAACTTTTAAAGTGATAAGGCTGGTTAGTTTTATAGTAATAATCATTTGATACTGGAAATTTGAACGGGTTTAACCAGAATCACTACAACTGCATTGAGCCTGCATTGCCTAATGCCCTTTTTTTTTTTTTAAAAAGAGACCTGACTCAGAATTTTGCAAAGTCATTCTTGATAACTTACCGACAATTCACAAGAATTTTCAAAACGATATGGTTTTTTTTTCAGTTTCCTGTTAAAAGAAAATAAAGCGTGCGAGTAAATTGGACGACACAAAATGAATATCTCGGTTCGAAAACGACCCATCTGGGAAAAACGAAATTTTTCAGGAGGCGATAAAAACTGCGTAACAGTCAAAAAAGGAGTGTTTCCACGCAAAAAATGAACATCGTAAAAACTCCAAGTTGGGTCGTTTTCGAACTGAGAGATGCAAATTCAGTTACGCTGATTCTGGATAAAATCGTCCACAGGATGGCCACCTAATGACCACCATCATACCTACGCGGTACATTATTCCCCATGTAGTTTTCTCGTCTCACCAGCGAGAGGAAAAAACCACCGCAGGTGGAGGCTTTACCTTTTGAGGAAACCTACTCCTTTTGCAACTGACTCGGACCGTCCGCCATCGCGCATGCTCTTTCGGTTGGGGGAGAAATATTACCGTTGCGTTGTCCAGTTTCTCGTTAACACAAGACAAAAAAAAATGAAAAAAATGTTTCTGCCAAAGGTGGCCTGGTGACCCATAACAATGAGACGGCTCGCGTGTAAAATTCGCGATACATTCGATTATTATGCTCTCGGCTGGCCTTGCTCATGCGACAGCGACAACGACAACGACACGGCATTCGACCCGAGTTCATGACCTCATTGGCGCGGGCAAGAAAAAATACCCGTGCACCCAGCTACACCTACTCAAGACCGGGCAACCGCAACTAACGGCAATCCACCATTATTTACCTTCTTTATTATTCGCCATCATATGTGTACGTTGCTTTGAAATCATATGAACAGCCGCGGGTGAAGCAAAACAGTTCTGCTGTGAATTTTCTACAATGTTTGATTGAATTGGCTGGTGTGAAAGTCGCCAAGTAATTGTCATTTTTCCCTACTTTGAAGAAAAACTTGTGAACAGCCTTCTATACCAGAGCCTACATGGTGTGGTGAACTGTAAATTATTAAAGAAGTGAATTGAAAAAAATAGAATGGATCTCGTGTAACTCAAACCTACTATTTACTACGAGCACGGAGGACCTAAGCCCAACTACGGGAAAATTAGGGGCCCAGCCCTATGTACACTAAAACACCTCCTTCTACTTAAAGCAATTATAATTACGTGTTTAATTTATTATTTGTATTAATGTATGCTTGTATTAACTGTTTCTTGATTACACAAACACCTCGATACACAAATACAACGGATTCCGGAATACATATTTTCCCACGGAACGATTTCGAAATGGTAAGCAGCAAAATATCTTACCCAAAATAAAAAATAAAAATGAAAAACTCGAGGAAAAGTCACCGCTCTACCTCAAACGTCTTACAATTAGCTGGACGTTTGGGGCATTATTTTTGCTTTTTTCCTCGAGCAATCGTGACATCTGAGAGTGATACCACTATTCGACCACGTGGGAGCTCGGGTTGCCTACACTGAAAACTGAAGGCGAACCAACTGTGAGATCAAGTCGCCGCGCCTCACACCAGGCTTTCCTGCTTTCTTCCTCGAGCGATCGTGACAGCTGAGAGTGACACCACTATTTTTCTTGTTATTGTGTAAGAATATTTTTCTTGGAACTTTTCAGACACGCCGGATTAAAATGAGCGTAAATTACTCAGAAAAACTTGAAAAAAAATTCGGAAATTTTCCAGAAAAATTTACAACATTAGAATGCTCACACAGCTTTCATCTTCGGCACGAAAAGTAGTGTAGCCTGTGGCAACGTGCAGTTTTGGCCAGGGTCCTAAGAAAACAGAACCTGGCGACTTGATTTTCGCGGGACGAGCGGAGTGAGACATCGGAGGAGTGAACTGCGTGCGTAGTTGTCGTCAGATGAGAGAAATCTCTAAAATTTGCGACAAAGAACTTAAGACTAAGAGTTGAAAGCGATCACATACTAACAAGGGCCGAAAACTCTGTGACGTGCGCTGCCGTGCTAAGGAAAAACGCCGTACGTGCATCTGAATGTTGCCAAATTTCATCTCGGAAAAGATTTATTTTCCAGGAGAGTTTTGAGTATTTTTTTTTAAATTTTCAGATACTTCAGATCAAACCACGGAAAAATTTCTTTGAAAAATTGGGTGAGAGATATTAAGGAAGTTTCCCGGAAATTCGAGATTTGTCACAGGAAATTTGGCAACGTCCAAAGGCTCTTACGGCGTTTTTCCGTAGCAAGGCAGTGCGGACCGCAAGCGCGGTGGATATCATCGCAACGGTTCGCGTCTTCCGGGCCAGATTATATCTGAAGAATGTCTCCGGCCGAGCACTTGAGCATGCGTTCCCAGTGGCGATTTCGGCGGAGTGCGAAGAGTCACGTTTGTCGGGAGAATTGACGAGCAGAATGTAAATGGTCACGAATTTAACGCGGTGACGTTATCATTAAAAGAACGGAATCACAGAGTACGAGCAAAATAATGAAAGCGAGAGATGAGCATAAACGGACGGCGCTCTCGGTGAAACCAGGTTGAATTTTTCGACGATGCAGTTACCGAGTATAGCAGATGACTATTTCCCGTAAATTTAGAAGTAGAGGGGAGTTTTAGGCGCATAATATTGAAAATTCTTGAAAATATTTTAAAAACTACGAACAAAAAAAACGTTGTACTTAATACACGGCGTTTAGACAATAACAATTTCAGGCTGAGAGGGCGAAATAAGTTATTTTTGTCTTTACCGTAGACCATACAAAAATTGCTAAGTCTAGGGGGAACTCAACTTTCGACGGCGATGTTCTTTAAATTTATCATGCATATAATGTGACTAGTGAGTTATGACGGCAAAAAATTGTTCTAAACATTTAAAACTTGATTTTCCTTAAATTTAAGTTGTCGTTCAGGGTCTACGGTAGGGACTAAAAGTCTAACAAACGTTGAAAGTTATTTGAACCAACCCTTAGACCATACCGCACTGGAGGCATAGAGTAAGACTAACGTTTTACCTTGGTAAATCTAACACATTGTGAAATTCTGTCAAACTTAGCAAAACATTCCGCAATCTTTACCAAACAAGACCGCGACTGATCATCGAACTCTTGTCACGCCTTGTCGAGCATGAACAAAAAATATGCCGTTCCAAAAACATGATTTTAACTGGCAATCGACAGTTCTGAATACCAAACCTCACAATCAGCCCATAACAGCGAAAAGCCAGATTTTGATTAACAAAATCGATAGAAATTGTACAACAACGCCGTATTTCAAAGTGAGATAACGGAGAAAATACGGTCCTGCTGTGGATTTACTTCCTTACTCTCGAAGAGATACGGTAGGGTAACAACAGATACTTGCGGTTAAAAGGCTTTTAAAAAAGCCGTCGAGAACTATACGGTTAAAAAATACGAACTGCGTGGAAATAAAAGAGGAAGTCTCGTCAAATTCTTTCAAAATAAGAAACATGAAACCTCTTAACACCGGAGAGAAAAAAATAGTTACGGTTTTTCGGTCTTGAGCTGCAAGTACGAGGGCACAGATTTGCCTCCGCCGTTTGAGTCTTTCCTGCTTGAAGATTATCCAAGTGCGCGGACATTAACGGCAGACAAGCAAACTGAACCGGCAAGAAAACCGGCAGTAAAGTGGGCAAACGCATCATTGTAATGAACCCGAGCGTGAAATATTCTCGCGATAAGGTCATGGACCATTGGACCAACGATCCATCGACACCAACCTGCCGTCAAGGTAAAAAAGAAACGGCTGAAATACAACATATCAGGATGGTGTATAAAAATTATGTAGGCTATAAATTTTGGAACAATTTGGGACATTGGTATCACTGCAATGGCAGAAACATGTGAGCCTTTGCCCTTCAGGTACTAATAATTTGTGAACTAAAATTGCAATTCCCCATAGAAACGTATTTCTCTGTCAACAGGGCCGGATTTACCTACTTGCCGCCCATGGGCCGCCTTAATTTTGCCGCCCCTTCTCATTCGTTTGGAAACACCGCTACAAACCATCAAGTGAACGTGCCGGAGGAGGAGGGGTGCATAAGACGCGTTTACTCGCGTTGGGCACATTATTGGTGAAAGCCCTGTCAACACTAGCAAAAGTTCACGGAACTTTGCGCGAAAATTAAGTTCCGTAAACCTATCTCTGTATGGACGAGGCCTTTCATTTATAAGAAAAAACGAAAAAATTATGAAAGAATAAACATGAATGTGGTTTAATATTTTTAATTTCCGCCACAGCGCCAACCGTACTATTTGGCGCAATGCGTGAAATATCTCTACAGTCTTGTAGGCGCTATGCGTTTCACGCGCCGATCGCTACTGACCGCACTACGTTTGACGCAATGCGTGAAGTATTCAGGGAGTCTTGTAGGCGCTAATATGTGTTACATGCTGACCGCCGCGCCGAGAGCTGCTCCTTTCCATCTCAAGTCCTCGTCATCATTGCTCTCTGCGCCACGCCCGCCGCTGCGGGCCACATTGCGTGTTTGGATTCTCTCTCAACTTCTGTCTCTTCTATCACCGAAAGACGAACAAGTTAGAAATTACTATACTTTAACTCTCAGGAAATGAGAGATTTTTTCGTCCTTTCTCGTTTGTAATTTTTTTTCTGCACTGGGAAAAAAAAAAACAAAAAAAAAAAACATTGGATCTAGAGTCCAGACTCTTGAAAACATTGACAAGAAAAAGGACTCTTGATCCAATCAGATTTAAGCTTAAATCAAAAGGAAATCCGCTCAAATTAAGAGGCTTGGTTCTTGATTTAAGCTTACATCTGATGTGTTTTTTTTTTTCCCAGTGTGGACTCGGGATCCAAAAGCCTTTTTCCCAGTGCTCTATGAGTTACTCTGATGTCTGACGGATGCTCCATGCTCCAAGTTATTCCTCATGCACCATCTGACACGGATGGTTATGACCCAGGGTCCTCCTCGGATCGTAAACTGAAAACCGTAAACGACTATCAAACGCTCGCTGGGCGAGTCCGGGGCGCGCGGCGCGGGCGTGTCCACGCTCGTGCGAAACGACTTATATCGATGGCTCCGTTCGTTCGATCGAGCACCTCGCCCGGCGTGAAAGCTTTCCTCGTCTGGGTATTCAAATTCGATCCACCGAATTGAAAGCCGTCGCTCGGATGATCGCGCGGCGCGCGAGCCCATCCGCCATGTAAAAAGTCCCCGTTCCGCAGCGCTTATTACTGATTCTTGTCTTGACTATTTCCATAGTTCACTGGCCCCTCCGGCCCGCCACGCTTCCCCGCGCCTTCTCGTCGACAGTCCCGCCACCCTCAAGACTGCGAATCCACCGGGGAAATCACCCGGAAAGTCTCTTGGCCTCTCTCGCTAAACACTGAGAAAAAATTCTCTAGGATCTAGATTCTAGACTTTTAACGAATTTGACACACTGAAAAAAAAACTCCGGCCGTGCACTGGAAAAAAAACACATTGGATCTAGAGTCCAGACTCTTGAAAACATTGACAAGAAAGAGGACTCTTGATTCAGGTAGATTTAAGCTTAAATCAAAGGGAAATCCGCTCAAATTAAGAGGCTTGGTTCTTGATTTAAGCTTAAATCTGATTGAATCAAGAGTATTTTTTCTTGTCGATGTTTTCAAGAGTCTGGACGCTAGATCCAATGTGTGTTTTTTTTCCAGTGTGGGAGCCGTACTTACGAGCTATATGGACATACCGCACTAGAAAAAAAAAAAAAACACATTGGATCTAGAGTCCAAACTCTTAAAAACATCGACAAGAAATAAAAATACTCTCGATTCAATCGAATTTTTGCTTAAATCAAGAACCAAGCCTTATAATTAGAGCGGATTTCCTTTTGATTTAGGCAAAAATCTGATTGAATCAAGAGTATTTTTTCTTGTCAATGTTTTTAAGAGTCTGGACTCTAGATCAATGTGTTTTTTTCCCCAGTGCGTCCGCATTCCAGGCTCCGAGGCCGAAAGTTCCGGCATACCACCCAGAGCAATCAAAGCTCCGGCTCCAGCACCCGGTACTTTCGGCCACTGAGCCTGGAACGGACGATATGTCTATATAGCCCGTTACTGTTTTTTTCACTGCAGGGAAAAATACTCTTGATTCAATCGGATTTTTTCTTGAATCAAAAGGAAATCCGCTTAAATTAAGAGGCTTGGCTCTCGATTCGAGCAAAAATATGATTGAATGAAAAGTATTTTTTCAAGTCAAACTTTTTAAGTCTGGCCTCTGGATACGAGCTACTTTTTTCCAGTGAAAGTTGAGAGTGTTTCGCATGCTGACGGTTTTTTGTTTCCAACAAAACTGAAGAATCTCTTGTTTCATCGAGAAGCGATACGCCAATTCACCCATTAGAGTCGGATTATTCGTCATGTGACTCGTTGCTGTTGGAACAAATCTAATTATTTTAAGCTGGTTTACAAGAATCAAGCATCAAAACACGATTTTGTGACCAGCGCAACTGGCCTATTCGTGTCTATGAGGGATTTATGGAATTTAGATGCATTTTCTCATACTTGTATTCAGCCAATTTAGATACGATCAATTTAGAATTTTATTCGTGATCATATGGAAACTTGTCAAATTCGGTTTAATCCCTATATGCTTTGGAGGTGATGGATTTCATTTAAATAAATTAAGACCTTCCTGGGTGATCATGGATACGCGCAGATGTGTGGAGTTAAAAATTCACAGGCACACAAATTGAAGGTGAAATTAATGCATCTGCACATACACTTGTTTGAGTTTCTGATGGACGACCTTGGCTTTATATGATTAACAATCGGAAACTGTTTAATTCTAGGAACTTTCTTAATTGCTCGTTTCCTTGATGATCAACGATGTGTAAAATTAATTAGGCTGTTGCACGATCATGATTTACTAGCATGTTACATTATATGCGGTTAACTTGAAGCTTTATAGAAGCTCAAAAAAAGGTATTTTCAGAGAGCAAAACCACGACGACTTATTAGGGCCAGTTCTATCATCTCTGGTCAAACTGCTAGTCACGTTTGACAAGAGGTTAAACACGAAAGTAGCGTTTTATCACCTCTTATAACCGCAAATCCCAGGTCAAATTAAGCTCAACAGAGTGAAAAATTCAACAGATACTTTGACCACCTGTCAAATTATTTTACCAGGGGTTACATTTAAATCCTCGTCTCTGGTTGGTTAATATCACAGTCCACTGCAAGAGATCCTCCATTAGTTCCTTGTTTTTCTTACATACCTCACAAAAATTGCGAGAAGCACATCGTGACATCTGGTAGAGTTACTTCGCAACTGACTTTTCCATGGAGTAAATTAAAGTTTTAGAGGTAATCATGATCTGGTAACCTTCTGGTTAATCATGATCGGCGGCTTTTGTCACTATGTTTTTAAAAACAATAGTATAATTGGACTGCGTTGTGCAGAGAGGAACCAAGCCACATCAGCTATTGCCAAATTTAACTGGACAATTTAATTTTTTACAAAAGAACATTTGTGCGGATTCTTTGGAAATTTTAAGGAATTTGCCTCGTACTATGTAGAAAATTCACTGAAATTGGCAAAAAAATTCGCACGACTGTTTTCATGTAAAAAAATAAATTGCTTCATTAAATCCGGCAATAGCCAATAAGGCTTGATTTCTTTCTGCTTGCGCGGTTCAATTTTAATCAGAGGATAAACGCTTATCCCCTGGGTACCTACCAAGCAGATTTGACCGGCGGTGATAGAACTTAGAGTGCCTGTATAGCGAGCGTATAGACAGATCGCTTCATGCGGAGGTCTTAGGGCCCAAAAGTGCAGCCATCCTTTTCACCAACTTCTGACACACAAAATTTCACTGCTAGTCTGCAGGGTCTGCAAATTCTAATTCTAACCAAGATGGCCAAGAAAGTACAGAAATGAGCGTTCATCCGCAAAAATGAGTAAATTTATGCAAAAACTGCGTCAAATACGTGCTTTATAAACGACGGTTTGTAACAATAATATTAGTAAATTGTTCTGGATATTTGAAATTCATAGGTTGGCTGCATTTCTGGGCCCTAACTTTGTTCGCGGAGGCATCAGTGAAGGCCTGATGGATTTTCGGAGTTTCACATGTGTCTAGACTCTCGCTATATAGGTACTCTTTGTAGAACTGGCCCTTAAGAACCCTTCCTTTTCTGCGCAAGCCGGCAACGTTGGACGGCGGTCGCCGGGACGCCACGCTGCCGAGCGCGGGGTCGCCGGTCGGGAGTTCGGGACGCGCCGCGACGCAAGCTCGGCTGCGCGGCGGGCGTCGGATGGTGTCGGCGACGCGGCCGGCGCGGCGCGGAGGAGCCGGCAGGATATAATGACCTTGACTTATTCACCGAGTACGTCATAAATTCAAGATTCGCATATTGCACAAGTGCGCGCGGCTCCCCTCTCAGTCTTCGCAGACGACCACTCGAGAGGCTGAAGTGCGCCGGGATGGGAAAACCTGGGGCACCCGGGGCTTGATATGGGTGCGAGCACCCTCTCCCCCTCGTCAAAAGTGAGGACAGGGGAGGGTCCAGAGTACCCTTGAGAGGAGACTCAGCACTAACAACAATACACAGCACTGAAGTTGCTTTCAGGGACCAGGCTAATCTTCCGACACTGACGACCGGACAGGCGTATTGAGCAATCTGTTCATCAAACAAGACTCATTTTCAGGTTGAGAAATTTCATCGATCAAGTGGTCTGAGCGAAATTTGTTAGCCAGAGTTTAGGGTGTCTACCGAAACAGGCTGACCAAAAAATCAGTACTTTTTCAGAACTTTTTCGGTACATTCCCAAGAAATTCAGTACCTCCTCAACAGGAAAATTCAGTACTTTTTCAGTACCTCCATCTGACGAAATTCGAAAAATTTCTAAAATTTGAATTTCTCGCTTAAATTGCGACAAAAATGACAAAAAAATTTAAAAAAATTCCGAACCTTCTTGCTGAACTTCCGCACTTTTTCAGTGCTTTCGAACCGCCCTTCAAAAATCAGTACTATTTCTGGACTTTCCGAAAATTCCGGACTTGTAGACACCCTGGAGTCGCTTCGTGTTAAAAAAAAAGTTCTTCCTTCAAATGGACGTATTTCTACCATACGGAACTGTGTGCATTTAGACATGAGCCCTGAGGCCCTTAAGAAAATGTGTGTAACAGGACTCACGTCATGATGCTTTTAGTTCCGTTTGATAAAAATACGTCAGAATATTCTCACCCTCGTTTGCATTATTGTTTTGATTCATGAAGTGGCACTCTTGAAATATGTTTTCTTGAGTTAAAGAAACAATGCACTAAAATTGAAGAATTCAATCTTGAAATTGACAACGATGAAAAAAAAGAAGAAGAAAAAGTAGAGCAAATTAGCAGGTAAGTGCGAAAACCTGTGGGTAATTTCCCTGATGTTACCCTTTTTCCACGGTTTTAGAGTATGAGCGAGACCTTAAATATCTCATGAACATTCTACGAAATTATCATTTATTTTCCACGGTATTAACAATGGCAGTACCGCGGTAGAAATATTTTGAATCTCCTGACTATCCCAATTTTCAACAGAAATTCCTGGCTTTTCTAAAAATTGTCCAGGTTACAGAAAGTTCCTTGCATTAATGGTTAGGAGTAACCTTGTCCTGAAGTTTAGTAAATATAAAGGTCCCAACTGAATCATCATTCGTATTATTGAGGAAAAAATTCACTTTCATCTCACACTTGATACTACGATTGACGATTTGGTATTTAATTCGTTATTGACCTAATAACTTTCAGTGTTTACGTATCACGCCTATCAGACACTATCGCATGACACTTGAAATAGTCGAGTTCAATTATTTTATTTACAAGAAGACAGCCACTCAAGATTCTCTAAATATTTGGGGTGCAATTAACATTCCTCGTCAAAATTAACGTTTAATAAATTAAGAAGAGTCTATTATTCGCTCATTGAGAAAAAGAACGAATTGGTGCATCATCGATGCTGACAAGAACAAGAGACACGCGAAGGTTGCGGAAATAGACGGCGAATTGGAAAATGAAGGTTCGGATGAGTTCGAAAACTGCTGTAATAGGAAACACTCACACACTCACACGGCTGCGCATTACATACGCGTCAGTATGAGTCATTTTCCTGACGTTTCCGTCATTTATCACCACATCATGATGGTGCAGAACTTATGAGCCGACGTAATGGACGTCGTGGGAAATCCTCGATCCTCGGCTATAGAAACCTACGGATGATTCAAGGATCGCCTACTATACTAAGGTGCAAATAAGAACTGCAAGATGGAAAAATTCTCCCTGTATTCATGCAGTTGAATAAAACATTGCAAACGGCATGTCCTTGCCACACTCAAATGGGTGTTGTAGCCTACATCTCCAGTACAAGTGTAACCATGTATTTGAGCACGAATACACCTGTACCAAAACATGTGCTGCACTTGTGGGGCAAGCGACAGGGGTGACGACATTTGCAAAGCAGAACTAACAGTAGAACACTTATCTCTTTTTCTGAAGCTGAACTACTACCTAAAAAAAGCTTCAAAACTTGCGACTATTTCAGAGACTCCCAGGAAAAGGGGAAAATCTGTTCAACTTCTATCGGAGGTATGTGGAAAAATAGTCTGTAATTTTGTCACAACGCGATGCGTAAAATCGACATGGCCGTATAACTAGGGGGTGGCAGCCCCTCCCCTTCCCCACCCACACGCACACTCTTAAAAATTGTCCAGCTACGCTAAGGAAAATTGCCTGTCTCATATACATGTATATCTTCTTCACATGTCATGCCAGGTCAGACTCATCTTGACCGGTACGTTCTTTGAACACATGCATTCAATTCCCCGTACTATGTGCGTTCAAAAGTTGGATTCCATTTTTCAATAAGGAACCACTATCTCTAGCTCTCCTATAAAAGCACACATCTAAACAGGGAAACCAATGGCATGTATGCTGTTTCTAAAATGGACCAGAAATAGTGGTTATTGCAAAATGTAATCCAGTTTACGATGACACAAACGCGGCTGGACATGAGCGAGCACATGAGCTGTTTTGAGTGTACCTGATGAGGACAATATTACGCACAGCGATGTGCCATTTTTCTTCTTCTTTGCATGACCTCAGGGCTACGATTTAAAAGCATTATGAAAATTGTAAGGTAAGTGTATTTTTCTGACCTTTATTACAGGTGGGGACCTGCGGCGAAATAGTGGAAAACTAATTTCGAAAGATAAATTACAACTCGCGTTCGTTGTGCCCGACCGAATTAAAGGACCTGACAATGGGCCCCTCTGTTTGAGCTTGAACCCTGGTTTCCTGGTGTTCCGCCACTTGTCCCCCCCCCCCCCCCCCCCGTTTGTTTAGAGCCCCCGGTCTGCTCCCAATGTAGGCCTCTACCAGCTTCGCCTCCCTCAATGGATCAACGATGGAAGCATTATGAGTCACTTCTGGGTTTTTAAATACCTCATTCGATGTGTAGCTATAATCTTTTAATTTCCCGTTGGAATTGGACTTCGAAGTTAAACGACTGCACAACAGACTTTTTCTGCCTCCATTCTGAAGAAGACACACTTCGGACAAGTCCCGTTTAATTTCTCAAAGATAGTTTTGAGGCAGTCGTTATTCGATGCTATAAAGGACATAAATTGAACCTTGCGAGCACCATATTCAGAGAAGATCAAAGCACAGCGCACAATTTTTTTTCTTCCTCACTTTTCCGGAATCTTAAGATTCACTTTCCCAACTTTTCCTCATTTTCAGGGAATTTCGCAAAAGGATCAGAGGATGCGATTGGGGATTGAGCATTGACCAATAGTACAGTTCGGATGGCCTGTAAAAAGTCACAACGAGCACACCGACTGAAGAATAAGAAATATTTCAATGTGCTTCAAAAAAGCAAGGAGGTAAGACATGTTTTTCTCGGAAACTAAGTCATTCACGTAGATTTGGCAGTATCTAGAGCCCGAGTAGTATCCTAATTTCAAATGAAAGCTATTGAATCGATCTAAAGGATTAAAAGCTCCTCGTAAATAAATGAACGAGACGATTAGGATTTGGAGGTTCTCACGAGTAAATGAAGGACCATGAACTCTTCAGCGGAATCGCAGATCTGCGTCGAATATCTTCGCCGCAAAATCTCGATCGCGGAGTTTCCTCGCAAAATCGCGGAGCGTCATCATTGTTGCGCGATTTCCTTCGTATACAAAGTGGGGGAAAGACAGAAAAATAACTGTCGCTTTCCCAACTACCATTGTCTTTCCTAACGTGCATTAGTGTACTCTAGTGCAGAGCAATCCCCATTTCCAGCACCCGGACCACAGCGGCAACATGGTGTCATTAGCGAAACGCAGCGAACAAATAAACTTGGTAATGTCGAAGCACGATCCAAGGCCCTGGCGAAAACGCCGTTTCGCGCTCGATGAGTCAGGCCAGGCCGGGCACCCCGACGGAAAACTGGGTGTCCTGCGTCCGTCGCCGTCAACTGCGTCACGCATGGAGCACCATCGCGGCGCTGCCGTACCATAATCGCGAGATGACGCAAGGCCACGGATCGGCCTTGCGTTTGTCACATCGGGAACGCCGCCGCGGCGCGGGTTGGCCGGCCGGCCAGCAACGGGCCGTCATCCGCCAACCACCCCGCGAGATTCCGACGGGCTCGATGCCCCAGTGCTCGCGGACGCTGCTCGGTTACATGGCTCGAGCGCGTGTTCGAGTCGGAGCGGCAAGCAAAGGGCAGCCAGGTACAAGATGCCTAATAAGAGCATTGGTAAACAAACATCGGAGCGACGACTCGCCCGGAACTGGGTCACCGTTGCGTTGCTTCGCTCCTCGCGCTGACACTCGAGCCTGCGAATTTTCTGTCATCGATCTCCGGACAATTTGCGTCCGAATGTGAATTCCTGCTTGCCGAGGACGTGACGCAAGCACGATGGCATCATTCGCAGAGAATTCGGGGCTTGAAGACTGCCGTGCTGAGGAAAAACGCCGTATGAGCCTTCAGGCGTTGCCAAATGGAAGGATAGAAACATTGGGAGGAGACCTGTCGGAATTTTTCCGAAGTTTGCGGTTTTACGGCGATTTAATGGTGGAAATGTTCGATCTTGGGGGTAAATAGGTTTTCCTTCGGTTACAGGAGGAAGCTACATGAATTTGAGTTGAAAATGGGGGAAAGCTTGGAATTTTTTGCATCCCTGCGTTTAAGTCCCTCATATGGATTCGCTTGAAGGGACGAGAATCTAAAATCGACGGCTGAAGTACCTCGCGCACGAATTAGATATGTTTTCAAATATTGAAAAACGGAGACACAGAAGGGCAAAATGACCAAAATTAAAGGATTCACCACTGTCAGGATAAAAGAAGGGTCCATGTTGGGCATGGTGTCTAGTTTTCTTGGCAAAGCTCATTCTGATTTTCCCTGATTTTCAGTAGCTCATTCCTGATGAGAAACCGAAGTTTCTCTCACTTTCTCGGGATTTTCTTGGGAGAATAATATAATTTTCCAGAGTTTCAGAATGGTTCGAGAAGAGATTCCCGGTTTCTGGAACAAATTCCCTGAGTTTTCCCTGATTTTCCCGGTTTTTAAAAAACTAGACACCATGATATTGGGCAAACCAAAAGTTGTGAGGATATCTCTTTAGCGTACTCATTGCTTGCAACGAGAGTTTAGTCTACGTACGAACGAGCGTGGCAACGGGGATTTAACGACTCGAAAAGGGCGATCATGCTTGACGAATGGAACTTCCATCGCGGCTGCCGGTCAGTGGTAGGAGCTGGGTGCTCTGAGCTCGGACTCGGTTTCCATCATTGTCACGATGAAAGGGCGGATCTGCCATCAGTCTATGATCGGTCACCGAAAACCGACCCGCGCCGCAGCCGCCGCCCCGTTGCAAAATCGACTTCACTTTCTCCGGAAGCGAAACATGATCACCAGCCATCAGGAAACCGCCCATCAGCGCTCGTCGAAGAGGGAACACCACCGTTCATACTGGGCCATGCGAGCTAATGAAACGCTTGTACGCCGCAACTTCATGTGTCGCGTGGAGGTCCTCACTTGAAAAAGTATATATTTTGGGGGGGGGTGCCCCCCTACCTGTACCCTGGGTGGAGTTGGGGTGGGGACCCCCCTAAAAAGTTTCCCCTCGACAATGATTAGGACAACAGTCCAGACAGGAAAATTTTAACTCAATAATTGAATATATTATGGCGTATCGACCGTTTTTTTACCCGTCTCTGTATGTAGAGTATGTACCCTTGCATACAGCATTTATGTGTAAAGGTGAGTGTGTGGACACTGGGTTTCACGGAGACCCTCAGGAAAGGAAAAAATGGCGGCGACTCTAAGTGGGGGCGGCTGAGAAGGGCTGTTGTCAACCTTTGAATTTTTTTTTTCAAAGGTAATGCACAAAATTCTGTCACCCACTCACCCTCGCCGCGCGCACTCTGTGTTTGGCAGAGACATGGAGTCCTCATACAGCTTCTGATTTTTCCGGCAAGAGGCTGCGAAGATTTTCGCCCATCGCCCAAGCGAGGAGATAAAACTTGCCTTTGACTAAACGCCAATTACCTCAAATAAAATGGATCAATTACACGTGCAAACCTGAATATTCCCGATCAATTCGTGTTCAGAAAGACGATAGGTCCCGTTGAAAACCATGGGGAGGTATTCGCGTACGTAAATTCAATGAAAGGGGCTGTGAACTGATAGTAAGCAGTAGTATTTTGGATTTTTTCGAAAAAAATCGATTGATCGAGTCAATTCGATTTTCTTCGAGAATCCAGTTTCATGGATTGAGATCTATTCAAAAAAATCGATTTTCCGAAAAATCAATTTTAAAAAATCTGAAATTACCTACGAAGGCTCAATAACTGCACTCACATAAACATTTAAAAATAATTGAATGAAAATTTCCGGGAAATTTGCTAAAATGTTCGCCCAAATATATTTCCTCACGTGCCCATTTAAGTAGTGTAATAGGGCAGCAATAATCGGAATTTTCGATATTAAGGGAAAAATCGATTTACACGAGTAATGGCACCCAAAAAATCGATGCGATTATATTGATTTCTCCGTTGAAAAATCGAGTTTTCAAATAATCGATCAAGAACCCTCGACACTGGTGAGCACTGACAAATCAGTGACATACTCGACAACGTTAACGGGCGTTTTCACCGGCGTTTATTGTGCAGCGCTCTGTCAACTCACAAACGCAGCCATGAATAGGTAGAGCTGAAATAATCTCCAGATTTTACTAGGCACGGGCGCGAGTGGAAAGTAGATGGGGAGGGAGGGAGGTCCGTTCACCGACCTGCAGCTGATTATTTACTTCCCTCATCTTGACCTGATGGATGCGGGCTGCGGATCTATGAGACAGAGATTCCGAGCGATTCAGAACTAATTTCAATAGATCCAGCTATAGATCCACTGATAGATGCGGATCCCCCGGCCCTAAGGCAGTAGATGCGGTGACATCTATTAAAACTGTGTTTCTGATTGCCGACTGGTACTGCGCGGCGGGATTCGAACCCACCATCGCTCGGATTGGTAGCGACTGAATATCGACGCCGCTATCCACTGCACCACGGTAGCTGATAAGACGGAGTTGAGTAAAACACGATAAATGATCTATTTGGAGGTTAGGTTTCCTACGCGCTTCTTCTTCTTCACTCGGTGAATCAAGGTATCTGATTGGTCAGAACGATTATTTTCATTTCAAAGCAATCGTTCAACACTGTATTCCAATTCTGCTGATCTATCGCTCATCCATGGATAGAATCACAGTGTAGAATCACAAATAGTTTGATCATAGATGCGCGATAGATGAGATTTGCAGATCTATAGCCGAGATCTATGAAAGTAAATAATCAGCCTGCTGGCGAGGACTGAATTGACAGCCACGTTAGAATCTGATCGCCTCTTATGCAAAATAATGAATCCGATATTTATCGAGAGCCAATGCGGAGAAAATAATATCGAGTCCAAACAATGGGTGAAACTAGAGTTGACGACGCGGCAGCGCAGCGGCCTTGCGGCTGCCACGCCATTCATAAAAACCGAAGAAGAAAAAACTTTCTGATCGCAACTTAACTGGATTGGTTAAAAATTTCAAAATTCTAATTTGGTTCCGCGATATTTTTGGAAATGATTCCTCCGCTTCAAATTTTACGATTTGTGCGGAAAAATGAATCAGGAGGGGCGGAGGGAGAGGGGTGGGGAAAAAAATAGTCGTGACCGCGAATGTTCAATATTTCATCTTCGAAAGTCATTAGAAGTTTTCTTGTTGCCATTGAACTTAAAAATATACTGCTATCTTCCAAAATTCTTAGGAACTTCTTCAAGATTCACAAAACGTAGTGGCAAATCCCAAACTTGAACTTTTTTTGAAAATTAATGTCATTAAACATTAGAAAAGACTACTTCCATTCACAACACAGTGCTGGATCCTGTGGAATTACGGACAATGCGTGATAAATTTACCAAAATTTTTGGTTCAAGGAAACGACAGTGAAAATATTTAATGCTAAAAGCCCACTGCACTTAAACTTGGTCACGGATTAACAGAGTTCTTGTTCGAATGTGTTGAATAACTAAAGGGGTAAGAGCAGGGTGTAATTTTTTAACCACTGAAACAGTAGCATTAGCAACCTAACGATCTAACCATCATTTGATGGCCGGAGTGCATAATCAGTATCTCAGTTCATTGCGATGTTTCAAAATTTCAGCTGTCATTTAATTTTTTCAAAGAGGAACAAGCAAACTTGACAGCTTCAAATTTACACAAAATATTTTGCTAACAGAAGAGAAAAATCAAAGAAGTTTTTGAGGAATTATGTTGACTAGTTTTCCAAAGAAAGAATTAAGTATGACGGAAAGTCTGCAACATCACCGAGGAATGTATGCGATTTCGCACTTTGGCTGTTCCTAGGACTGAGAATGAGGTACTTAAATTTTTAAATACGATCTGACCGATTTGATCACGACTCAACTTAGATAAGTACAAGATAATAGTTATTTGATAATATTTGTTGATATAACAGTTGAGGAGGCTGAGACATGGAGAAAATTCTCCAATTAAAACAAAAAATTCCTATCTGGTGGATGAAGTTCATGCTCTCTTACATGAACCCTGGCATGCTCACAGAAGATTTTTATTTCCTGACTTGTTTACCAGTCCTAAAGTGGGGCCAGTGAAGTAAGTAATTACATTGCAAGGGACTTTAGTCATTCTGTCATATTAATAAATGTAGCCCCTGCAATGGCACAGGACAGCTAGTAAATAAAAGTGAGCTCAGTCGTTTAGGTTATCCTGAATTGATGTCTACTCATTGATTCAAAATAACTCTTGAAAACACAAAATCATCATGCACATGAGGCTGTGTCATAAATATGCTGGAGAAGATTTTGTCTAATACATCAGCTACAGTATTTCTGGCTAAGCTTTTTCCCCACTGTGAGACTGATCATCTTGACTGATTATGAGACCAGCAACATGGTCAAAACCTACGCTTCTAATGGGATTCCATGAAAATACAGAATTTAAGATATTAAATGATAAAGTCTTTCCTCAGGTGCTATCAGTTTAAACAGTTAAAGGAAATGATTATGAGTTATTTAGCTACCAAAGCCAAAAATTAGCTCAGTCCAGCGACAATGTTCGGACCGTCCTCAACTCCTTAGCATCATTAAACAGCTGATTAGTTACCAGGTAACTTGTTCAATGGAAGTTATCTAGCTGCACAAGCTTTCTCCCCCTTCAAGAAAAGAAAGTTAAAAGTTTGATTCAAATACTGTTAGGGATGGTTATGGTCCAAACGTGATCAGATGAAGACAGCTGCCTACTGGTTATGGACCAGGAAGGAGCTGTATCCGGTGAACCCAAACCACG
This sequence comes from Bemisia tabaci, assembly GCF_918797505.1. Classification (NCBI taxonomy): domain Eukaryota; kingdom Metazoa; phylum Arthropoda; class Insecta; order Hemiptera; family Aleyrodidae; genus Bemisia; species Bemisia tabaci. The sequence continues at coordinate 21,622,523 of NC_092797.1, forward strand.
ACAAAATCAGCAGACTTGGAGGAATATTTGAGAAAATATATGAATCTACTCACCAAAACTTTAGTAAACCGCCTTTCCAGTTCCATTTGGTCGGGCATCGGGAGCTTGGTCCGAATGCTAGCTCGAATGTTGGTCGAACGAGGGAATTCCACAGGGGGTGGAGATTCCATTTTTGAGGTTGAAGTATTCCCCATCTTATCAAGCACATGAAATTATCGAGATAAACAAAATTATCACTTCACAATCAGAGGAAGAACAAGAACACGAGCAACAGGTGATTCACGACACATTACGCCGCGCATAACAATCGGCCGCGAGGCATCGCGATTTGCTCAAAACTGTTGACGCCAGGAATCTCGCGACCAAAGCTCGCGTCCGCGAACGCAACTTCGATAGCGGCAGCCTGCGGCCAAGCGTGAGGGAAGCCAACAACCGCCATTATTTTTCGTTTTTGTCCTCTTGTTTACGTTCTTTTTTACGACACGCTGCGACATCTGTTGATTTTTTTACGTACTGTTTCACTTTCGTTGAGCACAGTAGTTTAAGTTTTGTACTACAGAGGTCGCTTACCGAGTGAGCTGTACAGCGTTGCCAATTTGAAACAAGGTTTAAAATCGTTGAAATATTGACAAGTTTTCATCGATTATTAAATTCCAGGATACGGATAAGAATTTTAAGAAAAATTTCAAATATTTTTCTTGAAAAAAGTAAATGTAATTGAGTATCCATCACGAATTCTCAAAATGGCATTAATGTCTGATTGAAACTTTACAACTCAGATCCTGTATATTGAAGAGGCTGGGAAAGTCACATGACTATGAAGGTTGCTAAGTCACGTCTAGAATTTTTAATTTTGCAACATTTATTAGTGTGAATAAATTACATAAATATTTTTGCTGATTTGGCAATCTGAATGACTATCAGGCAAATGGAGAATCCCTGCGCCCTGCCGCCATCTTTTAGTTTCAGATTTGTTGTCGCGTTGTAAAGCGACTGAGGGAAAGTTTCGTCAAATTTGGTGTCGTTACCAACGACAGGGAGAGCTTTGCTCCCTTTTGAGTGATCCTTTAGGTTTTTCCAACCCAACTAGCCCTTATTGCAAGTTTTCAATCGCGGATTAACTTTTTTATCGTGTTGTGATTGTTACCATGGCCCTCTGAAAATGTCGCGCCCTCAACTTTTTGTTGTCCCTCCATGCGGAGAGTCTATCTCCCACTTATCCACTGTAGATGTTAGAAGAATTAAACATGGACAAGAACATTCTCAATCGTGTTGCTCAACCTTTAGCCAAAGGGAGCAGCTCTGATTCGAGAAAAAGCCAAGGTAAGACGAGATCTCCGGAGGCATCCTCCATTGTTATGTACCGTTCCAACGAGATAACCCTTCCTTACTCCGATCGGTAATTTTCGTTTATTCTTGCCTCATTCTTTGGCCGTCACTATCCTGTATCTCGACCACTCCTTCGTTCAATTTGGAATGCTCAAATCCTTACATACTCAATTCGGATGTCTCAATCTTTACTGATTACTTCGGCTGCAAAGTGATGTCATTTCATGAAGCCTATTTGCTTGACCTCCATTATATTTTTGTCATGATCACATACTTTCAGGTCAATGGCTGCAATTTATGCCCAACTTGCACAGCCTGACTTCCTTCAACAGTCTATTTTCTGTGAGCACCAGGCCTCCTAATTTTCCAGGAGATACACAATGTACATTACAGTAGGATGTATTCTACTACTACTAGTTCCATTTCATTCAAGCTCCCAGTGAATCATTCTAGACACTTCTCCGTCGTACGTAAACTATCATATGTGTACAGACTGTCAATCCTTGCACGCATATTGGTCTGCAAGTTGATTTCCGTTTTGGAACATATCTATATGGGACTCCTGATGAGCTGTTCTTCTCGTAATCCTCAGAAATCATTTTAAAGTGGACCCTGGGCAGTTCACTATTGCCCATGTCAACCGTCCACTTCCATGTGTCGCTGTGTTCAGCGTCATTCAATTTAAATCTACACTCATTCTTTTTCATGGATCCTTGTTGATCTCTTGAGTGAGCAACCCTCCAGGCTAGAGAAAGAGAAGCTTCTGGATGATGGAACTGCTTTTTCACCTCTGCTCCATAGTGGACGATAGCTTCCTGTCAAGGTTGAGAACATGTATTTCCATGAACAAATCATGTAAAATGTCACTCAGGTTGAAGCCTCTAACTTATGGATATTTTTTCTTCTGATAAGGAAGACTTAACATATTTGCTAATCTGATGAAGCAGGAACTTTAGGGTTTAGGAATTCCTTTCCTCCTATTATGTAATGATTGAAAAGTGAAGTGGAAAGCTGAACTCCATAATCAAACATCTTACTTCTAAACAAAATTTAAAATTTTTTTTTGGAAGTGTGATTTTCTCATTTAAGAAAGAGAACCAGTATATGAAACATTTTAATCTTGCCTACGCAATTTTTAGTTCCATGCAGACTGGTAAGGCTAAAATATTAACATGATAACTAAAATCCCAAGACATTCTACTCAGCCTTCTAAATCCTTCAACACTACAAGCACCAAAGTCACATGGAGTGAGACTAAGATCTTACGAGGAGACTCGAAGGCTGTTAAATGTTTCTGTAAGTTTTGACTCATCTGTCACTGTGTCCTCTAATTATGTATTTTTCTTTCTTTTTTTTTTTAGATGGTAGCAAATCATTTCCTCGAGGCTCCAAACGCCGGGAGCCTCAGGGCCCCAGCACCTCGAAGTTTGACCAGAATCGGAAACCCATTACTCAGAAGACCAAGTCGCTGGACAAAAGACCTCGCTCCAGGGGATTCAATAATGGTCGAAAGACGTGTTCCGAGGTAGATACAATCAGTATTTGAGTCAGCTTCAAAAATATACAAAAATTAATATGCTAGTTCTTGGCCTAAAATATAAGTTAATTTCAAAGTACTTTATCTAGTCATGGTACAGAACCCTTAACACTTGAGATCTTATTTTTCAAGTCAGTTAATGAATAAAATGCTTCAAAAATGAATGGTAAACTACTCCTTCAAATTTTTTGTAATTAAATCTCGTGTGCAAGAAGTAGTGTCCATGTTGGATCAAATTTGAAGTAATTTTTCCAGGCCTGCTAAATGCACTCTTACCACTAACAACATGAATGTTCCAATTCAATGCACTAAATTAATCATCTTAAACTGCAAGTACATTCCGGCTTTTTGACTTAACCACCCATTCACCTCATATGATAAGTATTTTCGTTAGCAGGCGCCTAGGACATTATCTTAGCTGACGAGTTTATTCGCGCCATTTGTCGGCGTTGTGAGGCTTCAGATGCCATCTATCGGAAATGCGAAAAAACATTACCAAAAAAATCGCTCAGCAATGCGGAGAATTAATTCGTCAACTGCGTTATATCCCGCGCCTGCACTGACGAGTATACTCGTCAAATGAGACGAATGGGTTAGTGTCCGAGTCTGAGGGGAGGGGAAAACTCGGAAGTTGTAATGCCTCTTCCCATTTTAAATTTTGTTTCTTTACAAATAAATGATGTTACAGGTAGCAGATGAATTCGATGGGGCCGAATACGGTTCTGTGGTAAAACGTGAAAGTAAAAAACACAACTTGAACCATTTGCTGAACTTCCATTATGCCCCAAGGCCCGGTGAGCAATGGGGCGGATTTGGCAACAGTTCAAGGCAACAACATTACGGACACATGACAACACGGGACTTGATGGCGACTCACAAGCATAAGTACAACAAGGAACAGTTTCTTCAAGCCAAGTTAGTTAATTTTCCTCATTTATTTTCTATGTATTCAATATTTAGGTTCTCAACTTTTTTCGTTTCTTCCCCAGAGTGTTATTAAATTGCTTCCTTAGCTCAACCGTTGCCTACGAGAATGGAGAAGCCGTAACTAGTCAGTTTTGTGACGTCAAGCTAGTAGATATTTACCGAAAACAACAAGCATCTCCGGGTCTTCGGTGCATCGATGAGTGAGGCAGTCGCTGCAGGGACCAATTATAGTGGCCCTTGATCGGCCAAAGTTGCGCGAAGTGGCCCTTAATGCACCAAAATTGCGCGAGCGCCCCGTTTGAATCTGAGTGGAGTAACGATTTTCGGTATTACACATGTTCATTTCCTCGATTATAAGACAATGTCTTGTATGGGTTAGTTAGTTTTTTTAAGTGAAATTTCAACAAGCGTTCTCTCATAAGAACACATGTTAAACCGCAGACGAGTTTTATCTACTAGTGTGACGTCATAGAAACGTAGTTACGGCCTCTCTGTTCTCGTAATCAACGGCTCAACCAAAATAACATTTGAATTTTAAATACCTAAACTACGTTCGTTCAGGGTGTTCACTAGTCCACAAATAGTACTGATCTTTCTAGAGCAGTCTGGAAATACTCCTAAAGCAAGGAATATTTAATTTTCAATTTGCAAAATTCTCCTTCAATGGGTACCCAGCATATAAATGCCAAAACAAAACGCACCGATTAACATCATTTTATACATCTGATCTTACTGAAAGAAGAGCTTCTTAAAAAAAGTTATCACATGATCTACAAACCCCCCTACTATCTATAGTTGGTTTACATAGTAAGTATTTAGAAAATAGGTTTTGGTAAAAGTTCCCACAATTTTTAATGAAAGGGGTAAAAATACTGGTAGGAAGGAGCATAGATTTTAAAGAAACAAATCAATTTTTCCCGCACAGAAGTAGCTGAAAACAGTGTTGATTAAGCTGCATTTTTTATGTGATTATTCAATTATACTTTTTTTACAATGCATCGAAATTGATATCCCTCTCTCATGATGATGGTTTTTTTTTCAGTTGTCAATTTGTTGTACGTGCTGATGGCGAGTACTCTGTATATTTGGCTGATCCTGATGCTCTTGTGGATTGGGAATTTGTCGAACAAATCGTAAGTTAGACTGCTATTACTGTTAATGAAGAAATCATCTATATAAGCAGAAACTTAATAGAATCGGCGGTGATTTAATTACTGACATTCCTCTCTGCCATGCAAGGATAACTATTTTTCTTAAATTTTCCATCTTTGAAAGAAAATGTCATTCATTGTATAATATTCTTACCTGATCATATAACAGAAATATAACCATTTCTCTTTGAAATTTTGAGGAATAAATCGGGAAAATTGGAGGAGCTTTTAAAGTGGTTTAATAGCCTTTGCAAAAGTAAATAACAGTGATGGATTTTTTGCCGTATTTATTTTGGCCCACTGGATTAAAGTTAACTTTCAACCATTGATAATTTTTTTGGTCTATACCCATTTTTCAGAGAATGCCAATTACTGGTGAAGTGAACTGTCCCATATGCCTTTTCCACCCAGTCGCAGCTAAAATGACTCGATGTGGACACATTTTCTGTTGGTCCTGTATTCTGCACTATCTTGCTTTGTCCGACAAAACTTGGCGCAAATGTCCCATCTGTTATGAAGCAGTCCATAAAGGAGATTTGAAAAGGTGAGGATCTATCACACTTGCTATAATCATAATTGGATTGCATTTTGCAAGAAGGACCAATAGCATTCCAATGTTGCTGGGGTTGTGCAATTTACATTCTTTGTGATAAAATCATTAAAATCATGCAAAAAATTAAATTTATAGTGGTAATTTTTGTTTTGAATTTATAGTTGATTAGGAGTAAAGATAAAAGTTGTTTAGATTATCAGTTTATATTTGCAAGGTGAAAAAAGTTGCTCAATCTCAGTGACATTGAATGCCCTCGGTTCCTTTTTGCAAAATACAATCAAATTACTCATGGAACATCAATTTAAATTATTCTACCATTATTATCAAGTAGTGAACTGCCAATCGTTTCATTATTTTGAGCTTTGGAATAAAACTCATTTCAGTAACGTAGAAATTTATTTTACTTTCTAAACATCAGCTGGTTCATATCAAGAGAAATGTCTCCAAGTTATTCGAACTGCAATCCAAAGAAATGAACCAAATTTGAAGACCTTGTGCTGGCAGGAAATGCTCCAAAATTTGTCGTTCTGCCCATCATTTTTATGAAGACTGAGTTCTTTCAATTTTGTCTGTGCCTTAGAATGTATTCCGCTTATTCCACATTTTGTACATCTCTACTCACTTAAGGAAAACTCTAAAATTTCAGTGGTAAGGTTTTTTTGACAGCCTGTCGAGTGCAGCATAATACTAAGGACTCTTCCCCAATCTTTGGTCTCTTTCTTTTACTTTAAAAAAATCCACTATTCTCTCCTTTATTTTATGGCAGAAAGTTTTCAAGTTGGTCTTCAAAAAATTCTTCTTCAGGAAGAACCCTTTTTATGAGTGGCTGTAAGTATTCATCTAAGTTATGAGTGTGAATAACTTGCAGACTCCCCATAGAATTTACAAACTGATGAGTTTGTCAAAGGCTACCTTAAAAGTGAAAAAATTGAAATTATCATGCCTTCTCCTTATGTTAACTCTTCTTTTGGTCCAGCGTTGTTGCCGTGCCAAGATCATTCTGCGCTGTTGGTGAGCCAGTAACTTTAAAGTTGATGAAACGTGAAAAAGGTGTGATGCAGTGTGTTCCTGTCTCCCAGTTTGATGCTTACGATTTTGGAAAACCCCTGTCGGTCTCGGAAGGGTTATTGGACACCATCTATGCCAAACTCTTGGTTGCTGGCAATGATGAGGTAAAATCCCAAGTTGTAGTAAGGAGGGGTCTTTTTGCCTTTATTATATGCATTTACTTAAACCCAACTCATGCTATGAAAACAGTTCAATTAGGTCTACTCATAAAGATGAAGTCCTCCTAATTAGGAGGGCCAGACCTATCAATCTGATAAGTCCGATAATGCTAATTACCTGATACCTAGAAAGCAGAGCTGTTTCAACCTGCCTTAATGACATAGTTTGATGAAGTCTTCTGATTGAGTCTCACAGATAAAAATATGTGCATCCATGATGCTACATCATTCTATTGATCGTAACTTCTTTTTTAGTTTTTCATCAAAATATGTTAAATATGTAGTAGCTCCGTACTACTACATACTGAATGAGTCCATTACAATTCACCTACAGTCCTAGCAATGACCAGCTGCTGAAAAAAATTTAAACTCCAGACTTCCCTCCCACAGTTCTTGTTAAATTTAGGCTAACCATTTTTTCAAAGCAGCAAATGAAAATTTCATTGTCTGTTTCAGGTTTTGAATATAGTTGAAACTGAGGAAAAGCAACTTTTAAATCAACTGAAAGAAGATGAAGGATGTCCCGAGATCTGTTTCGTCGAGCAGGCTCTTAATGCTGTAAGAGAGAGGAAAGCTGCAGTTTTGAAAGTGGTAAGCAAAGTTGTGAAGTCCTAAAACAATATAAAATTTATTATTTAGGTGTCAGCTTTTAATGTTGACGAACTGAGCACAATAACTCAATATTAAAACATTAAATATAGGAGGTAGGTATGCTGAAGTGAAATTGGTTGGGATCTCAAAAACCTCAGAAGTGAAGAAAGAGTATTTTCCATCAGTTTACATGCTTTTCATCTTATAAGCATTTCATTTTAAATGCAAGTGTGCTTCAGACCAGTTGCTCATCTGCAAAGCCTGGTAGAATCTTCCAAACTGCAAGTCAAATCCCAAGGTCTTAGTATATGACTATTTGCTCTCCCACTTCGGCATCACTTATTGCCCCTTATCTCATCGATCTTTCACTTAGTAAACATATTCTGTTTTGTCATTTTAAAAACATTTTAAACAGAGTTAATACTGTAATAATTAGTGTGAAACAGTAATATGATCATTTGATAGAGAACATATTTCTGATTCTTGAACTTAAATCCCATTGTTCTGGTCCAAGTTAAATCTCATCTACTTGCTTCTTTTCAGCTGGGAAGAAATACCGAAACTGTTGTTATCGCTGAGGAAAAGAATGTAGAAGAAAATGAGATGGATGACAACCAATCCAATTCAGCCAGGAAGACGCAAACAATAGACTATTGGAACTCAGACACAGAAGCAGATGTTAATGAAAACATTAAAGACTCAGCTAATGAATCGGAGCCAGTCGACATCCCAGGCACCGAAGAACTGGAAAATCGCACCAGATATGAAAGCACTAGCAGCGAAGGTGGTGAAGAAAATGCTAATAGTTTCAAAGACAGCTTCAGACCAGAAGATTTGGAGTTCCATGCCACCCCTGTTATTAACAATCAGAACTCCAAATACTACTACTTTTATCAAGGTTTGTTCCCTAGTCTCACCTGCTTTACATTTTGATCAGAATCTTACCTTGCAATAGTGACACTTATTATTTCATAGAATCAAACTGGTTCACACAGAACCCCCTGTAACTGATTTAGAATCCTTATTAGTTCTCAATATTATCATATTCTTTCCTAATTTGTTAATACTGATGGATTTGTTTGGCGTTGATGCTATCTGTTAGTGATTATAACTATCATGAGGACTGCTCTGTTCCACAGTTTGTTCTCTCGGCTTTGGTGAGAGACAAGATTGTCCCCTTTGTATCAACTTTAGATCTAATCATGGACCTAACAAAATCAAGAAGTAGCGTTACTGACTTAGTCATCACCAATATTATAGTATTTTCCTAATAAGTGGTAGGTAATGGGCAGTGTGAAGTGAGCAGGATATCGTTAAAGGGTAGTTTGCCTCCTGTGAGCTATGGTCTTTAAATGAACTAATGCACCTGCATTTTGACCCTGATAAAATTCTTATAGGTTCTGTCCATTGTCTCACTGTCACTTTCTCATTGGTTCTGTCCCTCATCTGCCATTTTTTGAGTCGTTAAGTCAGTAATTTACAGCTCCGATATTTTGCCATCTGCTTGTATGCTTTTAAGTGAGGCTAAAAGGAGTACTCACCATCAGGTTTGCACATAATAAGTCGAAAAAGCACAGTTTTACGGAAGTCTGAGGATAGTCCTTGCTAGGAGGGCATGGAAATGTGCTTCTTAATGTTTCTCATCCTCATGATACGCATCAAGAAGTATTCCTCAAAAAAGTAACTCTAATCCGGAATTTGAGAATTGAAGAACATTACTTCCTGCTGTCCTAAAGATGCTCTTAATTCCTATCTCTACCAGTCAATTTAAGATTTTTCATTACTCTCCCTCATTCATAATTATTTGGATTTTTTGTCACAGCCTCAGATGGTCAGCAAGTTTACTTGCATGCACTTAACACTCGCATGTTGGAAATGCATTATGGCTCTCTGGAAAACTGCCCTGAAAGGATTACTGGACGGGTTTTGGAAAAAGAGTCTGGCTCAATGACAGAAGAGTTGCGGAAACGGTTGCGTTATTTACAACATCTGCCGGTAACTTGCCAATTCGATGTTGTGGAAATTGAACTTGGGGAACTGGTGTCTTCAGCAGTCATGGAAAGTTTTAGAGGTGAGGTTTTTGCTCTTACTGTTATTAAGTAGGGACCTGAAGAATTGGCTATTGCGAAACATGAGTTGAACCTGCCAATTTGCGATTGTTTTGATATTGAGGTGGGACTCAATTACCAACATGAACCTGCAAATTTTGCACCCAGAACACTAAGCCAATAAATTTCAAGGTTTGGACAAAATAAAGTCCGCTATTTCCGTATTTTGACAGTTTCAAGCTGATTCAAGTCTTAAATTTTAAGTCCCAAGTTCTCAAAATTGTGTACTTTAGAAAGTTAAAGTTGAGGTTCATTCAAACTAAATTTTCCGCTTTTAAAAAATTTTCCCTTCAGGATTACTTTTGCCTTTGTGAATGACAAGCAATAGAATTAAAAGTGTACTTTTCTTTCCAGATCAAATTGACGGAAGAGAACGTCGTCGTTGCAAGCGAGCTAAAGAGGAACGCAGGCGTGAAAGGAAAATTGAAGCTGATGAGAAGAAAATGTATGGCCAGTTTGTTGAACCAAGACGACGTATCCGTTTGGATTCATATCAGCATTTTCCAGAATGTGGCTTAAATGAGGCCTTTCCAGCACCTCCTGGGTAAATTTCCATCCTTCTTTGAATGAAATTTCTAACATGTCAACTACCTTATCAACCTAAAGGGAGCAGCAGTGTTTGGTCTCACCATGCTGCGGAAATAAGTAAAGGTTAGGGGTACAGAAAACTGGCTGGGAATGTAAAAATTGCTGTGAAACATTAGTTGCACTTTTTTTAGACTACCATAATAATGTTCGGTTCTGTGACAAGCTAGTATGTGGGTTGTTCTAGCAGCACTTTGTAAGTCACCAAATCATGGCTGTGTAATCGACGTTTCCTTAGACTTGCCATGCTGGAACCAGGAAAGTTGAAGCAGACTTGTTAAAGTTCTAATTCAACAGTAAAACTACAAAAATGTATATCTTGGTAGCGGCGTTTCATAATATCCTCTCTTATTTCATTTTTCTTTAGGAGACTGAACCAATATCATGACTTGACGTTTTCACATAACATTCTTTATATGGATATGATAAATCACCAAAGTGGCAGAGAAATAATATTCTCTAGTTTTCCGAGTAAGAAACAAAAAATGGCTTTCCTTGGAAGTCTGCAACGCCGCAAACCGAGAAATGCATTTCTGCAGTTTCACCGTTGAATTGCGGATTCTCTGTTTTCGGTCTTAGCGTCTTTCCCTTACAGCCGCTATTAAATTCTTTTAACATTTTTATTGAAATGCATGTGTAATGTTCGATTTTCCTAGTTTTTCAAGCAGGTTTGAGTTCAACAGATTGAAATATTAATTTGGATAAAATCATAACTGCTAGATTACCATACAAGCCCCGAAGTCAGTTAGTCTGTCCAATTCCACCCACATACAACCGCCATGGCAAAGAAAAGTTTTCAACATAGTCTTTTAATTTTTTTAACTTCTAATTTCATTCTGCTTTAGGTCTGATACCTCATTGGGAGGAACATCTGATTCTTTTTCATCTTTGGCAGCAGGCATGGCATCCGCCTCTCTGGATGAATCAGGAGATCCCAGCTCATTATCTTTTGCGCAGGTAAGACTCTTGATTCAAATGAAACAATCCATCAACCGTTTCTTCATGAAACTCTTTCTATCATTGGATTGGAGTTCATCAGTCAATTCAGTTACATCATTCTTTAGATAGTTGTCTTTGTCCCTAAATTTGACTGATACAGGTGTCTTGGAGTATTGGAAGTGGCAGAACCCACCTTCTCTATGGGATAGGAACAATAGGACTCCTGCATTTAAGAGCAGTCGTTTTTTCATGTGTATCCATCCCATTGAGACAGACATTGCAACAGAAAACACAAACCTAAAGTCGACGATCCAAATATGTCTGGAGAGGGAATTTCAGCAATTCTATCAAAACTAGTTGATACTAGGGGGCTACGCCCCCTGGCCGCTACGCGGCCCAACCCCTGAAGGCGCTCCGCGCCATCAATGGGCCGCTTCGCGGCCCCATTTTTACCCTCCTATCAGTGTTAGTTTTTTTTTTCTCCTAAAAAAATACGATATGAGGTATACTTTAATTTTAAACTTTACTTTAAATTACTTTAAAATTAAAAGGACGCGTTTTGGAATGACTGCTTGATGAAATATTGCAATAAACAATGAACAATGATAGTCAGGTATTAATTCAGATTTCATGTGTCGGGGATCGAACCCACGCTGCGGATATAGATTACGCATTCGACGTCTTAGACGACTCGGCCACCGCTCGCCATGAAGTCGTAGGTGCGAATCTTGTGTAGATAAGTGTAGAGCTGATGCGCAGGCTACCCAGCTACTGCGCAACCTCCTCGACCACTGCGCATCCTCCCGCGCATAGCGGCAGCAGTCCCGGAGCATTCTGTAAAGTTACTCACTTTTATAACGTGATTTTGAAAAAACCTGGGTCCTATTTCCAAAATCTAATTAGAGCGGGCACATCTAGGGCCAATTACCTGACGATCTACGCAAAAATCATGGAAATCGGCCCGGTAGAACGCTCAAACGAACTATGACAAAAAGTATAAATTTACATTGTTCTTATGAGAGAATTCGCAACTTTACCACGTAATATAAAAAAACCTGGGCCATATTTTGAAAATCTGAAAAGAGTTGGCTAATCTAGAGACAATTGCCCGTCGATTGCCGCAAAAATCATGAAAATCGGCCCGGTAGAACGCTGGAACTAAGCGTCACCAGTTTCGTAAAATTAGGAGGTCTCGGAGCTTATAGTATAGATTGACAATCCCAGCAGGTCAGGATGTTTGGTGATACAGTCAAATCTGGTGTGATAGTTCAGTCGGAAAAGCTGGGAGAAACCCAAGTTTTGACAAAATAATAATACAACAGTCTCATGGCACAAATTTCTGTATATGCAGGCTCCTGTCTTCTTTTGTCTTTAAATCAAATTTTGCGCAATTTTTTTTTTTTTTATCCATGTGATTTATTTCACACCAGTTTGACCACAATCAGGCTGCAGGAAAGATAGCCACTTGAAAAATAGCCCTATCTGTCCAGAATTCATCGGCACACTTCCACCTCCATGCTCACGTAAAATGTTAAACTCTGAAAGAGGTGCATTTATTATTATTTTCATCAAACGTTTCAATTCATTTTCTTATTCCCGACAGATGTTACGAGATGGGAAAAAGTTTTCCTGTTGTCACCAAAGCTACTAGTGCTTGGCCATCTATCGGTAAACAGAATCAGAATCGTCGTGCGGTGGAAGATTTTCCAGCAATCAGCTCCTCACCACCTTCAAAGCAGTCGACTACCAGTGAAAGTCACACTCTCAGTCAGTCACTGGCACCAAACTTTCATGGAGCATCAGGTAAATGCGCAAGCTTTCAATTCATGCATTTATTGTAAGTTTCTTTGAGTCTTGGTTTTTAGAGGAATTCGAGTATCTCTCAATAAGTATCCTTGCGCCTCGCCTGTACATTGGAATGATGCTCAGTTGTAAGGGCTCCAAATGGGCAGTTTTCCTGGCTTGAGAAAATTTCTCAGTAATGACATTTTGGAATCCGTCAGATTTTTTTGGGAGAAAAATTTGACCTATGTTTATATCATCGAAAATTTTCCGTATTAAGATGTTGCAGTATTTTTAATTTCATAATTCTGACAGGTGGTGGTATTTCAGTTTTTGAGTCTTCTCACCATGATGCAAGAATAAATTCAAAACATAACTCAATTTAGTACATTTCTTGTGACGATTGGGTTTAATCAGCGGACTCCTTCTCATAGACAATGCCATATCTTTCTCAGAAATTGTGGTAATGTTGTATGGTAACTCATGGGCATATACTCAATGCAGTAAGCAATTCTCCAGTAAAGTTTTCACTGCGCTCCTCATAATTATTGACGTATACCTTTTTCTAATAGTTTCAAGTTCCTTGGGAGAGGTAGGGATTCTAATATTGATAACTAATAAAGTTCAACGTATAAGTATGGACAGTTCTTGTTGCTTCGGTTCAGATGTGCGGTTAGCAAAAGATCTTACAGTGCTCTCAATTTTTCCAGATGCGGATGGAGGTACCACAGGCAGTAAAAAGAAGAAGAAGAAACAAGTTTTGTTTTCTTTGGGAATCTAGTTATAAGAAATAATTATGTTGTTTAGCTAGGAAGACTAGGAAAAATGTCTCTATTCCCTTTTTGCGAATTTTTTGTATTGTTGGATATAGTCCAAAATCATTTAAATGTGTCCCGGCCATTGTTTAAATTAATTTTTTAACACCTATGGAAAGAGAATTTTTGAAAAATTCAAAGTTCGCTGCTCTGCTACAGTGTATTAGTCCTGCATTAGTGAATTAAAAAATAATAATAATTTATTCTTCAATGGGCTGCCTCAGTGAAATTTGTATCCTTTAGTAAAAAAAAAAAAAAGGCGAAGGCAAATTCCGAAGGTTTTTTCCCAATTCATAAATTTGTAAAAAGTTTAATAAATTTTTGCTTTAAGTCACTCTAAATTAATGAAAATTCCAATGAAGAGTTCCAAAAAAGAAAAAGCTGTGGTAGTTTGAGCCACCACAGCTCAAAATTCTGCATGATAGTAAATTACTTTGTTACTACCTCCGATTCATCTCAAGATTGAGTAAGTTTCGCTGTTGGTTTAAAACATCATGTTGGTGTTTCGAAATTTTTATTGAATTAAAATGATGAGAACTTCTCTCATATTGGGATCTTTTTAGCATTGACAATTTGTAGGCTGTACTGCTAGCTCATCTTGTGCATGGTACACAATATTGTAATGTGCATCTCGGAGCTGTGAGAAATTCATTTCTTCTTTCACTGGCTCAAGTCAGTCAATTTTGAAACTTTACAAGACTCTGTGATTTTTATGTAATTAAACCGTGGGTACTGTTTGTTGTGATCCAGGTTTATTGTGGTTCCATAAATTGCATAGACTAAAAATTTAATTGTATTTAGGACTTTTAAGTTCATAAAGTATTGTTGAGTATTCCTTCGTAAGAATTTTGTATATTCTAGTCCCTCTTTCTGATCTTAAAACTCAACATTTTCCTGCAGCTTGGAGACCGTCCGTGAATTTCTCTTAAGTGAACAGAACGGTATCAGTGATTACGTCACTGATTTTTCTGTTGTCATGATTCAACCATCATACTTACTACATACTAGAGATGCAAGGTATTTGCAAGCCATTTGGTTTTTTCTTGTGCTCTAAATGTGAAACAAATCACCCGGACTTAAAATTGTAATCTTCGTTTTAACAACTTTAATTTTAATTTCATTGAGAAACCCTTAATTGCACTCCTCATACCTGTACCTTACACTCAGACAGGACAATGTGAACAGTCTTTTCATTGGAAATTTGCCAAGAGTTTGTTTCAATTTAATGAGGGCATCAGAATTAAGAGACTTTGGCGTTAATTTATGGAACTCAAAGCTGGTATCAGATATGTTAAACAAATTATTGAGCAAATGAAATAACTCATATCGCAGTTTAGAAGATTTTTGTTTTGTCTTTTTTATCTGCCTGCCTTCAGCCAAGAACATAGTTTTAATCGATCACAACTGCCAACCAATCAATAACTTTAATGTTGCATTTACAAAAGCCGGCAACAGATTAATTCCTTCCATTGTCACAAAAGTAACACTATTTCAGGACTGACAATTTCTATTAAGTATGTATCTTCCTTTTGATAAATATTCTCTTTTTCCTGCCTCCTTTTATTTTCTCCTTTATATTTTGTCATTCTACTTTCTTTTAAAAAGAAAAAGGAACGTAGCAGTTAAAACCATCCCTCTTAGAATTATATTCTCTGAATTTTCCATATAATGACAATTGGGCATATTGGTTTTCCTACAGCCTGTAAGTTCTTTAGTTTTTTCCTGTTTTCACCAGAATTCTATCACTGATTTATTTCACCTTTAAGTGGTTAATAATTTATTGTTTTTCTGTTGATATAGCAGATTAAGTAAATAACATTTTCATTTTATAATTCTCTGTTATTTCTACTCTATTTTTCTGTTTTGTTTCCTATTTATTGACCTATTGTATTATCATAACTTTATTTTTTTCCTCAAGCAATAAAGTTTGCATGTCTCTAAGCTCATGCAATGATAAAAGAGAAAAAGAAACAAAATATTTTTTGTTAGAAAGTCTAAGATCAATATCTTACTGCTGAGTATGAATTGTGACTGAACTCTCAAATCTTGATTAATTTATGATTAAAGCAGTCGTTAAGCACTAAAGTGTGTTTACTTTATTCCCCCAAAAACTACAACTGAAGTTACAAAAAATTCAGTCATTCTTATTTACCTTTCTCTTTCTACTCATGGAGTTGTATTCCTTGCTCCGCACATTTTCCCACTTTTTCAAAAATTATAATGGCTTCTATTCTCTAACTTCAATTATGACCTTTACTAAATTTAGTTTTAATGGTAAAAAATAGGTAACTTTAAAAAAATACGCATGAAAGAATTTCTGAGCAGATACGTATTCAACATGATAATTTTAAAGGACCATTAAACGTTATCAATCATTAAAGAATGATTACTTACCTAAAAAATAAGCTGATTCCAGAAAGATGGAGTGATCTGGCTCATAGAGTTAAATTTTGCCATTTCTTTGCCAAGATGAGACAAAAAAAATTCCAAAGCATTCCAGTAATGAAAAAATATTTTCCCATCAAAGTTTTGAAAGATTAATAACGCTAAAATCGGACCACCGGACATGCTGAAAAATTAAACTTGACAACACACTTTTCCTTGTCAATTGTTTTAGAATGTGACAATCTCAAAAAATATTTCCAAATTTAACTCATAATTAAGAGAAAACCTTTAAAGTTTCAGCCAATAATTAAAGCCTCCAGTTCTCAACAAAACAAAAATCGACTCAAGTTAAATCAGGGGATGAACTAATTTTACTTCCGGTTATATCATTGGCAAGTAGAAGAATTTTGCTGAGCACCAAATTTCTCCTGACAAGTTTACAAGTTACAAGCATTATCATGGAGGTAAAATTTTACTGACCTGAACACTCATAGAGATAAAAAGGAGGTGTTTGCATCTTGAGGATTGTGTACCCTGTGACGTAGGTCGGTACAACTTGGTCAGCAAAATCCGGAATTCGAAGTAAGAAAAACAGACCATAACGTCCGATTTTATTGCTTAAATCAACTCTTGATATAATTTCAAACACTTCATGTAGAATGCATTTTTTCTATAAACTACACCATTTCCAAGAAAATCGATGATAAACGTCGCCGTACCGACCTACGTCATCAAAAAAATTCCAAGATGCCCGAAATGCAAACACCTCCTTTTCTTTCTCTATGCTGAACACAAACTATTTGTTTAACTAATCGCAATGTTTTCAATCTTTGATTTGGCCCTTGTCGATTTTGGTTTTTTCACGAGCTGAAAGTTGGAATGAACCGATTCCTTAAATAAAACTAAATAGGCCCAACTGCGCTCTCATGAGCTAACTCGACATGAAATTTTTGATATGTTTAATAAGCTCTACGTGAAGAATACGAATCATGGCCTCGTAGTTTCACTCTTCATTTGTTTCAGGGTCGAAAGGGTCAGAGGAAACCTGAAAAAATTAGTGAATCCGAAAACAACCTGGAAAAGTTAGGAAATTTTGCTCGGAATCAGGAGAATTATCATAGCTGCGGCTGAGCAGTCAAAATCTCCGCGCCTCGACGTTCCATTGGCGGATCCAGCAATTTGACAACACCGGATTTCCTCCATTTAAACCTCTGGAAATGTATCGATTCTTGGAGGGGCCAGGTGCTCCGACAAGAATCGATTATGTAGCACAGGCTTAAATGGAGGAAATCCGGTGTTATCAAATCGCTGGATCCGCAAATGACATTCCCGAGTTTTCGGGAATTTTTTTATGTGTAGAGCGGGTGCCTTGAGAAGGTACTGAATCCGCGATTTTTGTTCAGGTTCTGGATCTACTTGAATAGATCTTAATATTAGCACCTATCCGCTCTTATTTATATTTTTCTGCCCTTTCTTCTAATTTTCCTTTATCGGGCATGGAATAATTTACTATATTGGTAGGCACTACGTAAATGTTTGTCGTATTTGGGCTATTTGCAATTCTCAACTTCATACATAGCAAACGTACGTGGTGCTTCAAAGTTAGCATTGCAATCAAATCAACCTTCTCTTTCTTCTTTTCTATTTTTTTTTTCTTTTTTTTTTTAAGGATTCCGATGATTTCGGGATCAGTGGTCAAGGAACTCTTTCAGCAAGCCAAGAAATGTTGAAATTTGATTAAACTTTGCAACCCTGCGTATGCAACAACGGCTGTTTAAATTTCCTTTGATGAACACTGATTTTTTGAGAATATTTTGAACATTTTTCTTGCAATTTGCCAGTGAAGGTATCGTTCACAATTTGATATTGATCCTACTTTTAATGAAAAATATTCATATCTTTCCTCAGTAACGCGTCTTTTTCGAGGGGCATTTTTAACATGCGAATGTTCATACGGTGTTTTCTTCAGCGTGGCCGAGCTTGTCTGTCAAGTCATCCGTAATTCCTAGAATGTAACGAAACTACTAGAGTAGAAACTACTTTCATACTAGAGGTAAATACGTAAAAACGTTCGGAATAAAGCCAGTCGGTTGATACAACTTAATTAACTCCGGCGTGAGGTTGGGTTGCGTCGCCCAAATTGAAGGCGAACTAGCGTAGCGATTTTGTTTCCAAGCAGCGCGATGCTCCAACCGCCGCACGGTGTGGCGAAAGGCCGGTTTGTCCGGACATGCGCTCGACCACTTGCGTTTTGTTGTCAACTGTGGCCCTAAAACGCATCATTTTTAATCAAGGAAGACCTATCTGCGGCAATTTTTGTCGTAGAGTTCAAATCTGCCTTTATTTTTACCATTAGAGTGATGAAAATCCAAGAAAAATTGCTATTTACATAAGTTGTTCCTGAAAAATACTAAAAATATTGATTTCCACCTAGAAACTGTGGCTTTAAAACGCATCATTTTGAATTGAGGAGAACTTTCCAAGGGCAATTTTTGTCGTAGATTTCAAATCTGCCTTTACTTTTACCTTTTGAGTAATGAAAGTCCGAGAAAAATTGCTATTTATACAAGTTATTCCGAAAGAATACTATAAAAACATTGATTTCCTGAACCACCTCGAAACTGTGGCTTTAAAACGCATCATTTTGAATTAAAGAGCATGTGATCACAGGGCAATTTTTGTTTTAAATTTCAAATCTGCCTCTACTTTTACCATCAGAGTGATGAAAATCCGAGAAAAATTGCTACCTATTTACATAAGTTGTCCCTGAAAAGTACTAAAAACATTGAATTCCATCTCGCAAATGAATGTATTTCTATAATTTAAATTTTCGAAACTTCTTAAAATATTTGCAACCGTCTTTCTCTCTTTCCACCTGGCTTTATAAGTAGCATTGTACGTATTCATATTTGTATATCTTAATACTGCTGTTTAATATAGGAACAAAAAAAAATTAATAAAATAGAAGAAATGAGATTTTAAACAACATCTCTATTTGCCCTTCATGACCAAACAAAACGTTAACTCTCGACTACTTCATCCACTACCACATCCAGCTAATTAGCTACATCCATCTTAATTTATCAATATGAATTATTTTTTTTTCAATTTTTGGTAAAATTAATCAGACTAAAATTTGTAATAAGACTATATTTACATTATTAGCTCTATTAATATTGACTTTCTACAGGTGAAATTTAATGATATTCTACATGATATTCGGAATTTCTGTAATTGCCGTGTTAATAATTATTATAACATGAGGATACCAACCAGCGCGAGTAGAAGCCACATTATTTAAAGTATAATAACAGTTCTAACCTCTTTACCATTCATTACTATAGTATGATAAATTACAGAAACAATTTAAATTTCTGAAGTATCCAGTATATAGAAGTAAATAAATTACACTACTACTGCTGCATCCAGTAACTTTTTTTACACGTAATTAGCCTATTTTAACCTTTGACCACTTACCTGCGTGATGGATCTTAGAGAAATGTCAACAATTGGTTGCGCGGAGTGATTAAAACCGATTTTGCGCAACCGACCTCATATCAGATAATATCATGCTGCCGTCGGAGTAGCAGATATTAGCAGCTAAAAATTGTTCAGGAGGCTGCTCAGGGGTCCTGTGGGTCTGACCCAACAAGTCCCAGCGTGGCACTCCTTGGCACTTGCAACGAAAGTTAATGTAAAGTTTTATTTTCAGCATTTTCGGCGCGAGGACTTTCAGACGGCATAAATCGTCTTCAAAGCTATTTACGGCTACATTTTAGTAGTGAAAAATGATCAGCAGCTTTCATAGAGTAAGATTATATCATTGGAAAAGGTCTCATTAAATTTTTAAATTAGGCTAAAGAGTGCACAAACATTGGTGCGTTTTTAGAGGAAATTTTAGATTGCCGACTTAGTGGACTTTAGAGGCCTCTACCATCAATATGGGGGATGAAAATTTAAAAACTATCATCAAATCCATACAATAGAGTACCCGTAGAACACATTTCCGGTCCTAAACATGCACAATCCCTGAATCGCCCATGTCCGACCTTTTACCCATATCGCCACACCGTGCGCCGCGCCGGCCGTTACGGTGTATGAATTGGACGTATTTCAATCAAACAGAACTATGTGCATCATGGCGTGAGCCCTGTTATGCATATATTATTATGGGTCTCAGGGCTCATGTCTTACCTAATGCACGTAGTTCCGTTTGACAGAAATACGTCCTATTACGTATTACCGTCATGCTTATTGCGCGATGAGGAGGAATTGTAGTTTACGGATAAAATCATGCTGCATTCGCAAGAAAAAAACGCCGTATGAACTTTCCGCCGTTGCGAAATTTCCTTTGATGAAACACCAATTTCCTGGGAAAATGTTCAAGAACAACACGGATATTATGGGTCGGAGACTTAAACGAAAGGATAGAAAACACAACTTAAAAATGGAAATAAATAAGCTGGGTGTCACAGCAGCATTGGATATTTAAAAGTTGTTATTAAACCACTTATCACGTGGCTTTTCCTCTAATTTTCAGTGAAGTCTGTCCGCAACTTGATCTTAATCATCTTAAACTTCAAAAATAAGAAATGTTCATAACTTTTTTTAAAAAAATACGTCCTTTTTCGGGAGATATTGTGCAACATTCGTGTTCATGGGGCGTTTTCCCATAACGTGGCCATGCGTGTCTGTCAATTTATCGATATGTCCTCGAATGTAACTGACTGGTTTTCAGGGTACGTAGAAACGTCGGGATACAGCCTATCGGTTGATACAACTTAATCAACTCCGGCGTGAGGTTGGGTTGCGTCGCCCAAATTGAAGGCGAACTAGCAGCGATTTTGTTTCCGCGCGACTCGGCGTGTTACGGTGTGACTATTTCCGACATGCTTATCCCGCGATGAGGAGGAATTGTAGTTTAGGGATGAAAACTGCCGCTTTGCTAGGGAAACCGCCGTATGAACCTTTGGCTGTCCATTGTTGCCAAATCAAAACACGGATTCCCTGGAAATATTTTTATTTTATTTGTCTCCTAATTGTTCAATGCTGTTTGTTCGAAATTTAATCTCGATCATCTGAAACTTTCAAAGATAAATTGACCGCGTTTAACAGAAAAGAACCAAGCCACATCAGCTATTGCCAAATTTAACTGGGCAATTTGATATTTTACGAGAGAATGTTTGTGCGAATTCCTTTGAAAATTTTAAGGAATTTGTATTGTACTGTAGAGAAAATTCACTGAAAGCACGAAAATCCACACAACCGTTTTCATGTAAAAAATTAAATTTCCCAGTTAAATTTGGTAAAAGCTGATGTGCCTTGGTTCCTTTCTGTTTAACACGGTCCAAATATTCCCAACTTTCGGCTAAAAAGATACCTACCTACGTCTTCCGTCAAAATATCAAAATCAGACTTTTTTACCAGCTCGACGAACATTGTTCTACTGAAAATAAACAAGCCATTTGACTCCACGGTTAAACTAGTGACATTTTAAATTTTAAAACACCTGACTTTATGAATTTGAATATATATTTGATAAACCAGGAAGGAATGTTTTATCACAACCTGTGAGCTAATTTTTTTGTGGTATAGCGTTAAAGTCCCCAGATAAATAATACTGCGGCAGCCACTCTGCCGTGCTTAGGAAAAACGCCGTATGAACCTTCAGGCGTTGCCAAATTTCCTTCCATAAAACGCGAATTTCCTGGTAAATTTATGAATATTTCCCTCCCAATTTTTCACATAATTTAGTTCTCAATTCCACCAAAAGTTCCTAATAATCTCAAGGGAAAATATTCATAACGTTCTTCAAAAATGAACATTTAATTGAAGGAGGTTTGGCAACTCTCGAATGTTCATAAGGCTTTCTTGCTTAATACGGCAGCACTCCTACCGTTCTGCTTGTAAAAGTTTTTTCTTTTCTCTGCTCCTTCTTTATAACGTGGCAGAGAAAGGGATGCTTCGATACATTTTCCGCACTACATTTAAAAAAAAATTACAATTCTCTGGGATCCAAATTTGACAGTCCATGCTACTTGGGCTCTGAAAATAGCGGTCAAAATTTTACTTTTACTGAATGATATCTTCAAATCTCTTTCCCTTAGTTTCAACTTATGAAGTATCAACGAAGGTTTCTTAACTCATACAGTTCAACAACTATTTGCATTTTTCTGAAGTCCTAATTAAACAGTCTATGCGTTCTTCAGCTAACCTGTGTGTTATTTCAGGATAGTGCGTGCTTTTGGAATTAACGGAAAATAAAAATGATTTCTTTTAAACGTCAACCAACATTTTTTTTTACTTCAAGAAAGGATAGGCATTGCACAAGAAGTATAATACAACTTACAATATTCGCATAAAAAAAAGGGAGCGCCGAATTAAAATTCAACGGCGCGCTCGTGAACTATATTCATATGACTTTAATTTAACTTACCTACTACAAGGAATTTGCTTGACATAATTATGTGAAAATTAAAGTAAGTGGCTCTCTAAATGAGGATTTTCGTTTCTAGATATTCCTGCTACTTTATGTCCCCCACACTGAAAAAAAATTCTTGGCGTTTTTACCAAGGTCCGTTGGTACCTTTACCATCTCACTTTTTTTTTACCAATTATTGGTAATTTTACCAAGACAGACTGGTAATCTTACCTAAAAACGGTATTTTTACTGTTTTTTCAGGTAAGAATACCACTTTTATTGGTAATCAATTCCCGGTAACTTTGCCATTTTATCTCGGTCTCGGTTATTCTACCACAGTCGATAAAAAATATTGGCGTTTTTACCGGGGTCCAGTAAAATTACCGAGAAAATCAATAATTTTACCGAGATTTCTCAGTAAAATTACCAATTCCATAAATGGTAATTTTACCAAGAAAAAACTGGGATCAAATAGAACCCTGAATTCTTGGTAATTTTACCCTTTTCTTAGTAAATACACCGAGCTTTTTTTTCAGTGCACAACAAAATGTCGACTTGCTCTCTTAAATACCCTCACGCGTAAATTATGCTCATCTTTTGAAGCTCTTTCACGACAAAGGGAACTAGGCTTTGCTCTACTGTGTGGAAGCGTATTTCGGAACTACACAAGAAATTAAGTTCAGTTCGAACAAAAATAATTTACATTGAAACAGGTCACTTTGCCTCATTGTTATTGGAGCCGTCCATATTTTTAATTAGGTTTTCGGGCCCTCGTTGCACTTCTTTGCTGTTGTGATGTTCTAAAGTACTACTTGACTCTGTTAATGAGGTCATAGGACTAGTCGGTGAAGATGTGCGTTCAGTGGGTGATATTTTTCGGTGAAACGACGGACAATCTGAAAATGAAAATTATATTTTGAGAACTTGCAATTAAGTATGGCACTACATGAGAGGAACATGACAGTAGGGTAGGTGCTCATAAAACTTTTAAGGGCAAAGTATGACAATATGTATCGGATTTGTTAATACCTATATCACCGTATGCAGTGCTGGTTTCAGATATGAAACAAGCCCCAATTTGTTGGAGATATGGCAATTTATTTTAAACCAAGGATAATAGATTACCAGATAGGATAAGAAATTAAGAATCAAAATACATGCTTTCTCATCAAAACTGGTGGAAATACGGCGAATACATTAAAAATGCCTAAATCCAACCCATCGTAGGTAATTAAAAGCATAGAGAAAAAAGGGAGGTGTTTGCATCTTGGGGATTGTTTACCCCGTGACGGAGGTCGGAACTACAGGTACCCCAGCAAAATCCGGAATTCGAAGTATGATAAATGGATCATAACGTCCGATTTTTTTGCTTAAGTCCACCCATGGTATAATTTCAAACACACTATATAGTATGACTATTTTCTACAAACTACACCATTTCCAAGAAAATCGATAATAATAAAAGTCGTCCGTACCGACCTGCGTCATCAAAAAAATCCAAGACGTCCGAAATGCAAACACCTCCTTTTTTCTCCAGGAGGAAGAATACGTTTTCCGTCAACATCCAAGGTTCCCACTCACAAAAGGGCCAGAGTCAAATTGAATCGTGTCGTGCAAAAACCGCGTATGTCCAATTTTCTAGCTTCCCGTTTTTTGTGGCAATGATTCGTTTCAAGAGTCCATACAATCATGAAAGTGGTGTAAAGACTCATTCTTAGATTAACTCCAACCCAACACGAGTCTTGAGGTTTGGTTATGGTTCTTGGTTTGGTTATGAATCTTGATGTATATTAAAAAGTGGTATAAACCTTAGAAAATGGGTGGACTTTTTGTTGTTGTTGTTGTTGTTGTTGTTGTCGTTGGTTCGCGGCAATCTACTCTGGGTATTTAGCCTGAATTTTGATGGGACGATTATCATTAATGGGTGGAAATGATTCGAATAATGTGGTTCATGATGAAGCTTGGCAGGAAATTATAGATTATATCTTACTTCTTCTCATACATATCAAGGCGCCTGGGGGGGGGGGGGGGGTGTTTTTTCTTATAATCTGTAAGCTATAACAATTAAAACGCGTTTTTGTGACTGGCACAATTTAGACCCATTCAGAATTCGAGATACAGCCAAGAGATGGCTCTCGGTGCGCGATAAGTTGTTTTTCTTTCCCGAGCGTTCAAGTCTCCAAGGGAACTTGTTCTTCACCCCTCAACGCAACAGTCGCTGCCGTGCCAAATAAGAACGTCGTATGCACATTCGAGTTGCCAAATTTCCTCGGATAAAACATGTATCTTTGACGAAAATTATGTATATTTGTCCTTCAAATTTACAGATATCTTAGATTAAATTGCGAACAAAATAATCTAAAAAATTGGAAGAAAAATATTTACAATTTCCCCAATAAAATCGTATTTTATCAGAGGAAATTTGGCGACGCCTGGAGGTCTATACGGCGCTTTTGCTTAGCACAGCAGAGTGGGTCACTACTGTCATGCTAAGGAAGAACGCCGTATGAGCCTTCAGACGTTGCCAAGTTTCCTTCAATAAAAACCGAATTTTCTAGGAAAATTGTGAATATTATTTTCCAAAATTTTCAGACTATTTTGTACGCAATTTAATCTAAAATATCTGAAGATTTCAAAGAAAAATGTGCGTAAATGTCGTCAAAAATTCATGTTTTATCAAGGGAAATTTGGCAACTCTCGAATGTTCATACGGCGTTCTTCCTTAGCACGGCAGAAACTCTTCTTGCGTTCCTTAAATTAGGGTGATAAGAAATCACATGAGATCTCACCTGCAGATTGAGGGGATTTTTCAGCCGGACTAGAGAGGTTGCAAGGGCAGAGAGCCGCCGCACCTGGTGCAGGAGAGATCATAGTGCCCGGTTTATCGCTGCTCATGTGTAAGCTGGAAAATTAATAAGCCAAGAATAGAATCGATTCTAGCGGCAAAGAGAATTTTACACATTTGTATTTTAAGGTTACAGACAGCTTCGCGGTCCAACCAAACCACTCGAAGAACTTGCTACAGGCGTTATGTATAGCGTTATTCTTATGATTTTATATTATACAGCGTGATTTAAAAATAAAAACGTGCGTATACTATATCGACGGTGTAAGTCGGCAATCACATAACTCGGTTTGCGACGTCGCGTCGCAGACTTCCTATCATACTTTATTTTTAAACGGAAAACTACTCAAAGGCAATTCTTTAAAACTGCCGTGATTTTTCTTCTCTGTGCGATGAAAAGTCTGCAAAAACTTCAAGGAATAATGCCAATTTGTTCTCCTTTAAAAAAATAACATAGAGGCGGAGATTTTCAGACACCGTAAACGAGATATGTGATTGCCGACTTACACCGTCGATATAGGGTATATCCGGACTCTAAATGTTCGCATTTCCAAGGACAATAGATTCTTTAGATCACATTTTATTTTTATTTTTTTTTTTTTCCTGCTAATGAACATGCTTTCCTTGGGACTGTTTTGAGTGGAGGGCCGAGTCTCTTAAAGCTGTAGAAATTGATTTTTCTTCAATTATGGGGGAGGACACATGACACGATTTTTTATTTTTTTGGAATACCTTCATGCTCTCTACTCATTTTTGCCTACGACAAAAGTAAAAATCAAAGCAAAAGGTGGAAATTTCAGATTTGAACAAGCTTCTCCCCCTCCCCTGATATCTGAGATCCTCGCGAAGCCCCTTTCCGTCAGCCCCTCCGTTTTTTTAGCAACCAAAGATGAATTACTGAGATATGGACAATCACGTGGTAATATCCTTGTGAGTTACATTCCGTCTCATTCATTTTCATCGTAATTTTTTTTATAACGAAAAAAAATCGGTTTTAATTACAAAACTTTCAAGGCCCCTGGTACTTTCTTAAAATGACTCATAGGAAACGACATTTTAAAGCAAAAAATCAGGGCCGAATTAAGGGGGTGGCCACATGGGCCGTGGCCCATAGCGGCAAATTTTGCAATTTTTTTTAAATATGGGTATAAAAAAAATCGGATTCAGAAAAGAAATTACAACCGAAAAAACGTCTTTCGGTGTCACAAGAGTCGACCTTTAATTAGTCGAGTGAAGAGAGAAACCAAACACACAATTCGGTATGAAGCGACGCGGTGCGGAGAGCAATGATGATGAATAGGACTTGATGATGAAATAGGACTTGAGATGAAAAGGAGAAGCCCTCTGCGCGGCGCGGCGGTCAGCGTGTAACACATATTAGCACCTGCAAGACTTCATGAATACTTTACGCATTGCCTCGAACACAGTGCGTTTAGTAGCGGTCGGCGTGAAACGCATAGCGCCTACAAGACTGTAGGAATACTTCATGCATTGCGTCAAAAACAGTGTAGTCAGCGCGGCGCGGCGGCGGAGGTTAAAATTACTAAACCACATTTATGTTCGTTCTTGCATAATTTTTACGTTCATTTCTTACAAATGAAAGGCCTCGTCCAGACAAAGATAGGTTAACGGAACTTAATTTTCGCGCAAAGTTCCGTGAACTTTTGCTAGTGTTGACAGGGCTTTCACAAAAAATGTGCCCAACGCGAGTAAACGCGTCTTATGCACCCTTCCTTTTCCGGCACACTCCACTGATGGTTTGTATCGATGTTTCAAAACGAATGAGAAGGGAGCGGCAAAATACAGGTGGCCCATGGGCGGCAAGTAGGTAAATCCGGCCCTGCAAAAAAGTATTATTTTTGACTGAGGAATTTACCGGCTGATAGGATTAAGCACAACACCACATGTGCTCATTTCCGTCAATCTCATATATGTATTCATTTCATGCCGATCTATCAAGGAATTCAAAAAACATAATCCCTTATTGAGATCTCAAATCCGATATCCTAGTGAAAAAAGTAAAAATTATGAAGGTCTGAAATGTAAAAAAAAAAAATCGGCGGCAAAAATATCTTACCATTGCATCAGCCGAAAGTCAGGGTTATCACTAGTTGGAATTTTTAGGTTATTTGAATGTCCAGCATCTATGGCACTTGGACGATGACTCCCCGGTCCTGTAAAAAATCAAAATTTTAGTGAAGGTTAAAAAAAAGAAGACATGGAAAAATGATAAAATAATTTAATTTTAAAATTATGAGATTATTATGGGATGAAATATTGTGTGTGATATTAGATTCAGCTTATCCTGTGTATGGTCGATGTGTGGTTGTTTTAGCAAGCAAATATAAACACCACCATTTTTTCGCTAAAAATGAGAATGGAAAAAAAATTAAAATCTAAAATGAATGAAACCCTCGAAGTGCGGTTTTTATGAAAACCTAAAATAATTCCAAGTTTATACACATTTTTGTTTTATAAAAATCAAGGCGATAGTCTGCAATCATTACATTTCAATCATAAAAATACATCAAGTTGTGATTTCAGTAATTTTTGGGGTTTCCAGCCAAGGCTGAAAATCCTCGGAGGAACGCCACACACTTGTGTGACTTCAATCTCTGAGGATACAACTATTTTGACTCGTGGGAGCTGATTTTGCCTATTCGTCGCATTGAAGGCGAACACCGAACTGTACCGTTAAGCGTAGTTTCAAGACTCTCAAGTGAACGTTCGCCTCCACTTGTATGATTAGACAAAAACAGATCTTACGCGTCGTAATAAGTCGCATCCTCACAGATCAAATAGCATTTTGCGTCACTTGCGAGCCTTTTTATTCGAATCTCAAAGTGTTTCTTCAAAATGACCAGCGTTACCCGCACGTATGATCGAGAGAAGAGTAGGTGAAATCGTGATTTGGAAGCTTCAAAGGCAGTTTTTTTTATTGTTACCTGGTAGTTTTGATGCCTCAAATTAAACCTGATGTATCTTTTTAGCGATGTCTGCAGAAATATCTGGGAGCTTCATCCAGAGAAATTATTATTCTCTCCCGTAGGCTCTAATTAAAGTTTTGTTTGCCACCATTACAGGATGCGGGAAAAGATAGCTACGACGGATAAATTGAAATTATTTCATTTAGGACAGTTTTAATTCACTACTGGGGTTTTTAATTTTAATATATTGATAAACATTTTCTATTTTGACACAATATTGAATTTTTTTTATACTACCTATATTAAAAAAGTCAAATACGCCAAATACGCCTTATAATTGAAGAGATGGTATTTTTAGGTTCTACTGTTAATCAATGCATCAAAGTCTACGGTCACGGCAAAGAACCTATACATAAATTTTCGCCGCTGGGTAAGAAATACACGCACATAAATTTATTTTTACCCTGAAACTATAAAAAACCACGGATATTTACACACTACATCAAACCTCATCTCAAAATTTAGTCACGCTTCAATTTTTGGCACAGTGAGAAAGGAGATATGAAATTACCCATTAGTAGGGGTGGTGTCGATAATCCCAAGCAACGTATCCTCCACGCATCTTGCAATAGTTGTAGTCGCGCCTGCTTCCGCCATTTTGCGCGTCGATTTTGAAACCATACCTGGATTGAGAAAAAAATTGAATCATTTAGACGATTGTCAGAGAAATGCATCGATCTAAAACTACGTATACTTTAGACTGTGTGAATACTCGAAATTTATGAAGTCATATTATTTACCAATTAATTATGAAAGGAATTTCTTAGGAATTTCAATAAGCTTGCATACGTATTGAAAATGAACAAAAAAATTAAATTATGCCGGGAGATAAATAGTAAGTATTTTTTAATTCTTCTTCTGAAATAAGCAAAAGAAGTTGGTTTTCCTTTTATGGGTTCCCTTTTTCCCTCTTATCATATTGCTTAAAGAGAGAAAACCGACGCACAGTGAATTGAGATAATAGGTGAGGTCGGACAAATTCTGGAAACTTTGAAAGCTTATTTTTTCGAAAATATGATATAAAACAGTTTAAGGGTGGCTTCATCGGGGTTTCGTGAAATTTTCTCTCGGAGACACCCTTTGAAACTGAATTATGACGAAATAAACAAAAAATGTGAAATTTTAGCCCAAAATGTCATGTCCGACCGTACCAGTTCGTCCCACTGTGCGACGCAGAAAACTAGAATTTACCAGCCTAACGAAGCAATAAATCTTGATGATAGAGGATTTCTCACGAGAGTAGAAAAATTACGGAGATCTCAAGGGAATGCAACGGATTTCGTAAGTTTTCCCTTTCGTAAAATCAAGCACGCCAAGACATTTTTGTTGCATTTTTTCTGTGCGAGGGCATTGATACATTAAAGCAGCAAACAAACTCATTACTCTTTTTTAAAAAAATCGAAATTTCACTGATGATTCAGATTCAGGTAATCCTTGAAAAGTAGAAACCGCTGCCCGCACTGCCATTACATTTTGACTTTGACCCTTTCAGGGTAACGAAAATTACGTGATCCATATTTTAACGGAAAAAAAAAAAATTCTTGAGGATTTACGCACATAAATGTAGTATTTTTTTAATGGACGTAAATCCTCGAGAAAATGTGGTTCATATTGACAAAACTTTAGCAACGTTTAAAAATTCTTACGACGTTTTCTTTAGGAATGTAGAACATTGTTACAGTGAAAAGGGGTTTCATTCTTACTTGCACTCGTGCTTCGGACAAGTTAATTCTTAGAGCGACTTCCTCCCGGAGAAAAACATCAGGATAGTGAGTCTTCTGAAATAAAGATTCTAGTTCGGTCAATTGTTGTGGGGTAAAAGTCGTTCTATTCCGTCGCTAAGAAGAAAAAGACAAGGAAAAAGGAAATCAGCATGTGAAAAACTTTCATAAATTTGATAATTTTGCTGTGCAATTCCTTCTTTAGGAAAAGCGCCCAGAAAAGCCATCTCATTTCTCGTGTCCTAGTGAGAATTTTATTACGAGAGACAATTTTTAAAGCTTCTTATTTAATGTCATCTATTCATCGGGAGGGGGGGGGTGTAGGGTGCGTTTTATCTTTAGATATGTGATTACTTGTGAAAAGATAGCTCCCATGAAGAGTTAGATGTATAAATCGAAAATTATTAGAAAACCTCCAATTTTGGCGCCATCTATCTTCCTATACGCCTTCTCTCAGCACCTGATATTCCAAACTTTTGAATTCCGAGAGTACCTAATGTCTAAAGACTGAAAACTAAATCCCGAACCCGAGGGTGACTTAGTGAACCAGAATGCGGAAATTAAGGGCTAACATACGGGAGTGTAATAAATGTACAATTCGCAAACTAATCAAGCTAAATTAACGCGATCAGCAGAGATAATCGGGATTATGTTAGATATTGTGCAGAATATGGACCGATTGAAGATCTTGTCGGCCAAAAGATTTTAACTTCATCTTGTTGGATTCTTAATTTCTTAACATTACTTCATCGGCAGAGAAACACGGTATATGATGAATCATAAGTCATATTGATCAAAAGTACCTGTTTTAGGAAAAACATCCTTGGTAGAAACAGGCTGTTTTACACCCCAAAAATAATGACCATCGTAAATTTGACCCGGATGTCGCCTAAATGAAGCATATGATGACACAACACTCGGAGTAAACTTTTTCCCGGAGTATACGAACGATTATCAAAAAATGGACGTTATAAAGGATCCCTAGAAGACAATTTTTTTTAGAAGAAAAAAAAAACAGTATTATTTTCGATCACAAACAAATAATATCCAAAATTACGAAAGCATCTTGTCATAAAAACGAAAGATAAGGTTGATCTCTGTGATGCAAAATATACAAAGGGATGATTTTTAAGCGGAAAATTTGTAGGGTTTCTCGAAGCATAAATAAATTTTCATTCAAAGTGGTGCTGAGGGTTTACGTACTTATTATGATTTATTTTTGAACAAATTTATTGTAACATCAACAATGATTACGTAGGTAGCTAGGGGAGATAACATGTTTTATACCCTCCCCCCTAAAAAAAAGAATTCACTTTTTAGATGTTTTGACATTTAATTTAAGCAAAAACCTTTTCTGATTATATCTGCATATCGATGGCCAAAGTGCGAAATCATGTAATTAATTGCGGTTTTTCAAAATCTCCGTCTATAGGTATCTCACTTTTTCGAAGAGGAACATGCCAACTTCATGGCTTAAAATTTAATAAGAGTACTCTACCAAAAGAAATGAAAAATCAAGGAAGTTTTCAGGAAATTACTCTGCCGTGGTCAGGAAAAACGCCGTATGAGCATTCGGGACTTGTCAAATTTCTCCGGATAAAACATGTATTTTTTAGAAAAGTAATTCTTATTTTTCCTTGAAATTTTCAAATATATTAGATTAAAGTGCGTAGAAAACTGTCTGAAAATGTTGGAATAAAACATTCACAAATTTCCCAGTAATTTCCGTTTTAATCGAAGGAAACTGGGCAGCGTCAACAGGCTCATACGGCGTTCTTCCTTGGCACGGCAGTACATAATTGACTAGTTTTCTAAAAACACCATAAATAAGGACAGGCAGTCTGCAACGTCACAAATAGACATACGTGGTCTCGCATTTTAGTCATCGATAAAACTACTACTTCTAAATGCATTATTAAAATTAAAAAGTATTATAAAATTATGCAAGTCTGCTTTTCATACAGAAATAAAACAATTCATCTGAAAATTCACGGAAAATCAAAGCACTTGAACAGTTTCAAAATACGACGGTTTGAACCAAATGATGAGTTTCAGCTTGTAAATCATTCCTGAACAGCTCAATTTTAAGGTGCACAAAATAATCACTCTGAGTTTTAATATCCAATAAAACGTTTAAATTAATTCCAACGAAAAAAGAACGAACAGAGGGGGAAGGAGCAGGGGCATAAATGATAACTCACCTGTCTTCTCCTTCCGAACACGTATTCTGATAAAAGATCACCGTGGAGAGACGTTAGGAACGGCCCAGCCATAGTCTACTCGAATAAGGGATGCCGCGAGCGACCCTCTGAATAAATATGTGGTGGCTCCGCCCACCAACCCTCGCTCCGTGTACATCGAGCGACCAATTGGATTCCGTTTTCGGGAACTACCCGCGGTAAATACCACGAGTACCAGTTATCTTCACTCCCCTCTTCTCACCTCCTTCGTTTAATACTACCAATCGTTTCAATCATCCCCCGAGATTAACTTGTGGTTTTTTGTTCTTTTTATTCATAAAGCTACATCGAATCCCCACCGCCCTCGACGATACGCCAGCGCCTTGAGTCGTGCCGCATCATGCTCTATAACTGTCAAG
This sequence comes from Bemisia tabaci, assembly GCF_918797505.1. NCBI lineage: Eukaryota > Metazoa > Arthropoda > Insecta > Hemiptera > Aleyrodidae > Bemisia > Bemisia tabaci. The sequence continues at coordinate 21,655,024 of NC_092797.1, forward strand.
TTCTGATAATTAACTCCACTCACTCCTTAATTCATGATATATTATTCGCTATATCAATTAGACTATATTACATTAAATTTTTGATTCGTTGTGGATCCGTAAAGCATCACTCTCGCTTCTTTTTCTGCGCATTTGCTTCTGATATCTTTCATGAAAATTTATTTGCCTATAATTCAATGGAAGGTATAGCTCATGGGTGATTTCACGATGAAAGGAATGGTCGTGTCGCCGTGGGTATAAACGACTTAGGGTGGAACGATTGAAAACCAAGTTGATAAATCAATAGAAACGATGTCCCTGAACTTATTCATGCAGAAAAGTACGATAAATTATATGGTGGAATTAATAACATGAGGCTTTACAGGCCGAAAATGTCCGGTCGGTTACGCGTCACCAACCCCGATTTTGAAGCAAAACAGCAATTTGCGTTAGTTAGTCAGTGCTGATCGTGGATTCCTTGGCAATATATGCCGGAAAGAGACTCTAATGATCAAGAAAATTGCCGTGTTGACCTGAAATGTTTATTTTTAAGCGAGAAAAGTCATTGAAAGAATGTCGCCACATTTTGCAACGTACTTTTGCACTTGAATTAAGTGCCGTGTTTATCTCGCCAAATGAAACCAGGAGTTCCAAAACTGTCATCAAATTGTTCGCTGAAGTCTCCTCGACCAAACCGTTACTAATGAGTCGGCTTTTTTTACACTAAAAACTTTAGGTAATTTTTAGGAAAACCAGTGATTTTTAGGTCTGTAGCACTAATTACACATTACTAAATATCCTCAATTTAATATTATTAAACTAACAGGAAGTCCCCAAAGTTTAGAAAACTTTCAAGGCAGCATTAATTCCACCTCATATCTCAAAAATTGCCAAGTTTCATCTCTTGTGTCATCTTTTAATAAATACAATAATGTAAACAGGGCCAGACCCATGGCGGCAAATTTAGAGGGCGGCAAATGTTGCGATTTTTTCAAATGTAGGTATCAAGAAAAAAATCTGATTTAGAAAACAAATTACAAATGAGAAAAGACGAAAAAATCTCTCATTTCCTGAGAGTTAAAGTATAGTAATTTCTAATTTGTTCGTCTTTCGATGATACATGAGACAGCGCCTTTCATTAGTTTAGTTGAGAGCTAGAGAAACCAAATACGCAATTTGGCCTGGTCCGGCGCGGCGCAGAGAGCAATGATGACGAGGACTTGAGATGGAAAGGAGGAGCCCTCGGCGCGCCAGTCAGCATGGAACACATATTAGCGCCTACAAGACTCCATGAATACTTCACGCATTGCGTCAAACGTAGTGCGGTCAGCCGGGTCCGCAGCGGTTGGCGTGAAACGCATAGCGCCTACAAGACTGTAGGGATACTTCACGCATTGCGCCAAACACAGTGCGGTTGGCGCGGTGGCGGAAATTAAAATCATTAAACCACATTCATGTTTATTCTCTCATAATCTTTTCGTTCTTTTCTTATAAATGAAAGGCCTCGTCCAGACAGAGATAGGTTTACGGAACTTAATTTTCGCGCAAAGTTCTGTGAACTTTTGCTAGTGTTGACAGGGCTTTCACGAAAAATGTGCCCAACGCGAGTAAACGCGTCTTATGCACCCTTCCTTCTCCGGCACACTCACCTGATGGTTTGTATCGATGTTTCAAAACGAACGAGAAGGGACGGCAAAATACAGGCGCCGCGGCCCATGGGCGGCAAGTAGGTAAATCCGGCCCTGATCATGTGAAGATTGTATTTCTACTTCCGCCAAAAGTTCTAAAAGAGTTGCCCATTCCTTTCGTGAAGTTTCTATCGAGAAGTTTTGTGCTTTATCAGGCCCTGAATATCACACAGCGAACTTCCATTAAGTCAGTCTCATTGCATTATAATTATAAAACATTCACTCAAATGACTAACTGTTTTTGTATGAAAGTAAAGCCGCACGGAGTGCTTTCCATGAAACGTGCGATCTAAGTGAAGAGGATTTTGGATGAAGAGAATTTCAATTGAGGGAATATTTTTTTTTTTAAATTCACGTATAGGTATACCTCTGTGGAATGTAGAATGTTTTCTATTCGCCGACTCAGAAAAAAAGACGGATGAATGATCTTTCCGACGATAAATTGATATGGCATAATTGAGGGGCTTGAGGCGGGAGCGGGGGGGAGGAGGGCAAGGCGGATAACTGCATTTTTGCTTTTTCAAGAAATACGTGTTTAAAGTCTCAAAATTACATGAAGCCTTATGACAGAAAGGAAGTTTAAACTCACTTTTTTTGGCTTTAAAATCAGAATTTGGAAGCGAATTTTTCACAAAGTATGCATTAAGATTAGTTTTACTTGAAATCATTAATAACTCAATATTTACAAAAATTGCACTTAAGTGCCTTGCCCTCCAAGCCCCTCAATTATATTTATACATTTATATCCGTGTATTCTTGACAGTATCGAAGAGCTATCTACATAAAAAAAAAAAAAAACATTGCGAATAGTCAGGTATGGTATGTTAAGAACTTTTGTTTAAAAGCAGGATTTGAGTAGGTCGATATATGAAATACATTTTGAGGGACTCACTTCTTTCCCATCCAATTCCGTTGGTAGGGAAAAAAGTGAGTTTTTCCAAATTGCGATTTAAATATCGTGAATATTACTTAAACTTGACGTGACAAAACCAGGGGTCAATTAAAATAAGCAAAAATAACTTTTGTTGGCAGGAGGGGGAACTGGGGAACTGATTTTGTCGTTTCCCCCACGAAAGAACGTGACTACATTTCAATGTTGCCAAGTTTCCACTTGCAAATCGCAATTTTTACTGTAGATTCTTGGAAATTTTTAGCTGAAAATTTCACTGATTTTTCATCCGATCTCATGCGAAAATCGAGAAAATTTTTGACAAAAATTGCATATGTATATGCTTGTAAAAAATCGAATTTTTTAGTGAATTGTGCAACCTCGGAATAGAATTACGTCCCCTCGTCGGGAAACGACGATTTGATTCCGTTTGCTGTTCCATTGAATCACCGGATGATTAGAATGAGTTTCTACTTTTCCGATAACACATCAAACGACGGGTATGAAATCGAAGTTCAATACATCGAACATCGATCCCTCGAGCTGTAGGAAACGAAATAAAGCGGGTTGATTAACTGGTCATTTAGCGCGGGACGCGGAGTCAAAAAAGACTTGGGCTCGAAAGCGTCATGTGAGCGCGAACAACAGGAACGGGCCCTTTGTCGGGTATCAGGGGCACATCATGCCGAAAATAAGTTGAATTAAAGATTGTGAAGTATGATACGAACCCATTATTCCGGCCTGGAAAAAAGGGGTCCCGAGGTTGACGGGGATGCAGGCTCGGTGGACTGAGTAATCGGCGGGGGTTGGAGGTGTGCTAGAGCGCTGCGTTCAAAATTAGAATGGGTTTTAAAGCCAGTGATTCCATTACATCATTTAATTAGCTAATACAGCAATAGCCCTTCGATAAAACCTCCATGTTTTCATAATAAACACATCCATAGTGAGACTCGAAAATCACCTATCTCAGTTCGTGATGTTGTCATGTTTTCTTTGGAAGTGTGTAGAAAAAACAACAACAATTATTACTTCGCATGAATGCACTCTCCTAATAGCCTCCACAGGTAATCGTTTTTTCCTGTATTCTTACAAGGAAGGGAATTTTTGTCAGCATAGGCGTGTGCAGTACTAGGTCAGGGTAAGCTACGACTTCTACGGCACACTTGTAAAATTTTGGGCAAGGCGCAAAATGGGTTTGTTACACGTAAATACAGGTTCATTATGACCCCCCTTCATACCCTTCTATGTCACTAGAATATTTCCTGAAAAATTTTCTAATGGCTAACATTGCATGTAACGCAAATTCAGCAAATGCTTTGTCAATTATTTTGAAAACAGTTTTGAAGGTTTAAAAAATCAAAAGAAAAAAAATCTGAAGTTTTCTTTGGATAAATGAATAAAAAGGGTTAGCGTCAATTTTCTCAAAACACATTTTATCACAATTATTATTCATGGAGCGAGATTAATGTGTGTTTTTCTCGTAACCATTGTACTCCCTGGTGGACATGTAGCCTTTGCGCAAAATTGAAGGCAAACTTCAGATGGATGATACCTCTACCGATATAGTAATCGCGCATTTCAATCAAAGCTTATCGAGCAAAACTCATATATGTTTTCGAATAAATAACTATTCGCGTTCCCCGGTAAGTTTATTGCCTACGCGACGAAACTGAAGGCGCACTTCAAGTGAGCACTACCTGTTTACAAGTTTACGCACTTTCTTTTGGTTCTGGCAAAAAAGTTAATGGAAGGAGATGTAACTGTAATAAGTTCTTGAATAGATAAGTGCTCGCGCTCTTGGGTAGCTTTGTTTCCTATACGCTGAAATTAAAGACGTGATCCCAGTGGACGATGTCTACGACCAGAATTACGGAGTGTTTTTTGGTTCAGTTTAAACACACAGCAGGTTATCTAAGTTTTTAAATTGCTTGCTATTTCGTCGGCTCCCAGGCGAGGGAACGTAATTCCATTCCAAGGTTGCAAAATTAACTCAAGCAATTCAATATTTTAAAAAGATGCACCTGTTAATTTTTTGTCCAAAATTTGTGTGATTTTTACTTGGAATCAGACAAAAAATCAATCAAATTTTCTGTTAGAAATGACCAAGATTCTCCAGGTGACAATGACACGTTCGAAAGAAAATTTGGCAACATTGTGATATGGTTACTTTTTTTGCGATGGAAACGACGATTTGTGCTCTCTTGCTCGTTTGATACATATCCATCGTTCCTCTTCATTTTTCCTCCTCTCCTTTAACTCAACTTTTTTCCTTTTCCTGTTTTTAGCGCCCTTGTTGTAATGGCGCCTTCGATTATATGACATCTCATTGACCGCCACCATATGTTCCCATACCAAAAACATATCTAAGGAGTTTTGAGCACTTTCGTAGTGAGAAAAAATATCGGCTATCTTGCTTATTCCACCTGCTTTCAATTTTAAAACGAAGATAGCTGATCCTCCGTCGTGCTCTGAAAGTGCGCACACTCCTTTAATTTTTTTTTTTTGTAGATTCCCGTTATACATTACATCCTCAGCCGTGGAATATTCGTAATTTTCCCCCTTCCGTGTGCGATGTTAGTTTTATTGTCCGAATGTACAGTAAAAATTTGGTTATGGAACTGAGCCAGTCAGAAATGTGTCCATAATATTCTTATAATTGGACTCCAATTCGCCATTAGCAACCACAATTTCTGACTCAATTGCGAAAGCACTTATCTGCATAGAGAAACTAATGGCACATGAGTTGTGAGTGGCAATGTTGCGCCTACAAACCTAAGTGGATACTTCAAGCATTGTGCAATGCGTGAAGTATCCACTTAGGTTTGTAGGCGCCAGTGAGCCTCTCGCGCTGGCAGCACGCCGCTCCGCTTTGTTAGGCTTTAATATTTATACTCGCATAGTCGCATATGAAATGTTTGTACACTCTGCATCGATTATTCTCATTTAAATCGATGGGGGAAAATATTTATCAATTTATCAAAGTTGTGTCTAAAGTGATATGTGAATTGTAGTTCCTAAATGCAAAATGTATTGCAATCGTTGTTACTCTACCCATCAGGACATGATCCTAGCACTCGCACGAGAACTGACCTATTCCCAGCGGTGCCCTGTTTCCTTCCGGGCTGAATCAGGAATAACGAGACTTAATATACCGTGCTAAGGAAGTACGCCGTATGAACCTTCACGCGTTGCCAAATTTCTTCTGATAAAATACGAATTTTCATGAAAACTTGTTAAAATTTTCCGTCCAATGTTCCATAAAATTTTCTTCGCACTGTGATCTAAAGTATCGGAGGATGTCGACTAGAAATATTCATTATTTGTCTCAAAAATTAATATTTTAAGAGAGGAAATTTGGCAATTCTTGGATGTTTATACGGTGTTTTTCCTTAGCACGGCAGTAATGGTGTAGTTTTACACGCGACAACATATCGACGGTGAAACTACCAAACCACGTATCTCGTTTGCGGTGTTTAAAAATCTACGCTCACATTTTATTTTTTTGAAGTAGACCAAATCAATATCATTCCTTGAAATTTTCACGGAATTTTCTCCGCACAAAGAGGAAAAATCACAGAAATTTTCAAGACTGGATGTTAAGTAGTTTTTCATTTAAAAAATAAAGTATGACAGGAAGTCTGCGACGTCGCAAACCGAGATACGTGGTTTGGTAGTTTCACCGTCGATATCCTCCTCAACAAATAAACTGGACGTATTTCTGCCAAACGGAACCATGTGCATTAAGACATGAGCCCTGACACTCAATAAAATGTATGCATAACAGAGCTCACGTCATAATGCACATAGTTCTGTTTGGCAGAAATACGTCCAACTAAGAAAGAGTGCAGATGTAGATGGAAAAGGAGAGACGCACTTTCATTAAATCTCTCAATCCAGTCATAGAAGAGAAAAGTTAAATTTTAATTACGACAAAGGTTATAGCCTGTCCCTGACTTGCATTATGCGATGTGCATTATTCCGGGAGGTAGAAACGTGCAGAGAGGGGGGACAGAAACGACTGGGGAGAAGGAAATACCGTGGCGGAGGCAGGGGCGAAGGACGACAGGTGGAGGAACCGAGGAAAGCGCGGATGGGGGAAAAAAGGAGAGAAAAAAGCATGGTGGCGAGAAATAATGGGGAAAAATGATAAAATGATAAATGCAAAGCGTCAGTCGGGCGATATCTCAATCCACTGTTGAGTATATTAAAGAAATGAAAAAACAGGATTCATAAAATAACAAAACCGGGGAGTGTTTGCAAGGGCATGGGGGCGCCGGTACGCGGTACGGACGCCGGAGCGAGCCCCAAGCCCCGGGGCGGGGGAGGACGGGGGGGGGGGGGTTAACGGGTGCGCATCCCCATTTCCACCCGTAATGAAAATCTGTAATGCATTACTTCATTTTGAGGGGGCGCGGCGTGGCGAGAAGAGTGCTGATCGCGGACGGAGGGGCGGAGAAGTAGAACGCCTCTTTCTTTCTACTTTAATTTTAATACCATTTTCCCCCGTTGTTATAGCTCCATTCACTCCTCGAGCCTTACAGCATTTTTACAGCGTTTCCTTCCATGTTGTGTCAACCGAGTTGTCAAATTTAACTCTGGTGTGTTTTTGCTATTCCGGCTGAATATCTAACGAGGACCTTAATCATAGTATTCTACAACTGAGTGACAATCTTCGTTGCGCGACAAAGAAATCATTAATACCGTATTTTCCTGATTAAGGTGAGGATGAAAAGCAATACACTCATTTAGACGTTGAAAGTCCATAACCACGTACCTCAAATTTTGGCGGTTTTGTGTTGGCTGCAGAAATGAGATGGAGTAGATGCCTTTCATCTGCTGTTAAAATATTTAGCCCGAAAAATCTGGAAGACGCCGAAAAACTCTAAGCACGTACCTGAGTTAATTCCAGTCACACATATCTCCCGTCGCTGCGCAGCATTGACGCAACGAGCGCTCGCCCGGGAGAAATCGATGACGGTTTGGGAGAAAAATAACGTCATAGATAGGTCAATCAAACTAAAAAAAACCAACAACAATAACATCATTCGACGGTGAGACTCTCAAACCACGCATCCCGTTTTCGATGGTTGAAAATCTCCGTTCCAATTTTATTTTTTTGAAGGAGAGCAAATCAGTATCACTCCTTGAAGTTCTCTCAGAGTCTTCTCCGCAAAGAGGATCTCCTCTTGAGAGAACACGGAAGATTTCAAGAATTGACATTAAGTCGTTCTTAATTTAAAAAGTAAAGTATGATAGGAATTCCGTAACAACGCAAACCAAGATACGTGGTTTGGGAATTGCACCATCGAATAAGAAAACCCACTAATCGGTTCGAAAATTGGTTGGTAAACCGAGGATGGTTCCTTTTTTCAGTATTATATAGGTGTAAAAATTTTCCAAATGGCAGAATAATTTTTTTTTGCCTAATTCTAAAGATTTCCTATTAATCAAAAAGTTGTATAGCTTTAGGATAGATTTGAAGTCAGATGATATGTACTTAACCCCTAGAAGCCTAAGACTTTACGCAAAGTCCCGAATCGTTGACCCGTGGATAAATACATTGACATGTTGATAGGTTTTGAAGAATTATCAATACAATTTCTGCGTTTTTGGTCGTCAGAGATACTTTTTTTCTAAAAAAAAAAATTCACCTTTTTAGTAGTACTGGCACTTTCCCACTCCCTTTCCTCATCCGTCATATGTAACTCCACCAGGAGAGATAAACAAGTCGGCTTGGGATCTCTAGGGGTGGTCGTCGAAATAAAAATTCCCTGATACGATAAAACTTTCACCAAAATACCACTTTATAGACATGCACCGCACCCTTATGGGCGCGGAGAGACCTGTAAAAATGTTGTAACATATTGTCCTTAAATTTTTCTTTTCAAAACGGTTATAAACGTGGAAACATGAAAGCATATTTTGAGTAAACTTTACCTTAACTTTCCTCGAATTTCAAAAATGAGAGACCTCAACGCGCGTTGATGACAGCACAGTGATACAACTATTCGTACTTGATGCGAATGTCCTTATTTCATGAGCAAAATTGAAGGCACGATGGCGCGAGGCGTGAGGCATGAACTCGCAATGCTCCGTTCTATGCTGCTAGTGAGGTGAAGTGTAGCTCAGATTCGGGAGAAAACTTAAAACACGAGGCCGTATTAAGTATTTCCCATCTTTGGTTGTGTTGTTCACGTATCCCTTGAAGCACCACCACACATAAGACAAACGGAACCAACACAACACAATATGAAATTAGAGCAAGTCGCGTTGATGACGGCGCAGAGATACAACTATTCGTACCTGATGGATGTCCGTGTGGCATCTGCAAAATTGAAGGCGCGTTGGCGCTGAGCGTAAACTCGCAATGTCTCGCTCTCGCTTTATACTGCCGATGCGATGAGGTGTTGCTCAGATTCGGGAGAAATTTTTAAAAACGAGGCCCGTTTGCGTCTCTCCTGTTTGGGGCAGGGTTGACACTAGATTTTTTTCTTTTTTTCTTTCAATTTGATGTCTGATTTTTTTTACGATATACATCTAAAACTCGTATGTATTGGCCCCATACAACCTGCGGGACCAGTTTTTTATCCAACCTTGGGTCAATATGATCCGGCTGAGGCATCAAAGGGTTAATGTAGCTGTAAATACTCCGATAGTCAAGCGTACTCTACGTAAATCGACTGGAGTAACATTTTCATAGCTGATGACAGTCTGCTAGATGTTAGGGGAGTAACCTTTTCTTATCAGTGTACTTGCATACGTAATTGGCGTATTTGAAGGCAACTGATCACTCGGCAAACTCTCGGAAGAATTTTTTACTAATAATACTTTTGGAGATTTCTTTCTCATGGTTGAAAAATCAAACAATACATTACTGACCATTCACATATTCTTGAACTGTCGTACTCGATTGAGGAAATACATTAAATGGTGGTAAAATGTGGGACATTGCACAGCCAGTTCACCTCGGTAGCGCGAAACGGATGGGAGTCGAAATCCTCGATTTTGATTTTTCACATTCGGTGGAACAAGATGCTTAAATTGTCATATCTTCGATAAGATTCGCCACTTTTTCTCCCGGTAGAACTACAAAAAAAAAAAAAAAAAAAAAAAAAAAAAAAAAAAAAAAAAGTTCACCTCGGTAGTTGTTGGTCGAAATCTCTGCTGAATTCTTTCGACCAGGGTTCTCACTCTACATGTGTGCGTGTATCAGGTAAGTAATTTTCACCGAGAAATCCTTCATGAACCTGCTCATGTATTAATCTCCATCTCAGCACGGAGAATTTGGCAAACTCGATAAACCTAAACTGTATTAATATCGACTTGACTATTGGAACGAAGACCGTGGGGGTCTACTTTTCTGTAGACAATACCGTCGTGTTTGTCTCAAAATTTTACGAGTAATGACTGTTTGGTTGGATCATAAATACCGCCCTCTTAATTGCAGGATCTCCATTTTCTAGTCATGGACAAAACGGCTCGAAACTATGAAAATGAGGTCGCGGCGATCCGACTCTACCTCGAGAGCAAATGAATCAGTGAGTTCGAAAACACACCAACTCGGAAAAAAAAAATTGTTCTGGAAACACCTAAAACTGCGCAACGGGCGAAGACATTAGTTTGAGAAAAACCTTTTTGGTGCCAAAGGACAAGTACTTAGAAACATTGTAAAGCACCAAGTTGAAATCGATACACCATGTTCCATGACAAAGAATTAAGCGTTTAAAAATTTCCGAGTTGGTGTGTTTTCGTTCTCACCGACTTTCAGATACTGATTTTTCATAGTCTGCCCTGAAAAATGTATATTTTTCGACCTGAATAAAGCTTGAATATTTATATAACTTGTTGGTACAAGGTATACTGAACCGAAAAAAGAAAACCGCAAAATCGGATGGTCATCCGTTTCCCTTGAAATGGCCAAAAATTGGTATTTCCAATGAAATACTTCTATTTTTCCCTTTTCCCGTCGCTGTTTCGAGCACTTCCGATTGCAATTTCCAAATTTCCTTTTGTGTGCAGATGCTTCTATCCATAAGTGTTACTAAACCGTAAAAAAGTGAAAATCGAAAAAAACCCGAGTTGGTGTGTTTTCGAACTCACTGATTCAAATATGTTCGAGCATGTGAGAGGAGGAGGGGGGCAAAGGCTCCAAAATAAAGTTAGTGACACCTATAACATATTTATTTTTTCATCCTCAGCAGGTAAGGAAAAAAATGCATTTAAAAACATCATAAGGAAATAACTACGTAACACGGTGCAATTCCGGCAACGGAATCATACAGCACGATTGCGGAGGCGGAACATCTTAATAACGGATGGTTTCCGAGTCATTGTCAGCGTTTTGCAGCAAAAGCGAAAAACAAGAGGGAAAGAAGAATAATTAATTATGCCATCCGGATCTGGGCAATATTGTCGTGCCATTGTTAGCCACCTATTTTGTAAGCAGGATTCATTTGCTAACACACGAGGGCCTTTGTTCCCAGTGCCTCGCTTGTAGCATTTTCCCTCTCTCATCTGTCTCTGTGAAGGAGGACGAAATGAAGGTTGATGGAAGTGAAAAATATTTTGAAATCTAAGAGCTCATGAGCCATAGATCCTTCTAGAGCATAGGAATCCTGAAGTTCAAGACTTTAAAGTTCTCAGATTATTTTTCACCGCCATGATTCAAATATCATTTGGCGCGGAGTAAGTAGCTGGATTGAATTTTTCCGCAAGAATCTTATGCGCATGCTTGCCTTCGGTGCGCCCGCATGACAAGAAAACTCTACTGGGAAAATCCGCCATTTTCCATCCGCACAGTATTAATTAATCAACCTAAGTCACACACAATGAGAACAAAAACTCAGTCATAACATAGTGCAGAATCGTTGATAAAAGAACATCCCCTCTCCCCCGGCCATCCCCTCGCCTTTGAATTCTTGTTTCCTCGTTTCGTTGTCTCTGTCCTAATCCCTCAACACCCCTCCCTCGCCCCGCCCACCTGTCCTTCTACTCCGGTTATTTCATTTTTCGTTCCTATTATCACAGCTTTTGTTTTAGACAAACGAATAAAAGGATTCTCGTTCATAAAGTCAGAGGAAGATTACTATATTGCGTTGAATTCAGCTTCGAGCTTTTTAATTTTTTCTTTTTCCCTTTTTTCATTCTCATCCCTTAAATACTTTATTCGTTGAGTTGAATACCTACTTTTTCAAGGCATGCTTGAAAGCCAAAAAGCTTCTCTCGCGCAGAGAAATTATTCGAAACTGGATAGTACCGCACAGGGGCAAACTATTTAGAGGCCTAAAGATTATACTTAGAATATAGGTGTGTTCATGACAGGTAACAAAGTAATCATCAAGTCTTATAATTACCTACTTATCTCTTGTGAAATACTTTTGATACATTTCACGTAACCCTGTAGGAAGAACATTTTTTTAGGAGAGCATTTAAAATCCTCGCAACTGAAGTGGCTTTTTAAAATCAGTAAAATCATTATCAAAGCTCATAAGTTGAGACATTTCGGTTGACACCCCCCCCTCCCAAATATCCCTCCCAAAGAAGCGACTCCCGGATTTTCTATTACGTCACGAAACCCCTCCACAGTATAATTAGCATCTGTTTTAAGTGCTTTAAGTGCTGGTGGCTGGGCACAAGTTATGTAAATTGGACGTACTTATAAAAGTTGTATTTGAAAGGAATACATTAAAAAACAACCGTTTTTAACTTCATCCCAACGTAAAAATATTTTTCAGTTCAATAGAGAATCACTCTCTGAATCGAAAATACGTCAAATGTTTTAAATCGAATAGTTATACTATATACTGTAGCGGCCGGCGCGGCGGTTGGAGCATCGCGCTGTTTGAAAACAAAATCGCTACGCTAGTTCGCCTTCAATTTGGGCGACGCAACCCAACCTCACGCCGGAGTTAATTAAGTTGTATCAACTGACTGGCTATATTCCGAACGTTTTAACGTATTTCGATGGTGTAAGTCGGCAATCACATAACTCGTTTGCGGTGTCTGAAAATCTCCGCCTCTATGTTATTTTTTTCGCGGAGAACAGATCAATTTCATTCCCTCAAGTTTCCACAGAGTGTTCTTCGCACAGAGAAGAAAAATCACGGAAGTTTTCTAAAATTTACGTTGAGTGGTTTTCCATGTAAAAAATTAAGTATGACGGGAAGTATCTGCAACGTTACAAACCGAGATACGTGGTGTGGTAGTTGCACCGTCGATATGTAGGAATGAGGATCAAAGTTAAAATTTTAATACGGCCTATCTCATTGAAAGCTTAGTCGTGTAGAAATGATCTTGGTCCTAAAATTGAAATAAGTATGAAATTTTGGGTTCGTCGAAGTCGTAACTTTTGCGTAATAAACCTAAAATTAGCACGACTTGCTTCTTTAGAATCGTATGAATTATCATGTAAATATTTACTCTTGATCAAAATTGAAAATAAGCTTATCCCTCAAAATCACCAACTTCTACTTGTCTCTTGTACTTTTTCTGCCATGCTAAGGAAGAACGCCGTATGAACATTCGAGAGTTGCCAAATTTCCCCGGATAAAACACGTGTTTTGGAGGAAAGTTATGCATTTTTTTCCCCTTGAAATTTTCATACGTTGAAGATGAAAGTGCGGACAAAATTGTCTGAAAAATTAGAAGAAAAATATCAGCAATTTTCCCAGTAAATTCGTATTCAATCGAAACAAACTTGGCAACGTCTGAAGGTTCATACGGCGTTCTTCCTTAGCACGGCAGTATAAGTCTTAAACTTAAACTTATAGTTTAGATTAAGGTCCACACTGTTCTCAGAATGCTGAACCAATGACGATATGCACATCCGGAATTCGGCCAAGTGAGCTCCACTGTGCGTGGAGCAGTTTACAAAAAGTATGAAAAGTCGTGCAGTCTCTTTTGAAGTCACTGGAGTTTAATCGTAATTATTCTTTCGAACAAAATTAAAAAGTGCGCCCTCTACAGAACAGGGATGACTCCGTGCAGGCTTAAAATAATATTTCTAATTTGTGAATTTAACATAGGTATACGTCCGGGTTTACGTTGGGGTGGTATACCTAAACTAGCTGATACATGAGGATTCCCCCTCTTTTATATCTATCTTTTGAATTATGCTATCATTGTGCTAGCTATCCTTTTACAAGAGTTGCATTGAGGAGGTCATTCCATATCGCGTGTCTGATGTCGCTGTATGTATCCGAACAATAATGCATCGCATGTTCACGAGCCATAAGCTTTAGGTGCGAATGTAAGTCTTACGTTCATTTTTTGCACAGATCGTCATCACCCAACTTTTCGCCTGACAATGAAATTGACGCACATTCCGACAAAATTTGAAAAAAAAAAAAAAAAAAAAAAAAAAACCAAAAACAGAATGCAATTTTGCTAATTTCACGTCCCTGGTAAAAATTGGCGATAAGAGCTGCGTTTCAAATACCACAGGAATTCTTATAGCCGACCAAAGAAGGCTACAGAAAATCATATAACTAGCAGTAGAATGCGGAGAAAATCATACGGCCGAGCTATACGATGCGATAAAAAATTATGCAGCCGGGCTATAGTTCCTATCGCCGGGCTTTACACTTTATCGCCTGGCCCCTGGCTGTTGCTTTTTCGCCATCGATTATAAAAGGCAATAAGAAATTGTATAGAAATTCGTGTGCTTTGGAAATCATTAAGTTTGATACAGAACCACCTTAATATTGACAAAACACACGTTATATTTTCCTTTAATACATATTTTTTTTCATCAATTAAAATGAGAATAATCCATACAGAATGTGCAAACATTTCAAAATCATGAGTTGAATAATGCTGACTCCGCCAGATTAAATATTAGAGCCTAACACAAAGCGGAGCGGCGACGCACTGGCGCCTACAAACCTAACAGGGATACTTCATGCATTGCGCAACGCGTGAAGTATCCCTGTTAGGTTTGAAGGCGCCAATGCGCGTTTCGCGCTGGCTGCCCGCCTGCCGCGCAGCAGCGTGCCACGGCGCTTGAAGCAACTATTTCACACGAGAGGTATTGCACAGTATCATACGAAGCTGAAAGCTCTCTAATATATTAAAAATGGCAGGCATCCATCAAAAGTACGGAGCTTTCCTCGCAAAATAAATCAAGATACTACGGCCCAAAAAGAGAGCAGTATTCCAAAAACTCACTAAGTCCTAGCATCCGTGATTAGTAACGCTTAGTATACACTTTATCGCCTGGCTGTTGCTTAGTCTCCATCGGCTATAAAAGGCTATAAGAAATTGTGTAGCCGGCTATAGAGGCTATTGGAAATCTTACAGCCGGCTGTAGGTCTATGGTATTTTGGAACACAGATTCTACTGCCAATTTTTACCAGGGGTGTGTAATCAAGTAGGATGGATTTGTTGAACTAAAATGGAAAACATATTTTCACATTAAACAAAGCTTTAAGCAGGAAAATACTTAAACCCATTTTACTAAAATTGATACAATCGCCCCCACTAAAACAGGGTTTAGAGAAACTTGTCCTCGGAAAAGGGGGTACCTAGTTTAGAAGGACCAAATTGTTTGATGGCGCTTAGTTCCGTTTGACAGAGCGCGCCATCCGTCATTCTGAATTCCACAAAAGGAACTCAAAGTGGCGTTTAGTTCCGTTTGCCAGAAATACGTCCATTTAATGGACGTGAACGAATACTGAACCAACTGTACATTTACTCCTTTTTGCACCCCTTCTCTTTGCGCTCTTACGCAACCCATCTTTAAAACTCGTATCACAACCCAACATCACGATGGTCAAAGTTATAAATTTCAAATCTTAGTATGCGACGTTGCAAATCTCCTTCCATGCGTAGCTTACTTTTCCAAAAAAAAGAGAATCCATAAGCATCGTTTTCGCACAGAATTTGTCTTGTTTTCGTCGTTAGCAATATTTTATAGGAATATCGATCAAAATAGAGTGCAGTAATTTTTCAGCAAAAATAAAATACGTGCATACATGTTTAAACATGGTGATCCCCAAGCATAGCATTTTTCGACAGAAAAATCGGGATATATTGCAAATTTATTGGCGATAAAATCGCTAGGATCATCAACATCTGGGCGATTATCCTCGATCTTACTGGAATAAAATCGCGATTTCATCGTTCGACAATTTAACGCGATATTTCCGAAATAAAAATCGCGATAAATGGCGATTTAATCTCGATTTTATCGACGAAAATTAATCACGATTCCATCGATCCAAAAATTGCGATGTGTAGCGATTTAATAGACATATATCGCAATTTTTAATGCGATATCTCGATATATTGCCACCGATATAATCGCGATAACCAACCGATAAAATCGCTAATTATCGCGATCACTGCTTCTTGGATCGAGGTCCGAGGTTTGCAAGTTTCATCATCGATTAACGGGGAAGTGCAAGAAACGCCCGTAAGCAGTAACTTCGGTGCACTGAAAAAAAAATTCTCGGCGTTTTTACCAAGGTCCGTTGGTACCTTCACCATCTCTCTTTTTTTACCAATCATTGTTAATTTTACCAAGACAGACTGGTAAGCTTACCTGAAAACCGGTATTTTTACTGTTTTTTTCGGGTAAGAATACCACTTTTATTGGTAATCAATTCCCGGTAACTTTGCCATTTTATCTCGGTAATTATACTGCAGTCGATAAAAAATATTGGCGTTTTTACCAAGGTCCAGTAAAATTACCGAGAAAGTTATTAATTTTACCGAGATTCTCGGTAAAATTACCAATTCCTTAAATGGTAATTTTACCAAGAAAAAACTGGGATCAAAAAGAACCCTGAATTCATGGTAATTTTACCCTTTTCTTAGTAAATACACCGAGATTTTTTTTCAGTATGGTTGATTCGATGACACCTCTTACCAAAAACTATCAACGATACTTGGATCCCTGGAGGAGATGGTAAAAAAAAGTAGACGGCATGCCGTGGTGTACGATCCCCACCCGGTTGGCTATGATTAATTTTAACCAACAATAGGGAAAATAGTCCGCGGGCCGAAGCGCAGGCCCATTGTTAACATTTCAATCAAGCGCGCCGGCAAGTGAAGGGATTGGACAATAGTGAGATCTGCATTCAGAAGCAACTACTGCCACGCACCACCTCGGAGCCTCTCATAATTAAAAAACAATCAGCCCATTATTATCATCATTATAATCGTGGTTATTCGCCAAGTTTCGCCCCGATTACGAATTGTTTCCGCGGATGCTAGGATTATCCGCCGAACCCGATTCGACCAGACGGAAGTTCAAGCTTGATTCGTTGAGCTATTAAACAGAAATGCCAAATTTTGTGGTCAGTTTCCGACTCCACTGCGAGCAGCGTGTTTTGCTCTCAACGGCGATTTTATCTTTCATATTGCGGTTCAAAATTTCGAGGGACATTAGCTTCGCATACCGGGCTCCTAGAGTATTGTCCGCCACTAAACGTTGCCCTAATTGCAGAATGAACCTTTTGAGGGAAATTAAAAAATGCCTCGCACAACTTAATTTTACGGGTTTAAAATTTTCGGGTGCTGCACTAACCGTAGATTGATGATGCATATTTCGTTACCCTCCGGCCGAAGTATCTCAAGCGCCATGCGACGATTAAAAATTTCCGCAAATTTTTCTCACTGAGAAAGTGTTCAACGATACTGTCCGAAAATGTCATTGAATTTTCTTTGTGCTGACGATAAAATACGGTGAAATTTTCAAACAGATTCAACCAACAACTTTTATGTAAAAAATTAAAATGGCAGCGGAAATTTTTAAACGTCGTATGGCGCTTGTGGTACTATGGCCGGAAGATGGCGATTTCTGATAGGACTCTTTTTAATTCTTTCGAAAAAACTAATTTGTCGGGATACCCGCTCGAATTTTTTTTTTTCCCCCGAAAGTATTTTGTATCCACGAAACGACTCTGCCGCATTTTTCGCTCTTAGGTCTGGAGGTGTAGGGCCGTATCCCATACTTTAGAAGGCAGCGCGTTTGAATATTTTTAAACAATCAGTGCATTTTTCGGGAAATTTACAATGTCGCGATTAAAATCAATAACAGTTTACCTCATCGGCACAGCAGGCGACGCTGAAGTTAAGTTGACGTGTAGGTAAGAAAAAAAGAGGAACAAGCAAGCGCCTTCAGTTAGTTTCGCATGCGACGAACAATAAACGAGTCTCATTTTGACCCTGGATGCAACTATTCGATCGCCACGGATGTCCGTGTTGCATACCCACTGAAGCGAAGGCGTTCTGATTCTCCAAGCACTCACCACGGGCGCGGTAGGTTGTAATGCGAGAATTCAGAATGACAGAGCGCCTCCAATTATTCCACTAAATTAGGGAGACAGCTACTACATACAAATAGTTCCACACATGAATTGAATGTGATTATCATTGGGCTTTGGTTTTGATTATGTCAATGTGCTGAGCATACTTGTGAGACAGCTATTTGTGCCTAAGAGATATCTTCGAAGTATAATTCTACCAAGTCTTCGTTTATACTCTGAAGATATCTGATGCTCTACAAATCATGCTCAGCACATCACTATATCAAAACTGAAGCTCAAAGATATGCAAATATTTGTGTGTTGTGGTTGTTTTTCTAATTTCAACGAAGAATTGAAGGCGCTCTGTCATCCTGGATTCTCACGTGCATACCACCCACCGCTGCCCCGCGCCACAGGTGAAGTGGCGAGTCGTGTCAGTGGTGAGTACCGAGAGAACCAAAACGCCTTCACTTCAGTGTGTATGCAACATGGATATCCATGGAGCTCGAATAGTTGCAACCAGGCGTTTTAGTGAAACTCTCTTACTGTTCATCACATGCGAAACTAACTGAGGGCGCTTACTTATTCTCTTACACCTTCTCATAATTTCAGCGTCGCCTATTGTGCTGATGAAGTAAACTATTATTGATTTTTATCGCGAGATGGTCAATTTTCCGAAAATTACATTGATTGTTCAAATTTTCTCAAACGTTGCTGGGTCCTCAAAATCCCCAAAAAATTTAAATATCCGAGGAATATTTTTAGAGTTCCCTTTAATATTTAACGAGTCGTCCTCAATTATTTGGATTTTTCGCACCCTTTTCGAAAAATAGTTTTGACGTTTAAGTGCGAAATTTTCAAAGAACAATTCTAGACGCTGCCCCGATGTTCCTCACATAAAATTCTTAATTAGGTGTCAACAAGAATCATGTATGCGTTTTTAAGTTTTACTCTATGCTCTTTTTTTTGTGAGTGTTGGCACTCTCCTTTTGCGCTATTGGGTTATGCAGGCATTTCTCATGGGTTTGCGCTTTTGAGCTCCGTTCACCTCATGACACTAATAAACTTTATACATTGAAAAGGAAAAAGTAAGCTCCAAAGCTCATTATTTTCACACGCCATTCTCTGAGACTAGCTTACGTGAAATAACTAAAAAAATTCATTCTGAGAATGAGCCTCACGGATGTCTCGTCCGCAGGGGATGGGAGGGGAGGCCTTTATCCCTTGAAGGGCGCGATTTCAATATTTTGGAGCAGCAAATTAAAATCCTAAAACCACCAGTAGATGTGCGTAATAATCATGCTATGGAATAACTTCACATAAAATGCCACGCGTGCGTCACAAATATATGCGGTCGTTTTCAGCATATCAACATGACATCAATGAGTTGATTTCAGCGAAGGGTGCATTAAGTGGAAATGCTTGAAGCTCTAAATTAAGAGCTCTTGAAGCATTCGTAGTTTCGTACCTTCGTCTTTCAAGCACTGCTTTTCTCACCAGGGAAACGGGGGGCTCGAAACTACCAAAACTAAATGAGATTGAAATTAGCTTTGAATGAGTTTCAGGTCGAGGGCTTTCTACGAAAAACGAGCGAAGTAAATAGAATTGCAGCGACGGTGTCAGATTTCGTTGCATGAGTGATCATGAAATTGAGTCGGCATGACAGAATTTGTGCCAATTTTCACTTAAAATATCTTCCCTTGTTCGTATACTCAAGAGGGGAAGTACCTGTTGCGGCTGGCGAGTATAAAATCGACGAAAGTAGGTAAATCCCTACATAAAAATTGTATTATGAGGGTTGAATCGTGGTGTGTCAAAGCAAAAATCAATGTGACTGTTCGATACATTATTTTTGACCATTGGTATTGGTGCGCTGGTCAAATCCGAAAAGCTCGGAGGAAACTCTCGTTGGTTTCTAAAAGGCTGCGGTAGATTTACTCCTTCTAACTAATCTTCTAGAAAATTTTGAAATTTACATGAAATTTGCTAATGAAGGAAGACCTTCTGAAAAAAATATAAAGTTACTTTTAAATTTTAAAATTTCACGTGATCCGCTGTTGATAAAAAAAAATATATGTAAGTCAAAATCTCCCTTTCGAAAAATGAATTTTTCTCTCCCAACGGAAAAATCGGGATGTATTGCATGCAATTTTATCGGCGATAAAATCGCTAGGATCATCAACATCTGAGCGATGATCCTCGATCTTTTCGGGATAAAATCGCGATTTTATCGCCCGGCAATTTATCGCGATATTGTCGAAATAAAAATTGCTATAAATGGCCATTTAATCCCAATTTTATCGACAAAAATTGATCGCGATTTTATCGAACCAAAACTTGCAATGGGTAGCGATTTAATCGCCACATATTGCATGCAATTGTTAATGCAATATTATCTCGATATATTGCTACCGATATAATCGCGATAACCAACCGATAAAATCGCTATTTATGGCGATCACTGCTACTTGGGTAATGTGACTTTACTCATTTCTTACAGGTGGTATAAGGGGTACGGAAGATTGTCTTTTTAGAGAGCACTTTAACTTCCCTTACGAACCAACCCCCACCCAACCAACTAATCACAGGTCCGCGATTCAACAGTGTTGGTCTTCTCTAGGGCAGTCGCGTTGATTCGCGGACTTAAAAACCGTGAATTCCGCAAAGCAAGATAAACAGCTTGGAGTGAGAGAAAGCCAGGGAGGGGGGACGTGAAAAATCCCCGGAAACGTGATTAGTTATTCGTCCAAGTTGGGAGCGCTTTGAAAAGTCGTGGCGGGGACGAGAGGCGGCAAAGGGGACGTAGCGGGAATCAAAGGAAAATCCGAGGACTGCTCAATTTTGCGGTGGAAATGCAGGATGAGCGACTCGGTGAAATAAGTTGAATTAAGGATGAATTAGCCGAAAACCGAGGCGGCGCACAAAGGACTAATGAAACTCAAGACAGAACATCGGGCGCGGCGCGGACAGAAGGAGCCGGGCTCTCGGAAGGGGGCGGGCGGGCGAGGCGGGGCGGGGCCGTCGGGTGTAGACCGGGTGAGACGGGCGGAGTAAGTAATTACCGGCGAAATACACACATGGGGTTGAGCTGGAAAGTCTTTAGAATTGCACCATTCAACACCCAGTTTTGTTTTTAATTAGAAAATCACGTTGTTCGGTGAATTCCTCGCTCGCCCCCACCCCCTCGCCCCCTCTAGCCCGGTCTCTCTGATACCGTGATTACGGAGTTCGACTTATGCACATCAGCTTTCAAGTCCTAGTTCTGATGCCTCAGCCTCCGCCGTGCTAAGGAAAGAACGCCGTATGAACATTCGAGAGTTGCCAAATTTCCCTTGATAAAACATGAATTTTTGACGACATGTACGCACATTTTTCTTTGAGATCTTCAGATATTTTAGATTAAATTGCGTACAAAATAGTCTGAAAATTTTGAGGGAAAATTTTCACAATTTTCCTAGAAAATTCGGTTTTTATCGAAAGAAACTTGGCAACGTCTGAAGGCTCATATGGCGTTCTTCCTTAGCATGGCAGAGCAGCTCTGACGTTTCCCGGCTCACTTCTTCAAATCTAACGGCTGAGCCTCCAGCATGAACAATATTCCCTTCGTAGTCGTAGTTGCTACCAACTTTTCCCATTACATGTGCCGGGGTCACGGGGAAGAAAATTTATGGGGCGACATGTTCGACTCGACTGTGTCTTACTGTTTGCAATGCCGCTCCGCTGCGTGCGTCATCAAAAAGGAACCGAAAAATTTGGAGGAAAAAATGAATTCCAGAATTTCCTACAGGGTATAATCTCGGCCAATCTTGGTAAGCACGGCTATTATGTCATATGATAACATTAGCCGTTTGGAGCACCGCCGGGCGCAAAAGTTAGACCGCGTAGCAATACTTCTGTTTTACTATTTATATTCATTTAAAAAAAAAAAAAAATCATAATTTCTAGGCGTTTTAAGGCGCCTGGAGTCAAAAAGACCATACGTGAAAAAATGTGTCTCCGTCCGTCCGGCGTACCCTATATCTGTGTATCTCAAAATCCATTCCTTCCATTTTATTCAAAATTCGCATGGAGGAGCACATCTATGGTCTCCTTATAAACGTCGAGTGATTTTTTTTTTTTTTTTTTTACTTGTCTGTTGGAGTGTCAGGTCGCGGAAATGAAAGATTAACCTCACGATTAGTTAAATTATTAACAGATACCCGGCCAAATACTTGTAAGTATTGTACGACGTACCTCAGACGCAAAGCCAGCGGCCACTTGAGGTTCGCCTTCAATTTCGTTGCATAGGCATTAGGCAACACACCTACAGGAGATCGCGAATAGTTACGTATTTATTCAGAAAGACACACGACTATACTGCTCTATGGGTTTTAATTGAACCGATAAACTATGTTGTGAACCTTAATCAGCGTCCATCTAGAGTTCCCCTTCAATTTTTCTGTATAGGCAACATACCTACCTACCGCAGAGCGCGAGTCGTTATCAATTAAAAAAACGCCAATTTATCTCGCTCCACGAACCAGTAGACTGTTTTTAAGTTTGTCTTATTTGGCGTAGACTCCACCCGCGGTGAAATTAGTAGATAACACGTTCCCTCTTTACAGCGTTTCAAAATTTTCACTACTTGAGTTTTTGTTACTTCCAAAGACCATTATGTTGTTAATTAATATATATCTACTATTTTTTCCTTGAACATTTCACAGGAGGCAAAATTTTCGAAAAGGTGAAGCAGAACAATCATAAAAAATGAACAAAATTTCGACCACTTTAACCAGAAGCACCCTAACTCCACTATTTTGACCCAATTTTCTCGCGTGTTCGATTAAATGTCCCTGCAAGTGCGTGTAAATATTATATTAATACGAGGAGGAACACCCCGTGACAACTACGCAGCCCAACCCCGCGGAGGGGCGCGGAGGGCGTTCCCCCTCGCGCGGGCCGTTTTGCACCCTATTAAGGCCCGCTTTACTGGCCCCCGTGTGTTAATCTAAACAGTGGGCTGATTATTGAAATTGATGGACAAAGCGATAGACAAAGAAGACAAACAGGATATTGAGGGATCCTATTGATGGAAGCGGGTGGTTGCAATGGACAAAGGACGTAGGTAATAGACTAACTATAACGGCAAAACCCACGAGAGACCGGATAGTTAGTCCATCATTTACCCCCTTAGTCTATAAGAAACACCCATTTCAACCAATGGGATCGCTCTGAGCTCCTTATGTCATCTTTGTCAATAGCTTTGTCTATAAAATTCAATAATCAGCCCGCAGAGGAGGCTCATTTAGGGAATATCGATAGCCGCAAAATTCTTGGAAATTCGGCCTAGCAAGTAGAACGGTGGAACGAACTGTGACGAAAAATAAAAATTTAAGTCAGGGGTCAGAGAGTTTGAGGTAAAGATTAACCCAGGAGATATTAAGAAAAAGCATAAAGCCATTTTGTTGATTACTTTTCTTGTAAAACTTTTAAAACGATGAAGAAAAATGAAGAAATGTGAAATGTAGGGAACTAGGTTGATTTTGGTAAAGACGAGCCACGATCGCTCCTCAAATGACAGAATAGTCTGTAACGTTTCAAATCGAGATAGGCATTAATTTTTTTTTATTGTTTTTTTTTCATATAGATATATTTATTTTTACCGTCAATAAAACGCTGGATGTGGCTCAAACACATATTATGAAAATAGTGGTGCTTTTTTAACTAATAGAATCAATGCAAACAGCGCTCCTCCATTCAATTTCAGCAGGGAGTAGCACGCGCCAGAAAAGAATGAATACGAGACACTCGTAGGTAGTGCTGTTGGTGAGGGTAAAAAGATGGTAAAGGCAGTGGTATTGATTGAAGGGATCCGAACGAGTATTATGCGCGTCTAATTGAATGACTCGCGTTGGCTTTTGTCATCAGGAAACAAAAAAGATGGAAACCATCTGGCACTTAAATCGTGTCGAAGTCAGATAAATTAAGGGCGATATAGGTACACGGACTAATCGGAATATCATTGAATTCGATCAATAACTTTCCCATGATTAGATAAACGTGTTAGTGCAGGCGCGGACTGGTAGTCGAAAAGTTAGGAGGAGACCTAAATGTAAGGACCCCTCCTGTCGTTCGGGGGCCCCTCTAAGAAAGTTCGTGGGTCCTCCCCCGGTAAATTTTGAAAATTTCACACTTTTTAAACAGTACTTGAACTTCAAAATAACCCATTCTCAGGATTCATCGGGGGTCCCTTCATCACAAATACTTTTGGCGACCTTCCATGTCTCTTAGAGAAGAATTTTCAAGGAATTCGGGGAGGATAAGAAAATTACAACATTACGGGAAAAAAACGATGACTCGAAAAAAATTCGCCGCAGGGGCTCCTTCGGGAACTCCGCTGCAAAGTGTTAGGGGGCGATCGCCTCCCCGCCTTCATCGCCAGTCCACCCCTGGCGGCACAGGAAAGCCGCAAAACCAATCGGGGACGCTACTTCAATATTAAACTTCCATCGCCTTGCTAAGGCGCAGGGATACAACTATTTGAACTCTCCGGAACGCGTGAGGTATCACGCTTCA
Organism: Bemisia tabaci; assembly: GCF_918797505.1. Lineage (NCBI taxonomy): Eukaryota > Metazoa > Arthropoda > Insecta > Hemiptera > Aleyrodidae > Bemisia > Bemisia tabaci. The sequence goes on from NC_092797.1 coordinate 21,679,383, forward strand.
ATTAAAGGCGTTTTCGAATCTTTTGTATTTACATAACGAGATTTTCCAAATTGTTTTGCATTATATTGTGGATTTGAGTTCCTTTTATTATTTAGTAATATCATTCCTGCTTCTTAATTTTTTTTTTATTCTGCAACAATTATCTTTTTGCGAAATACAATCCTGGCTTTAGTGCCCTTAAGCTACGGCCTGAGCGGTCGAAACTGCGGTAGCGGCAGAGGAAAGCCGAAAAACCAAGCAGGGACGCTACTTTAATATTAAACTTCCATCGCCTTGCTAAGGCGCAGGGATACAACTATTTGAACTCTCCGGAACGCGTGAGGTATCACGCTTCAATTAAAGGCGTTTTCGAATTTACTGGATTTACAAGACGAGATTTTCCAAAATTTTTTTGCATTATATTGTAGATTTGAGTTCCTTTTATTATTTAGTTAAATTACTCCTGCTCCTTAATTTTTAATTATTTTGCAAATACTATCCATTTGGAAAATTAAACCCTGGCTTTAGCGCCCTTAAAATACGTTAGTTTTTGCATTATATTGTAGATTTGAGTTCCTTTCATTATTTAGTCAAAATATTCCTGCTTCTTAATTTTTAATTATTCTGGTAAAATTTCTTTTTGCAAAATACAATCCTGACTTTCGCGCCCTTAAACTACGGCCTGAACGGTCTAAACTGTAAGCGGCACAGGAAAACAGAGAAACATAGCGGGGACGCTACTTTAATATTAAACTTCTATCGCCTTGCTAAGGCGCAGGGATACAACTATTTGAACTCTCCGGAACGCGTGAGGTATCACGCTTCAATTGAAGGCGTTTTCGAATCTTCTGTATTAACATAACGAGATTTTCCAAATTATTTTGCATTATATTGTAGATTTGAGTTCCTTTTACTATTTAGTAATATTACTCCTGCTTCTTAATTTTTAATTATTCTGCAAAAATTATCTGTTTGCGAAATATAATCCTGGCTTTAGCGCCCTTAAACTACGGCCTTAACGGTCAAAACTGCAGTAGCGGCACACAGGGGCGGAGGCGGACTGGTACCTAGTCGAAAAGTTAGGAGGAGACCTAGATGTAAGGGCCCCTAATGTCGTTTGGGGGCCCCTTTAAGAAGGTCCGGGGCCCTCCCCCGGTAAATTTTGAAAATTTCACACTTTTTAAACACGTAGGCATTATTAGAGTTGGATTCTACAGTACTTGAACTTTAAAATAACCCTTTCTCAGGATTCATTGGGGGTCGCCCTTCATCACAAATGCTTTTGGCGACCTTCCATGTCTCTTAGAGATAAATTTTCAAGGAATTCGGGGCTTTTTAGTGATTGAAAGGGATAAGAAAATTACAAAATTACGGGATTTACGGGAAAAAAATGATGACTCGAAAAAACGATGACTCGGGGCCCCTTCGGGACCTCCGCGGCAAATTGTTAGGGGGCGATCGCCTCTTTGCCCCCATGGCCAGTCCGCCCCTGTGTTAGTGTACAAGTATACATAATTACGTCGAGTTTATATTGATTTTTGTTTTTGTAATATTCGAATCTTTTTCTTCTGCGATACGTATTCCGCAAAACCCCATGATTAGTTGCGTACCTACGTGTGTCTCAAAAAATCGGGTTTTGATGAATGCAACATATTAAAACTTACAAAACTCATTAATTCCGCCTAATCGCCATTTCCCTACATTTTAATACTTACACATTTATCGGCCCTTAATTAACCATGAATTGACTTTTTAAATGGCCTGGGAGGACAAGGCGCATAAATGTGCAGTTTTTTTTTAAAATATTGAGAGATGAATGATTTCAACTAAAACTATAGTCTTAAAATATAGTCTGTGCAAATTGCAATTAAATTAGACACGCTTCATGCGGCGTTATTCCTCAAGGAGGCAGCATAGTTTTCATGTCTCCCTAAACTACAAATCCTCATCTCGCAGAATAAGGACGACGGTGTTGGTAATTCATGCACTCATACGGCGGCGATAGTTGGAGTTCCGCGCTGCGTCCGCACGTCACTTGAAAACGAAATCGCTACTAGTTCGCCTTCAAGTTAGGCGACGCAACCCGACCCCACATCGGAGTTAATTAAGTTGTATCAACCGATTGGCTGTACCTACTCTGAATGTTTCTACGTACCTTGAAGACCTATTAGTAAATTCAAACGCAGTATCGATAAATTGATAGACACGCGCGGCCACGCTAAGGGAAAACGTCGCATGAACGTTCGAACGTTGTTAAATTCCTCTCGGAGAAGGACGACCCTTTAAGGAGTTATGAATATATTTCATTGAAAGTCTCAGATGACTGAGAGCTAATTGCAAACAATTAAACTTCACTGAACATTTGGAAGAAAAATGTTTAGGATCCTTCGAGGAAATCATTATTTTATCAAAGGAAGATAATCCGATATTTCAGCATGAAAAAGTGAGTTTAAACTTTATTTCCATCAGAACACAATATGTAATTTTTAGACTTTCAACCGATTCCTTGACATAGCAAAAATTTCACTTATGCGGCTTTTCCTCCGAGCCCCTCAGAGTTAAGTGCAGTTTTCACTTTTTCGAGAAACACGTGTTGGAAGTCTCGAAATTACATAAATATCCTTAAGGCGGAAAGAAAGTTCGAACTGTCTTTTTGATGCTTAAAAATTGGAATTTTTGAGCGAATTTGTCACAGAATATGCATTAAGACTAGTTTTACTTGAAATCATTCATATCTCGATTTTCTCAAAAACTGCACTTTTGCGCCTCATTTGTTCTCCAGCCCCCTCAATTAAACTAAATTACTTTCGAAAAGTTTCAAAATCCGATCGCAAGACAGTGTGTGCCTCCGAGGCTTTAAGGGTGCCGAGGATGCCAAAATTGATTTGCATTCAATATGTTACAATAGTTCAGAACAACTGGTAACTGGTGGGCCCCGATTCTCATCCGTTACCCTTAATAATATTTGGCGCGTGACTCACGAATTTCTAGGCACCACATACACATAGAGAGAAAAAAGGACGTGTTTGCATTTCAGGCATTTTGGACTTTTTTTTGATGACGCGGCGGTCGGCATGAAACACATGGCGCCTACAAGACTGCATGAATACGTCACGCATTGCATCAAACACACTGCGTTTAGCAGCAGTCGGCTTGAAACGCATAGCGCCTACAAGACTACATGAATACTTCACGCATTGCGCCAAACAGTGTGATCAGCAGTGGTCAGCGGCGTGAAATGCATGGCGCCTACAAGACTGCATGAAGACCTCATGCATTGCGCCAACACAGTGTGGTCGGCGTGGCGGTGGAAGTTAAAATTTTTAACCACATATTTTATGTTTGTTCTTTCATAATTTTTTCGTTCTCTTTTATAAATGGAAGGCCTTGTCCAAACAGGGATGGGTTTAAGGAACTGAACTTTTGTTAGTGTTGACAGGGCTTTCACAAAAAATGTTCCCAACACGAGTGAACGCGTCTTATACACCCCTCCCCCACTGGCACGTTCACTTGATGGTTTTTATAGATCGTATTCGACAGACCGCACAGTTGAGATTATATTGATATCGATCGGTTCAATATGTAACCAAAGCCTCAATAGTAAATTTAGAAATCTGAGGTAACGGGTCTTATGTGATCGAATTTTTATTCTTTCGAGCACCAAATGAACGTATTTCTTTCAAACGGAACTGATTGTAAGCGCCATGAAAAAGCATTGCGAGTAAAGGACGGTATGAGCCCGACGCCCGATTCCGCCGCCAATCCAAGCCCGCCCCTCTCCCTTCCTCCCCCGCTGGCGCTTAGTTCCGTTCGACAGAAATACGTCCAAATGGCAATGAAAAGTGAAATTATTGGGAATTTTCTCATTTCCAGCTTTTCCAAATTAAATCCTAAAATTTTTGTTTGAGGTTATGTTCTATTGATTTGAACCAAACGATACATTGAACCACTGTTGAATACGATCTATTTTATGTTTCAAAACTAACGAGAAGGGGGCGGAAAAATACAGGCGGCCCATGGGCGGCATGTAGGTAAATCCGGCCCTGCACTTCAGTTCAGATATATATTGGAGCAGTGTATACAAAATCGAAAGGTTCAAATTAAGCAGTAAAAACTTACTTAAATATTCGAAATGTTAAAATTGTCAATTTTTCAATTCTGTGAGTAAAGAAAACTTGTTCAATGCCATCAAGAAAATGGTTTGTCATCCAAATTGAGTGAAAATTTTTCCAATGCAAATGGGCTCTACTTACTTGAGTAGTTTTGAGAACTGCCCATGAAATTGGCAAACGAAATATTAATAGGTCTAGTATAAATCTTATCTTACCTAATATAAATACATGCAAATAAAATATTTCCGTCAAAAATGAATATTAAGTACCTTGATAGGTTTGATGCATTAACGTCAGTTTAATACAGTGCATAAACCTGTAGTGGAATTTCTACAACACTGTCTGTGAAATCCAAGATTTTCCTCAAAATTATGGGGTAATGGAATATTTTAAAACTTTAAATTATTTTTCTTCGAACATTCCGAATTTGTGTATACCTCTACTATTTATGTGAAATGAAATTAATTAAATTTTCCTTGGTTTTTTCTTCCACAGATTATGCATTTCATAACCGTGATAAATGCGCTGAATTTTCCTAGTGAATAACACCAGGGTATTTCTTATTAAAACTTAAGTAGCTATTTCTGAGTAAATTCAAAATTTGGCATAAAAAGAAATGAGATACCTATTGAGGAGAATTATGAGTGTCCTGATTTGAATCATGTATAAAAACTTATACATGAACACATTTTAAAAAAAATGAGCTCCTCAGCAACTTCGATACCTGATTTCATTCAAACCTTTAGAGCACTTGAAACCCATGATATACACAAAATAAAGTGCACACTGGCCCAACTTCAAAGATTAAAGAAATAAGACTTCAAGATCTAATTTTAAAAAGTTTTATATTTATTTTTAAAAAGTATTTGTGTATCATACAAAATCAACATAGGTAAGACATAAAGGTAATTGGTTACCTTTGACCCGTCCTTTTTTTAACCCTCATTAGAAAAGCAGCTAACATCTACAAAAATAATAAACTCTTAATATTTAAAAGTGAATTTTAATTAAACTGGAATGATTATTACACGCAGATAGTGTATGATGAATTGAGTGAATGACTTGAATGATTAATTTAGTATGTATGAATTTTAAAAAAATCCTCTGTTCAACAAGTGACATTTAAAACTGGTAAAAATCACATTTACTTTCCACTTGATTAGATGACTCTTCTTACATATATTTACAATTGACATATTTTTCTAATCTTCATTAGGAATATGCAGTTCTTCCAGGTACTAATTTTAACTGCCTGTTAGCTGTCTTGGTTTCTTTAAATGGTGGTAATTTGGTAAAACCTTGGCTAGGTGATCTTTCTGGGATGTTTGAGGCTGAAAAAAAATAAAAAAAGGATTTAAATAATAAGCTCTAAACTGAAATGAAAATAAAAGAAAGCAAAAGAAGTTTATTCATTTGTAAATTTTATCATTGTTCTTTTTCTTCCAAGTACTAACTGGGGAATGATTCTTTTTCGTCAGGTATCTCCTACATCCCTTGTTCACTAATTCGATGCAAAACTTTTGTTCAAAATCAGTCAAGATCCTCTCTATTCTAATAAAATCATTTTTAGGACGCTTAATGGACGGGGTGAGGAAGGGGCATAAGACGGTCAATGGGTCGGAGTGAGGAAGGGGAGTTAAAAGGTCAGAGTTTTTATAGAGTTCTTTACTTTGAGAAGCCTTTGTTTAGTCATGGACAGCTATATGTGGCCCTGTCATGGTTGACTTCCAAAAAAGGAATCAAAGTTCTGAGTAAGGAGAAAGTCATTAAAATTATTGTTTGGCAGGAAATTTTTCTTGGAAACATCGTTTTGTTATTCAATTAAAACTGTTTGCTCATTAACCGCCAGCGGGCGATTTCAGCGATTTTCCTGGCTGCTAGGCGGCCTTAGGGGGCGCTCAGCGCCACGACAGGGGATGGGTCGCGTAGCGCCCAGGGGGCAGAGCCCCCTCGTAATATTGTTATTTCAAAGTTTTAAAGTATTAAAAGTCCGTACTAGGTTCACTCTCACATATCATTTGAGTACTAACATGTTTGTAGAATTTTTCTTAAATGACTATGAGGAAGTCAATACATCACTTTATTTAATAATTGAAGTACTTTCACGGCTATTTTCATGCTTTCAACAAGCCAGTAACCATTTTGAATGGTTCAAATTATCAAAAATCAACCATTGATTCAGTTCTGATTTTCATACTTCATTGTTTCTGAACATTTCAAGCAAAAGAGCGACGCCAAAAACGACCGTTTTTTGGCACAATTTGGGCCAGAAGGGATTTTTCTGAAACCGGGCCCAAGCGATACCTTATGATACCCTAAAACTCTGGTAAAAATTTTAGATTGAGTATACGCACCGTTTTTGAGAAATGGGGGGGCAAAGTTGCCAAATCGCCATCATTCTGGACAGCATTTTTACAGCAAAAAGACGGGAAAAATGGACGAAAAAGTTACACTATTGATGGGTTTGGGCTGTAAATGTTCTTATTGAGCCCCCGTGCATGTAACTGTGTTCAGTTTCAAAAATTTTGGACGTACAGTGGTCCAAAATGGGGAGAAATCGTGGACAGATAAGGATTCTTTGTCAAACTTTTTAAAAATGGAAGTAAAATTGTTGGTCTCCTGCAGAGATCATGTAAAACTATGTTCTTATTGGTCTTCAATGCATTCAATTGAGTTCAGTTTATCAAATTTTCATCACACAATGGTCCAAAATGGGAAATCAGTGGACAAATTAAGATCTTCTGCCTAACTTTTTAAAAATGATGTATGACTATTGGTCCCCTGCAGAGATCATGGCGAACAATGTTCTTATCAATGCATTCAATTGGGTTCAGTTTATCAAATTTTCATCGCACAATGGTCCAAAATGGGAAATCAGTGGACAAATTAAGATCTTCTGTTGAAATCTAACCTAACCTAACCTAACCTAACCTAACCTTTCCTAAATCCTTAGAAAGGATTTATTGTAAAGTATTATTCTAACTACAATTATTCTCTGACAACTAACTAGGACAAAAACCACCCAGTTAGCCGGATTTTAAGGATCCAAAAGCTAAGTTCCTCCTGAATTACCGTTTCCAGACCTCATTTGTTCAGTTCAAAACAGTGAACATGGATAGCTTTTATTGGCTACTAACTTATTTTGAATTTACACCTTTCGAATCTAGTGAAAAACCTCATAGTTTCATGTTATTTTTCAAAAATTTCAACAGAAGATCTTAATTTGTCCACTAATTTTCCATTTTGGACCATTGTGCGATGAAAATTTGATAAACTGAACCCAATTGAATGCATTGATAAGAACATTGTTCGCCATGATCTCTGCAGGGGACCAATAGTCATACATCATTTTTAAAAAGTTAGGCAGAAGATCTTAATTTGTCCACTGATTTCCCATTTTGGACCATTGTGCGATGAAAATTTGATAAACTGAACTCAATTGAATGCATTGAAGACCAATAAGAACATAGTTTTACATGATCTCTGCAGGAGACCAACAATTTTACTTCCATTTTTAAAAAGTTTGACAAAGAATCCTTATCTGTCCACGATTTCTCCCCATTTTGGACCACTGTACGTCCAAAATTTTTGAAACTGAACACAGTTACATGCACGGGGGCTCAATAAGAACATTTACAGCCCAAACCCATCAATAGTGTAACTTTTTCGTCCATTTTTCCCGTCTTTTTGCTGTAAAAATGCTGTCCAGAATGATGGCGATTTGGCAACTTTGCCCCCCCATTTCTCAAAAACGGTGCGTATACTCAATCTAAAATTTTTACCAGAGTTTTAGGGTATCATAAGGTATCGCTTGGGCCCGGTTTCAGAAAAATCCCTTCTGGCCCAAATTGTGCCATTCTTGGCGTCGCTCTTTTGCACTGTTCCTATGAGATTGCAGATGTACTTGCTAGTTGAAACCTTTCCACAATTTTTCTAGGAGCTCAAACAATATGAACAACTAATATCATGTTTAAGTTTCTGATGTGTTTTTGAGCAACAAAAATGCAACCTAGAGACCTATTCTGTGACATGAAGAAAACTAGCTTTAATCTTACCGCTGGCCTATCAGACATAATTTTTCGCAAATGATTGCTTCCACAAACAGACAAATTTTCTGGCAGTTTTTCAGGAAGAGTTAGTCTGCAAGCAGCGCCAATGAAACACCCATTGCTTATTTCAACTTCAGGCCCAACATAACCTAGAAATTTAATAAAAAAATACTTTCATTATTTATGAGAGTATCCTATGACAAAATTTAAAGCAAAACTTAACACTTGACATAAACATTAGCATCAGAGATACTGCAAAACCAATCATATTATCCACACTTACTCTAAGGTATTCTCAGTCCAGCAATGTTTTAGGACATTTTCTCCCAACTGATATTTATTGCCGAAATCATTATGATTTAGAAAGATGGCTGGAAAGTTTTTTCTTTTCTCCTTCAAAACAATCAGCGATAATGGACGTTAAACTAAATTGTTTATTCCAGTCTTGTGGAGAGAAATGCATTTGGTGTGCCAAATTTCTGGATGATTTAAGTCCAATTTTCCTCAAGTTGTGATTAAATATTAATTTTGACAGTTTTCCTGGTTGGCTGAGAGAGAGAATCTCCTAATGCTTCAAGCTGTGTTACTGGGAGAATTAGTTTTCAAAGTCTGTATGTATTAAGTTTTTTTCATTTCTTGATTGATATCAAAGGTATATTCATAAACTGAGCAAAATACTGCCTTTTAAATGTTGTAAACAAAAAAAAAAAAAAAAAAAAACCAACTTTTTGCCTCCAAAACGTTATTATCCCCAACAGATTTTGCTTCACACACACAGCCTACTTCAAACATGTTGTTATTGCCAACAAAGAGAGTCTGAGGTTCTCCATTGGCATCTGCTGGAAGTCTGCAAAAACATAAACAAAATATGTAAATCTTGACCTGGGAGATTTTCAAACATTCAAAGCAACCTCATCAGACATAGCATTCACATTTAGATATTAGTATGCTAAACAGCAAGATCTTTTATCTGCATGTTGTATAGTATCAAATAAACATTAGTAAGTAGAGAGATAGAAGAATATATTTAATAATATTTAAGTGCTGTACTTATACAAAGAAGTAGTTAATTTAAAATAGTAATGATGAAATTTCCTGAACCTGGGTAAGATTGATGATACACCTGCAATGTGTAAGGAAAAAATTAATAAATCAACATATGAGCCTCTCTATGTTGCTTAACCTCAAAGATAAAGAAGGATGAAAAATACATACTTATTTGCTATGACTGATTGCTCTTCAATAATGTTCCCATCTCCAATCACAATAGGACCGTTTTCTGCAAGGATTGATGCTTTCGGGTGGATTATAGTTAAGGTGCCGATTGAGACTGTGCCCTGAAGTTTTATGTCCTTGCAGACTGTGGAGCCAACAGCAATACTTGCTCTGAAAAATAAAAACGTTGGAAAATCTTCAGTAAGGTTAAATTTATACAAAAAAAGTGCACTGAAACACTGACAGCTACCCACTATGGCAAGTTTCCTCTCCAGATCCTTACAACCAGCTAAGGAGTTTTGACTAGATGAAAGTAAGCTTGACTCAGAACCTCTTAACTTAAACTATGTACCTTCATCCTTTAATGAGATGACAAGGAAATAGTCATTGCCCAGTCAAAAATGGAATTAAACTGATGGGATGAAGAAGTTCATTATCATTAGGCAAAGAGAAAAAACAACCGTAGTTGATCTGGAAATTCTAAAAAAAAAAATGGGAAAAAATGGAATTTCTCAAAGATAATTTCCCCCAAAATATCAATGAATAGCACGGGATAACTTCTCAAGGAAAAATTATAAAATTTTTCTGGGAGGGTTCGTGGGTTCCCTAGAACTCTTTCTGATAGTATAGATTTTTCTATAAGCCCCTCAGTAAGCTGTAAGACAGCTCCTTGGAGGAGGTATGTATACAAAATATTTGCCTAGAGCACTACGAAAGCCCCGCACATATAGGGACCTTGAGGATAATTGCTCGTGGGTTCCCTAGAACTCTTTCTGATAGTATAGATTTTTCTATAAGCCCTCAGTAAGCTGTAAGACAGCTCCTTTGAGGAGGTATGTATACAAAATATTTGCCTAGAGCACTACAAAAGCCCCGCACGTACAGGGACCTTGAGGATAATTGCTTCTATGGACATTCAAGTAACTTCGCAAGTCACCTGGATGCAAGGTAATTATGCACGGCAAGCTTTTCCTCTATTCAGGCTCCAAAAATCAACAAAACGTTTAGTTGTGTGGGCACCATTTTAGCCTTGTTAGCAAGTTTGAAGCAGAATTCTGATGCTATCATGTTCTATTCTTATTACATACTCTTTCAGTATAAATACTGACCTGGTACAAAGGAGCGACAGAAGCAATAAGTGTCAAATATGACTAAATTAGCATTTGTTTTTCAAAATTCCCTCAAAGATTGGAACAACGCTGACACAAATGCGTGTTTGGTAGATTTACGGTAGTCTATAGCGGTGCATACCTTGATTTTACCTACCTTGACACAGGTGCACTTAGTTTTCCTAATTTGAGGTGGTTGTAAATCCTATTTTGTCCTCCAAAAACTGGCGAGAGTCCACGCCAAATAGGGTATCGCACCAACGTCACTTTTTCAAATTGAGTAAATGCAAGAATCAAGATGGTGGATTTTAATTTTTTTTTTAGCACTCAATGAGCACTAGGGGTATTCCCTCAAAGAGAAAAAATTTGGCTAACATTGTTGGACAATTCGGCCACTGCAAATAAAAGATATTTTTCGAATACTGAGGTCACACATAATTGATCATTTCTCAAAGTGTCGCCATCACTCTCTAGATCCTTTGGCTGATAGTGGATCTTCAGTTACAGTCTGAAAGTGCATAAAAAAAAAACTTATTTGGCATCGACTCTAACTGATAGACTAAGAACTCCACCGGCTCTTTTCCTACACATAATAACGATGTAAGTGAAGTTAAGTTTAATCTAAAATGTAGCGATCGATTTTAGGGGCACACGTAATAAGAAATAGAGGGGAAAAAATCATTGAAAGGATGAGAATTCAGAGACTTACTGGTAGGATACTTCTTTTTTGGCTTTCGCACCATTGTCCATGAGGGGAAGAGATGTGTAAGAAAGAGATTGCACGGATACGGCTTGTAAAAAATGTTGAGTAGAGAAGTATTATTATTCTCCCAGTGATCAACTGGAGAGAACTTTCCTTTCACTCTGGGCTATTTAATCAATGTAAAATCTCGAAAAATCTCGATCGCTAGTGAGATTCTCCTCTGTTCTCTTGTAAAAAATCGCTTGAAAAAGCGATTTTTTGTATGTGTGAGTGCGCTCCCATAAGATCTGATGTAACCGCTTATTGTATTAGTGTGTATTTTACAGGGGTTTTTCGAGACTACCGATAGTCGCTGTTCGATACGTCGATACGTCGATTCAATTCTAAACCTACCAACCCTTTCCTACAAAATACCCTGTTCCTTCTGAGTTTCCTTAACTTTGCCTTCTTTAACTCCGTTTCTAAATAAACTGTATTAATTATCTGAAGTTCTTTATATCTTAAAGCTTCAATTTCCAATATGAATTTCCTAACTTTTTCACCATTCTCCTTATAAAACAAAATCAATTTACGTATGTACTTTTTACCCTTGTGTTTAGCGCTTGTTTCATTTGTGCGTCAGCTTTGATACAAAGGCGGATTGTTTACGTTCATTTTATAGTTGAGCATTTTCCAATTTTTTCCTTTAAATCTCTTCGAAAAAGTCCCAAAATGACTTAGCACTCTTTAAATAAGTAATTCACCCCTTCAACTTAACATTGATGGTACTTTGGATGGTTCCACCTTTTGCAGTGAGAGAAACTGAATTGCCGAGTTTCTGAGCTGGCTATGGCTGGCTCCTTGGTTTGTCCGTGTCCTTCGGTTTGATTTGTGATTTGTGCAACTTCCTTAATGGATAATCTTACTTATCAAAATACTCTTTGACTGTGCGTGGAGTGTAATTTTGTCTTGAGTCTTGACAGCATTAGCACCATGTGAATCAAAATTTCAATCAACTCCATTTTTGCCGCAGGGTAGGGATCCTTTAGCTATCCTACCGCTATCAGAGTGCTGTCGAGAAACTAATCACAACTGTCGGTATGTTCTGTTGAGCAGTTATGTAAATATAAAACGGTTGTATTTGTTAGTCAATTTCTTTTGTATGTGAACAATAACTGAATGTCCAGAATTCCAAACATCTGACTGTATCTCAAGTATATGTCGGAAATATTTATCAAGGTCAGAGTTTGTGAATCCTTGGCAGCAGTTAATGAATTTCCCCTAAGTAACAACTTCGCTCAACAAAGTTTGGTAAGTAAGTACAGCTCAGATCCACCATCGTACACATATAATTACATATTAGTTTAAACTCAGTGCGAGTAATGTTTTGAGGGTAAAGTGTTCTCTATTCTCCAACATTTATTAGCAGGGGTGCGAATTGCGCGGAGGCTGAGAGGTACTTGTTATTTTTCTAGATTTTTCAGATTTGCAATTTTTGTGGAATACTTACTGTGACTTTGGCACACATTCTAAAATTAACAAGAAATTCCACAAAAGTTTGATCAGCGCGTTGTGCTGACCTTCTTGCGAGAACCTAGCCCGAAGCTGAAAATTGCAGAGGCATGAAACAATGTTCACTTTGGTTTGTGAGATTTTCTTATAAACTTGGCATCCTCATATTTGTCCGACTTTTACCAAAATAATCTTGAAATTATCCCTCCCATCACCACATAGCAACAAAATTAGCATAAACATTCTTGATAAGAGGTGGCATAGTATCCAGAGACCCCTGAGAGTTTTGTATTAAATACTAATGATGCTCCTCTGGCAGAATTAAAAATTGACCATTCTAAACTACATACTCATATCAACAGCTCTTGCTGACAACAACCTGCTACCTTCATCAACTTAATCTGAAGTTTAGAATAATAGATAAGCCGCCAACTAATGTACTATCATTTCCATGCAAACAGTCAACCTTGTATTTATTGAGGAATGATAAATACAGTTTTTACTATGCCTTAGAGTTCTTACCATAATTCTTACCATTTGGAGTCAGGAAATAAAAATAATTGCTTCATTGTTTGCATTTTTATTGGCCAACTAAGTTCACAGTGGAACTTTCGTCTACTTGGTGTTAATGAAGGTAAATATTTATTCTTCTCTTATTTGGATGAGAATTACCTAGGTACATCAAATAGGTATGACATACTGTGACACTGGGTGCCGCTACTAGGTACTCTACTTATATTTCAACGATACTGGAAAAATTCATAACTCAGGTAAGGACGTTATCTTGCAAGCTACAGAGCTAGTAATTAGTCATATTTCGATCCTTTGAGATTCTTTCATCATTCAGAAATAAAAAACTAAATTCAGCTGGAACAGGCACATTTCTAGGAAGGAATGTGACGGATCATTTATATCTAATTTATATCTCATCGTCATCTCATTTATCAAACAATGCTTCTCGTCCTCATCTTGTTCTAATCTTGTTGAGAGCAGGCGAAGATTTGAAATGCGCGCTACAGATTCGGTAGTCGCCTGGCAAAAGTGGTACCCGCCTGACGTCACAAAACTTCAAGATGGCAACAAAAATCAAACTGGGACAATAATCAAAGAAAAGGACTGTGGTGGTTACAAAGGAATACCTAAATGATCATTCATTTTTTCGAACCCTTATAATTTAAAAAATTAATTTGAAGTGAAGTACGTATTTGGAGACTTTACACTTTACTGGGAGAACATCCAATGCCCAGCATGAGCATTGGAAACGTCATTCGTGAACTCAAAATGACCGACTTGTTATTATTCCAATAAATTACATTACGTCAAAATTATACAGAGTCAAGTAATTTTCGTTGAGGCCCGTTGTCTCTTATCACGAACGCACCTGTCCAAGGACATGTCTCAGGTGCAATTTGAGGTTATAAACAATGATGACTGTTGAGTGTTCGTTGTGGGATTCTTGTTGAATGGTGATGTACGTGTTTATATTTTGACGTTTCTCTCAAAATTTTCCCACGGTCGGAAGAGTTCGAAGAAACACCAAACACGACAGAAATCTATTATTTTATCAAAATTTCGTGTGATACTTTTAGTTTCAATCGATTATCTTTGTTTCATATTTTTACCGCAGAGATTCAACTCCGCGAATTCATCCAATTTGATCCAGTTCTCTAGCCGTGTCACCAGTAGCAGTTTAACTCAGAATCTGGAGCAGTCTCAGCCACAATTCAGACATGTATTTGTGCTCACAGTAGCAAATCATACGTAATTCAGCTGTTCTTATTTGATCATGGGGAGTAATATCAGGTAAGTCAAGTAAACCTCCTGTATCTTCAAATTCTTATCTTACTTGACCAGCAATGAGGTAAGCTCTGTCGAACTTGTTAACTTGTTGGTGCCTCAGGCATCATTCGCTGAGCTGAAACTCGATTCCGATCGAGTTTAGGTAAGTTTTGCAATGGACCTAGCATTGGCAAGTTCCTTCGCTGTTTTCAAGACTGGAATTTGGTGAAACTCTCCTATGATGGTGCCTTATATCATACATTGGCCTCCGGCTAGTATCTTAAAAACGGTCGAAAAAACACTGTCCTGTAATGTCCTACCCATGATTGATTCTGGAGTGAAAAATGTAGGGGAGATCAAAGTGAGACCTAATCATGGCCAGTAAAATCAAATATTTCCCTATAAACTCGCGACTGAGTGAGCGTCTATGAAACTCAATTTGTGAATTTTGGTAAGAAACTGGGGTAGCCTTTTTCACTGGTTTTCAATTTATTCGCAAATCGCCTCTAAAATTTATTTCAAATTCATATCTTTAAATTAGCTGGGAAGGAACAGTATGGCTTTTCACATAGCTGTACTCCTTGTCCCTAATTTAGGCTCACTTCCTCATTTTCAATTTTCTGCCTGCAATTCGAATGCTGTGCAATCAATGATCGGTGCTCTATGAATCAATTTTATTTCCTCTTATTTCAGTTTTTAAAAGCGCAAGTCATGGCAGGCCATGCTGTTGTAGTGTGGGAGTGGGAAAACAGACAAGGCCGCTGGAGACCGTACAGTCCGGAAGTGTCACAACTGCTTGAGAGAGCTCATTGTAAAAAACTCACTCGTGTTATTCTCTCAGATGCTGATCCAAATTTGGAGTTCTACTACATCAATTTGAGAACTAAACAGCAGTGCTCAGAAGAAGATGGTAAGTATTTTTTATAAATGCAAGTGAGAATTAAGAAAATAATAATAAGCCCTCAGTCCGTATTACTTTTCTGACTCGTGTCTTTCATGTAGTTACCCAAGTTAGAGAATGCAGCCCAGATTTAGTCTGTAATTTATGAAAGCAGCAAAGCTTACTGCATTGTAATTTTGTACTGTTTGACTTAGTTTAATCATATTTATTTACAAATTTCAGGCACAGTTTACAACGTTAAGCGGACGTTCTATCCACCAGATTCACCAGCGGGGAAAGGTGCTAAGTGGGAGTGGGAAGGAGATATCACAAACGAGTGGCACACTTATGATATGGAGGCTCAGTGCCTTATTGAACAAGCTTGGGCATCGGTAGGTGGCTCTTTTATTATTGGTAGCAAGAGTTGATCATGCAATAAACATCCTATGATTTTGGGGTTTTCGGAAGTTTCTGGGGTCCTTCCTTGAAAGATCTAAAAGAATATAACTCAAGAAATATTTTAAGCAAGAGAACTATTAGCAAAATTCAGCAGTCAATGTGGTAGTCGGAAAGACAAGAAACAAGAAATTTTTGTACAAGAAAATTTTGTGGTACAAGAAATTTTTTTTCCAAGTAGTCCAGTTTTTTTCATCAATTTATTTTCTAAATATTTTTCAGTTCTCTAAAAATAGGAAGCAGCATTTATCATCAGGAAAGACACTGAATAGCAAGTTGGTTTCAGAGAAGAAATTAGCAGAGTGCGCTACTTTCTTGTGGAAAAAAGTTCGAATTTGCTACTTTTTTTGTGAAAGTGGGGTTTCTCCTGCGCGCTTAGTCTTTTTACTGAAAAGATATTTTTGTGGAACCGAACTTGATTTTTGTGAAAGCAAAGAACTTTTTGCACTTTTGGAAAAATTTAGCTGAATGAATTCTCAATGAAAAGAATGGGGACATGATTGAACTGACCGAAGAATACCATCCAAGTTGCTTGGAGTCAAACATTTTGTAACAAGCGAGGTATCACTGTATAAATGCTAGATCAATTTCGAATAACCTAAAATTATTAAAAAATGTTGGTCGCAAGGAAGTTGTAGAAAGTTGCTTTTATTGTTGTGGCAAGATTTTCAGCATAACTTCAAGCTACTTCACTCTCAATCACTGTTTAAGAAGCTGTAGTTTTTTAGTTAACTCATACAGGGTTTACCTTACACTGTCCGGGAAATCTAGGGGACTTTAAAATAATGACAGTGCCTGGAAAAAATTGTTATTCAGAGCATTTTAGACATTTTGAACAACAAATGATAAATGCTTGTGTTCGAGAGTGGCAATTTGTATCTATTTCCATCATCTTGCATATCCTCAAATGTTGGGGAATATTACCCATTCGTTGGATGGGATGTGTCAAGGATCTTATTTTCTAAAAGAACCCAGTGACATAGAACATTCCACATAAACTCTGATCCTTCAAAGTTTGGAAAAAAGTAACAATCATAGTATTTGAAGTCACATTTTCTTCAAGTAAAGAATTACAATTCATATTTACAGAAAATGAAACTGTTCAATTTTCCTACTATTACATGAATTTTTCAGTATTTAATACCTCCCCTCTGTGTGTTTCATTAATCAACAGGGTGAACAAACAATAGACTTTAGCAAGACATATCTTGGTTTTCCGTACAAATTAAATTTTTGTAACCTAACACAAGTAAGAAATACAACAGGTTATGTGAGGAATATCCGAAGAACTCAACAAGCACCATACCCTCTAGTCAAAATGCAGCCTGAGGAAGCCTGTCTCATGGCAAGTAAGTAGATTTTGAAGTCATTTTATGCTGAAAAATCTATTTTTGATAGGCTCCCTTACTATTTCTATTTGCACTTGAGGCAAATATTAACCATTTAATAATTTGAAATCGTTTGTCTGCATCTATTTGGTGTAAAACCTAGAGGAAACTGCAGGAAGAACTCATTTCTGACCTTGTCAACAGAGGTGTTGAGTATGAGATAATAATTTTTCCTGTGCAAAGTTTCAAAATTTTCATAAATTAAATTTTTTTAAATGATATGTATTATGGTAAGGAAACCACCAGCTAATTTTATTTAAAACTTCGTATATCATTTGCATTCTACAAATTGTCAAGGAGTGCTGACATTTATTTTACTTCGAGGACAGAAAGGCGAAACAAATTCTAACGTACAGAAACCGAGGAATTCTCTTGATGCATCTAAGGTTTAAGGGGCCGTTTACGAAATATGTAACGCTAAATTTTGGAATTTTTAACCCCTTTGCCCCGTTTACCTGGGTGACACTATTGTGACGTGGGTCCCTATGCTTTAACATGTGAAACAAAATGTTGTGGTGTTCCTCTCAGCCCCCCTCCTTCCTATATCCTTACATATATAATGAATATATTATTATGAATATTTTATGAATATATTATATTTTATGAACGTCTCCTAAGACCTCAATCATAGAGAAAAGTTGATTCAAGAAAAATTCCTATTTGACAATCCTCAGTTCTGGCTTTAAAGAGAAAGCCACAGCAATACTGCCGTGCCAAGGAATAATGCCGCATGAACATTCGAGAGTTGCCAAATTTTCCTTGATTAAACATGTATTTTTGATCACATTCATACTTATTATTCCTTGAAATTTTCAGATATGTTGGATTAAATTGCATACAAAATTGTCTGAAAATTTTGGAAAATTATATTCGCAATTTTCCCAGTAAATTCGGTTTTTATCAGAGGAAACTCGGCAACGTCTGAAGACTTGTACAGTGTTCTTCCTTAGCACAGCAGAATACCGCCCTTGCCTCCGCCCTTTTCCCTCGTGTACAGTGGGAAGGAGGAAACAAAATCCTCTTCATTGCTTTTTGAATTAGATCGAATTTACGAACTATTGTCTACCAAAATCTCCTTTTCTCTTAGGCCAAAGGATATATCAGCATCCTAACACAAGTAGCTGTTTGCCCGATGGAGCTGTGAAAAAACATCCAAATTTATTTTCTAGCACCCACAAGAAGCATTTGAAAAAATCCAAATTGCCTGCAGATGCGAGTCACTCTCATAGCAACAACATAGCTCGAACAATTTTAAACAATTTAAATATCTTTAGTAAGTATTGATTTATGGCTGCCTCAACACACAGCTGCAACAATTGATGGTATTACTTTCATCATTATGTCAAAATTTTATCATAATCTACGACACAAAAAAGCGGGGCCCAGAAGCAGAGTCAGTGACTCACTTATGGTATTGATGAAGTGTTATATCTTGGGTACATTGGCTAATTCATACAACCCTGGTCAATCAACCGAAGCCTATCAACCCTTAAAGTCCTGAAACAATAGACAAAGTCGCTTTGCGGACCCTGCGATTCCACTTTTCATGTCGTAGACTGTAGACCTCATGCGAGGAAAATTAATATTCGTGCTTACATTATTTCTTACCACATGGACAAAAGAGCTCACAAGCAGACTTGGCAACAGCTCTTTCCTTGATCTTCAATCTGCAATCACACTCCAGTCCTTTTTTTCTTCCTTTGATATTCAAAAAACTGCCGGAAGCATTATGTAGTTGATCAACATTTTTTTTTCATTTATTTTCATCTGATGCTAGAATTGAAATGGATTTTACTTTTCAAAATTCATAATTTTTTTAATTATTTGGGGTGCTCAACAGGCATGTTTTCATATCTTATAAATTAGGCCTCTAGAAACTCTTTCTATTATTGTATTTTTTGTAAGTTATCTTTGTAATTGCTTAAATTTCCTCTTTTTTTATACAGGTCATAAGGGTAGCGTAAGTGAACCTTCTCCCCCAGCGAGTGATTCCTCAGTTCTAGATGCCGACTCAAGTAGCACCAAAAGTGGAAGAAGGCCCAGTGTTGATACAGTTTCAACCTATCTTAGTCACGAAAGTGAATTCCGCACCTCTCGTGTAAGTCAGATGTTAATCCACTTTATTTTTTTTTAAAGATGACCCGCATCGTATGAAAAGTTTTAGGACTTGTCTTTTCAAAACTCTCTTATGTATGTATGTATGAGCCGCTTTTACGGCGCGCTAGGGCGCTCTGCGACGCCTATTCTCCACAGGAATCTGTCATGGTAGAGATCCTCCGGAAGGTGGCATCTCTCCATCTCTTCATGGATGCCCTCTACCCACCGTTTGGCTGGACGCCCTCTCCGTCGCCTACCTGGGGGGACCCACTCCAACACCTTCTTCGGCAACCTGGTATCAGCCATTCTCTGCACATGCCCATACCATACCAATTGCTTGGTCATGATATCGTGCACAATCGTCCCCTCAACGCCCATTATCTCTCGGACACGTTCATTCCTGACACGTTCTCTCCTCGAGATTCCAGCCGATCGTCGCCAGAAATCCATCTCGGTCGCCTTGAGCATTTCTTGGGTCCGCTTCTTCAACTGCCACACTTCACTGCCATAGGTGATAATAGGCTTGACAACCGAGTTATAAATCCTCTTCTTGTTGTCTTTGGAAATCCTTTGGTCCCAAAGGATCCCATTAAGCATGGCGATGGCTTTCCTTCCTAGAAGATTACGGTCCCGAATGGCCTGATCCAGCTTCCCATCCGAAGTCAGGTTCACCCCCAGGTACTTGTATTGTTCGCAACTTTCTATATGTTGACCATCCTCCAGGACTATGCTTTGCTGAGCACCTCCGACTGACATCTTTTTTGTCAAAACTCTCTTTCAAAGTAAAAAAAAATCATCGCTGATTTCCATGAATCATATGATCCCCCTTTTGATAAAAAAATTTCAGTTGACCCAAACATGTAATTCTACATCCAATTTTGCCAATTACAGAGTGTGATTTTCATTTTTTTATACCTACAAAATTTATTTCATTTCTATTTCAGAAGAGTGATTTGTCCCTTATTTTTTACTTAGCCATCTGAGTTTTAGTTTTTTTCTTAAATTGATTAGAAGACTTAGAATTAACATAGTTTTTTTAGTAAATTTCAATCGTTTCACCTCCCCTATCTAACCTTAAGACTTGGTAGTATGCATAAGAAAATTCCTCTGGAGAAACATTGGATGTTTCCTTTTTTAAATTCACCGTAGCTCTTTAAATATTGCTTCAAATTGAAATTTCTAAAAACTATTTTTTAGAGAAAATTTTGTTCTATTGAAAATTCTTAAATCAAACCCTTTTTGACCTAAGAACGTATTCAAGTATTCGTAGAAAGTATTCTACTTTTAAAAGTCTGAATGTGATTTTCTTAAAACTCAACATCTGTCATTATTGCCGATACGGCCTCATAAAGAGAGCCCCTTCCAGCATTTTGAGAATGGAAATGACTCTATTTTTCCAACAATATTAATGTTAGTTACAACCCATTGCTCGAAGCTACTGATGTAACACTTTTGAAGTAAAGCTTTAGTTTAATACTCAGGTATTAATACATACAAAGGATCTCCCCCTTAAAAATAAAGTTCTAATGTTCTAAGGTGCTTCTCACTGAGCTATATTTCTATTTCAGGCTGATCTATTGGATGTCTCTGCTAGCAGTGATGATGTCTTTGAAATCAGAAGCCGACAAGGAACTCCAAGAAAAGGTGCAATTGTTGGTATCGATGCTGCAAGTGAATGTATATCTCAATATGTTGAAGTTGTTGAGAGGAGAATTGAAGAAGCATGTCCTATTTGTCTTGTCAGCTTAACACAGGCACCAGATATTTCTTCCGCAAACATAGTAGTTTCCTTAGTGCGGTGTCGGCATTGCATGCATCTGGATTGCCTCAACGAACTTCTGTCAACTCAACCAAATGCTCGTCAAGTAAGTTCTGCTCGCTACTTGAGTGGCTGATACAACATTTTAAAAATTTTATTTCAGATAATTAAATAGAAATTGGAAATAACCTCACCATTAAAGAATGCAGGTGTCAGCTCTTGTTAATACCCCCTTGATTAGGCTGCTTAGATGAAAAGTTATACAACCATCTAAAAAATGTCTTCTTAAAAGTAGAAATGCTTTAATTTTTTTGTAGTTCAACCAAATGGTTATTTGGGAAGCTAACCAATTTAATTTGTTTTTCTTCTCTGTTAAATAGTGGCTGTATATTCAGTGTCCAATTTGCATGACGATTTATGGAGAGAAGAGAGGAAACCAGCCTCCAGGCACGATGGAGTGGGTTACGCTTAGCACGTCTTTGCCAGGTTTTCCTCAAGCTAGAACTATACAGATAACTTATCAGTAAGTATCACCTAACATTTAAGTTTCCTTCATATTTATTGTCAAAAAAATTGAGTTCACACAATAGGAGACGGGTCCGCTATCCATTCATTATTATTAGAGTAAAAATATTTTTATTATTCACTGTTGTTAATTTTGAAGGGTGTGTTCCATTGAAGAGGGTTTTTTTGGCCTGAAAAGTTTGAGGATCCAAGCATGGTAACCTTTTAGTTTAGATCGTAAATCACATAGAAACATCCATATTGGCGGACAAGTTTGTTTGAGGAATTGCAGAAATTCAATGTTCAAAATATCTTTAGCTTACTGAAGTACTGATGAAAACTTGTTTCAATCCTTTTTTAAACTATGGTAGGCATCTCCAGAAATTTTATTATCATACCAATGAAGTTGCACGTAGACGGACAACAGCAGAAAAAAAATTCAATGCTTACAATAATCTGAAAGGAGTGTAGCAATTTCTTTTTCTCTCGGGCCTTGTCTCTGCAGGATGTTTTCCTGCGATTTTTTGCAGCAAAAAATTGCACTTACAACAGTGCAAAAAATATTGACGAACTCAATATTAATTGTAGTCCCAAGTAGGGTCCTCTTGGAGGTCCGAAACTAACTGAGAAGAGGAGTGAAAGCAAATATTGCGATATTTTCTTGTTCACTCCTGTGTTTGTGTTTGCTTAATCTAAATAATTTGTTTCATTGAACTGCATTTTGCAATTAGAAGCTACAATTTCTAGTCCAGTCGTAAAAACTATCTTGTGCATAGCGAAGCTAATGGTACTCACGTCATTCACGAACAGATATTGTAGTTTCAAATTGCAAAATGAAGTCCAATTTTTAATTGTCTTCAATTATTATGTAAATTCCGCTTAAATACTCGATTTTTACTAGTTTATCTTTCCGCACCAACTTGTCACCGGAAGGTGAGAGCCCTGCCCCATGGAGATGGGACAGCTGCACATCTTTAAAGTTTTTTTTAGTGGAATTTTGATGCTGTGACAGATCTCCCTAAAACTCCTTGTGGGGACAAGGCCCTTAGAAACTTTAATTTGCACTAGAAAAAGAGATTTCTTCTGATTGTGTTACTTTTCAATAATTATTGGTGCAAAAACAGCACCTTTTTTTATTTTTTTAAATCGCTTAAGGAAAGAGAACGAAGCACAATTCTAGCAACATTGCAATTTACTTGGTTCTCTTTTAACACGCTCAGTCCACTTGAAGAAGACAAGGAAGAAATTTGCGTTTTGGTGCTTATGTTTTTTTTAACGAAATCTATTTCAAATTTTGAACAAACTTAAAATTTTTTTTTTTTTCAGTATTGCCTCTGGCATTCAAACGGCAGAACATCCAAATCCAGGCCGACCTTACTATGCTGTTGGTTTTCCTAGAGTATGTTATTTACCCGACACGGAGAAAG
This sequence comes from Bemisia tabaci, assembly GCF_918797505.1. Taxonomy (NCBI): domain Eukaryota; kingdom Metazoa; phylum Arthropoda; class Insecta; order Hemiptera; family Aleyrodidae; genus Bemisia; species Bemisia tabaci. The sequence continues at coordinate 21,702,331 of NC_092797.1, forward strand.
GCCGATTAGTTCTAAGATTATTAAGTATTGCTTTTAAGCGAAGGTTGATCTTCACAGTCGGTCGCTCAGTCACCACTGGACGCGAAGATGTTGTAACATGGAACGATATTCATCATAAGATACGACTGGATGGCCATCCTGATCCAGGATATTTGGATCGATGTCTTGAAGAGTTGGCAGCTCACGGAGTGTTTGACTATAATCAGATATATCAAGAACTGCAATGAATTTGATTTGATTTTTATTAATTTTTCATTATAAAATTATCTTGTTTATCTTTCTTGCCATATCTTTATTTTATTGTTCTGTATGTAACTATTTCTATTGTTTATTTTTCTATCATATATTTACCTTTAAAATTTTGTTTTTTATATTTTTACATTTTTATAAAATTAATTCGAGAACTGTGCAAAATATATTTATATTTTTTATGAAAATTACAGAATTTGTCTCCTTTTTTACACCTTCTTGTTCCTTAATTTCAAAACTTGAAATTCTTTAGGGATTTAAATGTGTCATGTACCATATTCCAAAAGGATCCCACCAGTGGCCGGTCGGCCCTAATTGAAGCGCTCGGATGCGGAAAAGGCCTTTCCTTGTCGCAGTGTCTCAGGATCTCTGTTGACGTTTCATCTAGGGTAGACTGGGGTTAAGTGGGCACCATTTTGTTTGAAAAATCATAAAACAAATTTGGTGATAGATAGAGTTAATCTTTAAAGTACAATGTCTTCAGTATAATGTAAGGTATCTGCAAAAAATAGTATGTTTCATTTTTTAAATTTCTTCATGGTCAAAATTTAGATTTTGTAAAAAATGGGAAAGTGCTCAGTTAACCCCGTGGGGTGGGTTAACTGGGCACTGGGGGTGGGTTGACTGGACACTAAGATGAAAAAGCATACTTTTGAAAGAGGAAACTTTTATTAAGTCAAATGAACAAGTGGAAAAGTCTTAAAAATTAAAGAAATACATCTGAGGATGATTTTTTGTTTGTCTTAATACTTATATTATGTACATTTTCACTAAGAGATACGGAAAACTTATTTCAATGACTTCTGAATAGGTCCCATGGTTGGTTGTCCTTTTTCTCCTTTTAGTTGTTAAAATACTGCAATTAAAATCAAAAAACAAGTTTTAGTGAATGTTTTGCCTAACTTGTAATCTATGGGGTTAACTGGGAATGCCCTCTTTAATCCCATTTGGTAGTGTTCAGTTAACCCCATTTCGGAATTTCAGAGAAAAAAAATCATAAATAGTACTCAATTGGAATAATTACCAAAGTAATCACTGGAAAATAATAGTACATAAAACTATAGATGAAACAATAAAGCACTTACCAAAGCCTTCCTCAAAAGCTAGATATGTCATTTGAGCTTCAGTTCACAGCACCGGGAATTTACCATAGAGAAAAAAAGGAGGTGTTTGCATTTCGGGCATCTTGGAAGTTTTTGATGACTTGATGACGTAGGTGGGTACAGCGTGAAGGGGGACGTTGCTGTACCCAGCTGTACCCACCTACGTCATCAAGTCATCAAAAACTTCCAAGATGCCCGAAATGCAAACACCTCCTTTTTTTTCTCTATGGGAATTTACTTTTCGCCCCACGAAACACGTTTGTAAACATAACTTCAAAAAAAACAAAGATTATCAACTCAGCGCCAGGTACACTAGTAAGGGTCTATAAACTGATGGAATTGACGCGTAGTTGGTTTGAGTTTGCCCACCAGGTGGCAGCTAGGTCGAGTGTTCAGTTAACCCAGAGACAAATAGAGACCGAGCACGTTGGGTTTTCAGTGAGGCACATCAACACCAACTAACAACATACCATCCAGCGATGAGGAAAAATATTGGAGGTTAGGACGAGTTAGTCAAAAACATCGGCCTTTCGGGTAAGCGTCTTCGGTTGAATTTCCTCGATTTTTTTAAAGTTTTTTTCTATTATAGTAACATTTTAGGTTTAAAATATTCTATTAGAATGTCGAGCGCGTTACAGAGCACTATATCGTACATAATTCAGCTCGGATTTATTCTCAGATTCGTAATAAACGGGGTCCTGTAGTACGGAGTCGTAAAGGTTTTTTTGTGATCCTTCAGAGAGAATTGCAACGGAGAAATGTCATTGATGCGGATTCTTAGCTCTTATCTTGAACGTCATATCTTTAGTGTTATTAGTGCGCGTTCACCGTTAAAATGTGTTCGATTCTTGTGCTCTAAGTTCTCAGTTTTAGTGCGAGAAAATGCTGTTTTTCCACTCCGATCCCTCACCATGTTTTCAAGCCCAGCATTTTGCTAATGTGTAAGTAGAAAAACCTCGTTTTACTCCTCAGACTTTTCCTCCATTTTCTAAACTGCAAGAATCAAAATTACATGATGCGCTCCTGCTCAAAAAGTGCAAGTCCAACAAGGAAACAACCCACTAATATTGCTATAATTATTGTTAATTACTCCATGTACTGACGATTTAAAAGATTCTTCATCAAGTCATTAAAGGACTCTAGGAAAATGTTGAATGATCACCACTTCAGGTGTCTGCTGAAAATACCCGATGAAATGCATCTTTTCATGCAAAGAATATTAAAATTGTTATTCTAAAAATTTCCTTGTTTGTTCGCAGATGCTGCATAATCGGCAGATTGTTAAACATTTTATGAATCATCACACATTGAAAACCTGTCTTTTTCCTTATGAAAATGCTCACCATGTTTTCAAGCCCAGCATTTCGCTAATGTGTAAGTAGAAAACCTCGTTTTACTCTCCAGACTTTTTCTCTATTTTCTAAACTGCATGCATTAAAATTACATGATACGCTCTTGCTCAAAAAGTGCAAGTCCAACAAGGAAAACAACCCACTAATATTGCTATAATTATTGTTAATTACTCCATGTACTGACGATTTAAAAGATTCTACATCAAGTCATTAAAGGGCTCTAGGAAAATGTTGAATGATCACCACTTCAGGTGTCTGCTGAAAATACCCGATGAAATGCATCTTTTCATGCAAAGAATATTAACATTGTTATTCTAAAAATTTCCTTGTTTGTTCGCAGATGCTGCATAATCGGCAGATTGTTAAACATTTTATGAATCATCACACATTGAAAACCTGTCTTTTTCCTTATGAAAATGCTCACCATGTTTTCAAGCCCAGCATTTTGCTAATGTGTAAGTAGAAAACCTCGTTTTACTCCTCAGACTTTTCCTCCATTTTCTAAACTGCAAGAATCAAAATTACATGATGCGCTCCTACTCAAAAAGTGCAAGTCCAACAAGGAAACAACCCACTAATATTGCTGTAATTATTGTGAATTACTCCATGTACTGACAATTTAAAAGATTCTCTAATAAGTCAATTGAAGACTCAATGGAAACACTGAGCAAACACCATATCAGGTGTCTGCTGTAAATAACTGTTGGAATGTTTCTCAGCATTCTGCCTCCCCTTTCAATCGTTGGCGACACCTTTGCAGGGATAAAACTCATTTTTTAGGAGCCTAATTAACTTTTTGCATATTCATTATGGCGCATTCAATTTTGGTACGTCAACTTTTTTAGGCGCCACAATGTCCCAGTCCTGTAATTTTATGGTTTGCCTGTAGAAGGCAGAGCACTGTCTTCACTTGAAAAATACAATGATTTTTTTTCTAAGGAAAGTATCTTTTGTGTTCACAGAAGCTGCATAGTTGGCGAACTGTAGAAGATCCAGCAATCATGATATGTGAATTCAAATCTTCAATGTAATGTGTTAAACTTGTCTACGTCTAGTGATGCTCAATGTTGTTTATCTATGATTAGTTTCTGTCACATCACCTAGCAAGAGTGTGTCACCATTGCCCTCGATTTTGTTGTAAAATGAAAATGAAATTTTATCAATTAAAGCCTTCTAAAATCTTGCTCATATCTTGCCTTTTGTCACTCAGTTTGTTTCCCCCTAGCTGTGAATATCATTCCATGTCCATATGGCCGTAGACAATGACCGTTCCAATTTATCCTGCAAGTCATGTGTGACTTAAACCATTCAAAAATACAAACTAGGAAGAAAAGAATAAGTCATAATATGCTACAGCATAAGTTCTATGTTTTAATGCTCAAACTATGTCTTCATTTCCATTTCATTCGCTAGATATCAATAATATCATTTTCAAAAATAGTGAGGGCATGTTAAATTTCTTTTGAAGTTTTCAATAATGAAACATTCTGTCTCTCTCAAAATATTCCTCTGTAAGTAACGCCTGCCTAATTTCCTGAATGTGGAAGTCACCGATGCCTGAATTTTGCATTTAAGGCGCAAAATTTAGGGTACCGATGAAGATCCGAGCTCAGCAGTAATCAGTTTGTCTGAACTATTTAAATAAATTCGATGTAAATCTTTGTTATGAAGCATTGATCTGATGACTTCTACATTCAAGGCACATTCAACTCTCACATTCAGCATGTGATTGCGGTATCAGATAAGAAAGGAATCAAATTTAAACCAAAATTTTGCAACACCAACAACCACAACAATGATCCATCGCATTATTTAGATGTTTTGGTATCCACATTTTGGAGAGAATGTTGAAGAATGTAAACTAAGCTGAGTAAACACTTAAAATTTTAACTGAGAGCAAGCGCGAATCGTACAAATTGACGGTGTAAGTCGGCAATCACACAACTCGGTTTGCAACGTGGCTGACTTCCTGTAATACTTTAATTCTGAAATGGAAAACTACTCAACAGCAATTCTATAAAACTGCCTTGATTTTTCTTGTCCGTGCGAAAAAAATTCTGCAAAAACTTCAAGAAATGGTGTCAATTTGTTCTCCTGTAAGATAATAACATAGAGGCGGAGATTTTCAGACAACCCAAATGAGATATGTGATTGCGGACTTACACCATCGAAGTGTTGATGTGTAGGTAAGACAGGTACTTCCATTTTGCAGCATGATGATTTTTATAGCAGGAGAATATGGTCACAGAAGAGGAGTTCAGCTCTCCATACGAGATTATTATTGACTAAACTTCACTGTTTACGTCAATTAATAATAGCGAATCAATGCTGAAAAAGGCTGACCAATAAGATGCTGAAAAAAGGTATGGTATATTTACTCGAAGCACAGCAATAAATAATATAAGTCAACACTGGAAAAGATCTTGGTACCGCATACAAATAAAATCCTGACCAAAACAACGCGACTTTCGGTGAGAATACTTCTAGAATCAATCAAGGTTGAGAGACAGAATACTTCTTCACTGCAGCTAAAGTATTACTTTGAAAGCAAAGAAGATTACTATGATCATACAAATGATTCGCAAGATGATTGCCATTGGGAAAGGCTGGGAAAACAGGAGTCATAGTCAAAATACTTGGAAACAACACTTGGCACTAGGTGAAAAACGATGAAAAATACGGGATAATTTCACTAAGATGGATGTTATGTGCTACTACAATGTTCTCTACGTAACTCGTCAGCTTTTCATAGAGTTCCAAAACTTTCGTTACCGGGGAAATCATAAATTTTCTTAAAATTCTAGCTTTCCTCCATAAGAGACCGTTGAAATGTTTTGCCTAACTTCGGCATAACCTTATTCATCGATGGATGGTATGTTGTTAGTTGGTGTTGGGCACATCTAATTCTCGGGGATCCAACGGAACAACAGTCATGTATTTTCTGATTTCGCCTAAAGTTGACTGATGCTACTCGGCTGTTGGCATTATGGCGGCTTGTTTACATTCTTCCTAATCAATTGCAAAGCGGAAAATTTTCCAATTTTTCATTTGAAACTCTTCCAAATTGTCATAAAATGACCTATTAGAAGGTTAAAAATTAATTCGCCCCTTTTAATCAACATTTGTGATACTTTCGGTGGTTTCACTTTATGTAGTGAGAAGCAGATTCCTCGAGACTTGGAGCCTGGTCCGCAGATTGTTCAACTTCATAATGGATAATTTTAGTTATCGAACTTTCTTTTGACTTTAAATGGTGTATAATTTTTTCTAGACAGTATCAATACCTTGTGATCAAATTCTCAATCTATTAACCTCCATATCATGTCGCAGGATAGAGATATTTTAGCTATTTGAGATCTGTCAAGAACCTGATCACAGCAGCACTGCCAGTCTTACAGATACACTGTATTGAAATTTGACGAAAAAAATTTACTGTCTATGTCATAAGCTGCTCACTATGATAAGTATTAATCGTGAATCAAATGCTTGATGTCTCCAACATCCTATCTCTAAGCCTGACGTAGTGCGTTGAAAGCGGAGTGTTATGGCTGCGAAGCGTCGATATTTGTTGTTAAGGAGGCGTGTAAATGAAACGTTTGGATAAGCTCGCAAGCTGTACGAATTCTTTTGTGTGTGGAAAATAACTGAATGTCCAGAATTCTAAACATCTGACTGTATCTCAAGTACCTAAAAGAAATGTTGGTCAGGTCAGAGTTTGTGAATCCTTGGCAGCAGTTAATGCAATTCTTCTACATATTTAAGGCCTTCGCTCATCAAAGTTAGGTAAGTAAGAGACGCTCAGATCCATCATATTATGCTTGTCAGTATTAGTCCATAATTCCATAGTGTAAAAATCCTTGGAGGATGAAGTGCCCATCATCTGATGGAGTTCCTGAGATTTGTTTAAGAACTTTTCTTCCTGATTATTCTCTCAATTTGACCAGAATTGTCTCTTCCACCACCATCATAAAGTATTTCAACCTTGCATTAAATGAGAAATGATGTATACGCTATCAACTTCGCCTTAGAATTCCTAAAATTGGGAGTCGTGAAACAAATAAAGTAGCTTCACCGTAAACATTTGCTAGCTTAGTTGGCAGTAAAACTCTCATTAATTCGGTGAAAATAAAAGTAAATGTTTTTCTTCGCTCATTTCGATGAGGAAACACATTGAATACATATAAATTGTGATACTGGATGCAACTAATACTACTTCCTGTAAAATTGGAAAATGTGTAACTCGAAAAAAGGAAAGAGGATCTCACCAGAGTGCTCTCTTACAACTTATAGATCAAAATTCGTGATATTTCGGCCCTTAAAGGTTCTTTCATCATTCAGAAATAAAGAAACTAAATTTAGTTTGAACAGGCATCTTTCAAGAAAGAAATTTGACAGCTTATTTGCAGTTTTTAGCTTTTTCATAATGCGTCAAATCTACCTCTTGACGAAAACAGGCGAAGATTCAAACCGCGCAGTACTTATTGTTGGTTTACATTTCTCACTTACCAAACTTTAATGAGCAAAGTTGTTAAGTACGTAGGAGAATTTCAGTAACTGCTGCCAAGGATTCACAAACTCTGACCTGACCAACATTTCCTTCAGGTACTTGAGATACGGTCAGATGTTAGAATTCTGGACATTCAGTTACTTTTCACACACAAAAGAAATTGTACTGCTTACAGGCTTATCCAACCGTTTCATTTACACAGCTCCTTAAAGACACATATCGACTCTTCAGTCGAAATGCTCCGCATTCAATGCATTACATCAGGCTTCGGGATAGGATTTGGAAACAGAATTATTTACAGAGAATTATCTTGAAAAAATTATACACCATTTACAGTCAAAGAACATTTCGATTGCTAAAATAATTATCCATATGGAAGTTGAACAATCTGAGGACCAGGCTGTCTCGAGGAATCTGTTTCTCACTGCAAGAAGTGAAACCACCGAAAGTATCACAAATGTTGAGTAGAAGGGGTGAATTAATTATTTACTTGGTAAAAAGTCATTTTATGACAAATTCGGAGAGTTTCAAAGGAAAAATTGGAAAATTTTTCCGTTTTGCAAGTGATAAGGAAGAATGTAAACAAATCGCCATATTGCCAAAAGCTCACCAGATGCGACTAGCACCAGTCAACTTTAGGCGAAATCAGAAAAATGATGACCGTTGTTTTGTTGAATCCGCGAGAATTAGATGTGCCTCACTCAAAATACATTGGTGGAATAGGGCGTGCTCGGTCTCTATTTGTCTCTGAGTTAACCCGCCGTGCCCACTTAACCCCAGGCTACCCTACCATAATACCTACCTAATTAAAGCAAATGCATGGAATTTGTCCATACTTTTACTGAATTTTCTTTATGATTCTACAATGATGAAGACTAAAAATTTCAGGAAATTCACCCCTAGTTTCCTCTCTAGAATATTAATTAGCAGTAGAGAGTCTGAAACGCCGCAACCATAAAATGTCCTCTCTGCACCCAATGCCTCAATCAGGGTGGCTCTTTGGGTTTTGCATGATGCATTCTGACATACCTACGATCGATATAATTTAAATTTTAACCATTTTGGTGGGTCAGCTTGTGGAAATCGAAATTTCAGTCATTAGATCAATCATTAAGGAATGTTTGAGCCAAAAATCATCCTCCTAAATCTTCAATAAAGTCAAAAATACATTTCCATATTGCAACTGCAATTTCAACGAATTGTCATCGATGGTCAATTGGAAACACGGCTTTTAGTTTTGCTGTAAGATTTTGGAAAATTATTTTTGGTTCGATTATTCTTCAATGACACAGACTGGACTTTTGATTTTCTCTAAGTAGGTACTACAATCCATCTATAAATCAAAATTTGAAATCTACAGAATTACAGATCAAACCGAGAAAGCATGCGCGAAAGATGAAGATCCACGTTTATCAAAAAAGCCGTCGCGGCGTTGCCGCAGCGTGCGTAATTAAAAACTTAACTGCACTGTTGCACTCAAACTGCACTGTAAGCAAGTTCTCATAGTTCTCATTGGACCGAATCAGGTTCAGGAGATGGCTGCCTTCCCTCCTCCCCTCCTCCTCCTCTGTTCTGTTTTGTCCTCACTCCTCATTCATCCTGCGATTTTGCCCCTTGCGTGCCGGGACTGAGAAAAAGGTAAACAAAGAAAGAAAAAACCGATTGAACGAAATACGAAATTGCTTTTTAAGTTTGAAGTGGTTACAGGCAGAATGTAGTGGTGTTTGATGTCATTGCATGTAGTAATCATGACCCTCCAGAAGATTCACAATGTTGATGCTTCATCCAGTGACTTATCAATTATTTTCAATGCAGCTCAGCAGTCTTTGGAGCAACCCATTTGTGTCCGACCGATCAACTGTGCTTATGGAGCCAATTTTTTAATAGTCGTAAGTATAGATTCACTTATCTATTGCATTATCAGAGTAGCTCAACTGCCCAAGCTTGACAAAAACAAAACTCACAAAAAATACTGATTGAACATGTTCCATGCCATGAGATTGAACATGTTCCATGCCATGAAAAGTGAAATTTGAGGGGGCTGACCTCAGATTCCGCATCTAACTACTCAAAGATTGCTCCAGTTCCTTTATCCAGTGAGCAATTGGCATAGGGTGATCCTATTCCTAACGGTCCCTTACATTTCTGTTTGGCGACGCAACCAGTAGCTATGTCAACATACCCATATACGTATAATTACGTATATGTATAATTGCCTGTGAACTGCATAGAACCAAAAACTGGAGGAAAAGACATTGACAGTTGTTTGCTAAACTTTAGAAAGATGACAGCAGAGAATGTAAGCTGTAGATTAAAGTGTGGCCTCAAAACTAAATGTATTAGGAGTTCACTTTCAAGGCATCAAATTATCACCTGATTTAACCCATTCACCTCGTTTGACGAGTATACTCGTCAGCGCGTGTGCGGGACATATCTCAGTTGACGAGTTGATTCGCAGCATCTATTGGCGTTGCTATGCGATTTTTTTGGCAGTGTTTTTTCACTTTTCCGATAGATGGCATCTCAAGCGTCGAAATGGCGAAAATGGCGCAAAGTAACTCGTCAGCTGAGATAATGTCCTAGGCGCCCGCTGACGAGTAAACTCGTCATGTGAGGCGAATGGGTTAAAGGGGATGGCAACCCTAAAATTGAAAATGAGATAGTATTAAAAACTGAAGCGGGAAGGTCTAAGAAGCAACATGGCTCTGTCCCGAATGAAAAATTTGCAAAATCGGCAGAGATATGAAAGATTGTAAGTCTGACTGGTGACGTCATGCGTTCCTGGTGCGACTGCGGTTCACTTGCACACAACTCGAGGCCTGGCGCGTTCCCTGTCTGGCGCCGCAAAGTTGTCCTAATAGTCACACGGAAGCAAAGAAAAAAGAGTCGGCCAGAAACGAGCGAAATCGGGGCGAACTAATAAATTTTTGCGAACACGCGTTGGCCACTTGACACTGGAGACAGTATAGAGAGCGCAGACTGCGAAACACAAGACGGAGCTTATGATGTCACGCACACAGCTGTTTTTTCGCATCAGCAGCTCAACGAATGGAGATATTTAAACGGATTTTGGCATCGTTCATTGCACACTTTTCTTCGTCGATTTAGCCAAGCTTGTTTTTAAGGTTGCTCTCTCCTTTAAAGTCTGATACAGCATTCGAAACTAACCGTCGAGTTTTGGGAGCCATTAGACTCATCAAGCTCGATTTTTAGGGGCCAAATTGACTGTTTGCCTATATATTACGGCGCATGTAGTGAAAAGTTGGAATCTGGTGCCGTGCGTCGAATTTTAAAAAAATCGTCAAACAGAAAAATTAGGATTTTCTTTTTAACGGGGAGGAGGGGGGCAATTTTTAGGGGTCACGTTGACGCAGAGCCTTCATTTTTTAGGCGCCAGCACCGATTTCTTGGGCGCATTTGGCACGTTGGCGCCTGTGAGTTTCAAAGCTGGTCTGATAACTTATGAAGGAGATAGAAACTAAAAAAGCTTACCTATTTTATAGATTCATTTTCTATTTGTAGAACTGCCGCCTCTAATTCTGTTTCTGAAATTCATTTTAAGAATAACATTTTCTTGGAGTACAGAAACCTATTTTCTTTCAAATCACTTTTATTTATCAAGTGAGGAGAGTGTATAGGGTGGTACTGACAAAATTGAGAGTGCACTGATCCCTACATTTGGATGTACAGTCCAGAGATATAGGTTGAAATTTGGCAACAATGCACCTCAGAAGAATTTCTAAATGGTCATTGGTTATAATTTGAAAAATTTGTTAGTTTCAGTGGCCATTCAACTAAATTTCTAAAGGACTTTACCTAGACGACCATATTTTTATGAAGAGTCTAATAAAAAATGGTCTCATTAATGGTGACCACTTAAGTAAAATGATGTGGGACTTTACCTTAACATCGGTACTCCAATGAGTTGACTTGGTTACTGGTTGTCAGGAACATAAAGGGCTTTTTTTTTATCCGAACCGCAGAGGAACTGTGAACGCATCACTTTTTTATCCCGTTCCACTGGCGTGTTCCATGTGTTCCATGTGCTTGGACCGCTCTTCCAAGGTGGGTTGAGGTTGGTTGGGGCCACGGTTAGGCCGGTTGAACCAGCCCGAACCGCTACCAACGCGTTCCATGCGTTCCGCGGATAAAAAAAAGCCTTTAAATGTTGCCATGGCTGTCTTTCTGAAGTTCTCAAATGTTAAATCAATGATTGGCCCATTGGTTATCAACTACATATCGACGGTGCAAGTCGGCAATCACATAACTCGGTTTGCGACGTCGCAGACTTCCTGTCATACTTTATTTTTTAAATGGAAAACTACTCAACGGCAATTCTTTAAAACTGTCATGATTTTTCTCCTCAATTCGAAGAAATTCTTCAAAAACTTCAAGAAATAATGTCAATTTGTTCTCATTTAAAAAAATGACGCACAGGCGGAGATTTTCAGACACCGCAAACGAGTTATGTGATTGCCGACTTTCACCGTCGATATGTTTCTGTTACTGTTGTGTTAAGTAAGTAAAGTTAAATAGTTGATTGTAAATGGAAGAAAAATAATCTCTCCCACCAACTTACCTTTTACCATTTTGATGTGTTTCAGGGACATATCCATACTGCGCATGATCTTATTCAAAGGACGAGTATGTGCAGCAAAGTTTTATATGTGCAAGATGGTAAGATTCTTTCTCTTCCTGTAGATTCACTGCGAAATATGTTGATTGACTTTTAGATCAAAACATAAAAGCTGCTCTCTTGATGCTTGCATCTCTTTTCAATGCATCAGTGGAGACAATGTACCTCTGTTGCACCCTGAAAGTCTTTTAACTTAAAGGGTGCGGTCAGGGATCGGGAGCTGTAGTTTCTGTTTGCCATGCTGCTATGTAATTTCTATTGGATAGTATCATTCCTAAATATATGTTGTTTGATTCTAGGAAGATTTTTGGTAACATTTCAGTCCAAGTTTTTAGTTAAAGGGACAAATGCAAAGCGCATGCGCATCGTTTTTTGCGACTGCAAACTGAGTGTTAAGTAAGCAAACTTTTATCGAAAAGTCTTTATGATTTCATGGTGTTTTCAAGAAACAATTCCAGAAAAATTGACCAATAGTTGCCCCACTAAAATATAAAATAGGGGAGACTCTTGACACTTTACCCCTTCGCACCTCTGAAGTGCCCCTCCTGCACCCATTTGTTGTTGAAAGTTTACCTATCCACTTACTTACTCTTTTTGCCTAGTTTGCGGCTCCCCCCCCCTGTTTTTGCTCTTTATATGCAAACAAATGCAATTTTACATAAAAATTACCATTTTTAAGTTGAAGGAAGTTGGACTTCCCATTTCCAAAATCTGTTTTCAAAGTCTTCCCATATTTGCATGCCACTGACTGTGATCCGTCAGTCGGGTGGTCGTGAAGTTTTTACCCCCTAAGTTATCTCGTCAGCTGCTCAGCCATTTGATCGGTTTACCAATTAAATGTTCATTTGATCAATGTTTCAGCAAATTCTAACAATTTATTCCGTGTAATACTCCTGAATGCCTGTGCAAAGGAAGCCGAAGAGGCAGGTGTGAAAGAGATGGATTTGGTTGCGTTCTTGAATCCTCGTCTCTCTCCTCATCCCGCACTGGAGTGGTCCAGTTTAAAAGTTTACAGAAAACAAATAATATTTCATGACAAAAACAAGGCGTCATCTTCCATGTGGCTCTATCAACAGGTGAGATTTTTTTTGCTTACTACCAACACAGCCTCACAAAATTGAGGTAAACATAGGTAAAAATCCTGGAGGCGGTCACGCTGCATGTCATTTTCAAAACCCTGCACCTCTGTCATTTTTTGAGCTAGAGAGCTGTTCTTGGTCTTGAAATATTGGTAATTATGTCTACTTTAAGCACACACAAACCAAAAATCAATTGCTGCTTTTGTTTGCTTAAAACCTGGAAATAAGCAAAACTTTTTGAACACCCTAATCCCTAATAATTTGCCAGAAGTTGTATTGGAGATAAAACAAATTATAATGTGGAAGTTGCCGTATTGAAAAAGTCTGAAAAGAAAGTTACAGGGTTGGAAAACCTTGATTGCTATGACCCATTCTATAAAGATGTCAGTTAAGATCAATGCGCTTAACAGGGCGTTGCCATACTTATTCTGAAGAGTTTACATTTATCTATCAGTACTTGGAAGTAGTGGACTAGTGATGCATCAGGATGCATGTTATAGAGTGTGATCATAAACTTGTCTTGTCAGGGGTATATGGTGTGAATGATGATGCTTCTATCAGGGTGAAGACCAGTTCTTCAAGCAACTTAATGATGAGGTTCTTAGGGTGAGAAGGACAAGGGAGATCATTCTGCTGTGATAGCAAAGAGAGCATGCAGTAAGTGCAAAACTGAAGTTTCGAGAAATCGGGCTCAGAAGCTTCTGACCGGAAAATTTTATTGAAAGAAGCCTCCTTTCTTTCTCAAATTGCCACTAATCATCCGAAAGACTCCTAGAAATCATTTGGATGATTCAAAACGGACTGATTTTATTTCCATTACATAAAATGGGTATTTGTCATTTTCATGGTAGTTATTGTTAGGCAAGACAGCCGTAAGCGCTATCCTCTGCATGCTTTCATAGTTGCGTTTTGGAGACACAAAAAACACATCTTCAGGTTAGAAATTCACAGGAGAGGGCGGCACTTTACTCGGAAGCACTGTTATCATTGGCTCTTTGGAGAAATATTGTCACTCATTGCTGTCTTGCCAAAAACTACATCATGTTTTGTGCACTTACAGCTTTCTCATATGTCTCGTTTTGATACAATTAAGATGAATTTTCCTGTTTTAGCTATTTCAGTGATTTCATTTAAAAGAGTCTAGACGAATTTTGAAGGGTTTCTCTATAAAACTCGATTTCGAAAATTTGACACTTACTGCACTCTTTGCTATCATGTAGGGTATTTGAATGGTAAAATCGGACAAAGGATTGGCTCCTAAGTTGTCGGACATCTTAATGAAGAAGTTAGGAATAAAAATGGTATATGCATCATTAATTGATGCAAACAAAACGAGTCGAGAGTATGGAATGGAATCTTTATCCATCAAGATATCCATCATCAAACATTATATGATTGTGATATCCATAAGTATACTTGGCTTCAGTTATCTCTAGGATCAATGTCAACAAAGGTAAACAAAGAGGATTGACCACATGGTCGCCAGACTAATTAATACGATGAAGGCGCAACACACGAGAGTTTGCAAATTCTCCTTTGGTTATCTGTTTTGCTGGATGGCCTTTGCTGTAATTCCATCTGCAGACTTCGGACGGTCATCTGAATTACTTTGTCTGATCTTTCTCTTCTCCACATATTTATGAAATCATCTTCCCTTTGTATCTGCCTTTTTCTTTACACCCTTCTCTCTTTTTGTTTAGGTTCAATGTAACTTTGTCCGGCGTAATTTAATAAAGAACAAACATCACTTTCCGGAAGATGAAGTTGACAAAGACCTTGATCCTCCTCCCGCCAAGAAATTATTATCAAGTAAATCACAAGGATGTGGCTCATCAAGAACTTCAGCTTCTTTGGAGAAAGGGTTAAGTTCAGAAACAGTTGAGAACACCGCAACAGATTGCAGCGTTCGATTGCAGCCAACGAATCAGAATTTCACAGAAACTCTAAGTACAGAGTCTGTTAATTCCTCCGTGACTTTTTCCAAAAAAGTACTGCCTGATAGTGTTCAACAGTCTGTTGGTTCATCAAGTACTCAAAATTCTACTTCAGTTGATCTCAGGTCTAAAATAGCCGACAAAACCTTGACTGATTTACAATCATATCCAGAATTAGTAGGGACTCAGCCCAAAAATCATGATTGCTTGCAAAATCATCATTTAAAACCAGTTCCAAAGCTTTCTCCCAAAGAGACATCGTCAAATAATTGTCATTCTTCCATTGGATCATCAAATACCTCAGCTTACTTTAGCCCTGAAACAACCGAGAACACTCCAGCAGAAATTCATGAGGCTCAACTAGTTTTGGAGCTATCCGAAAATAATAATCGCCAAAAAACTCCTAATACAGAGTCAGTTTTATCTCCTGTGCCTTCTTCTAAAATATTGCCAACTAACATCCAACCTGGCATTGACTCATCGAATACCCCAGTGTCTTGCAATGTTGATTGTAGTTCTAAAGTAATTGAGGACATCTCAGTAGATGTTCAGGTGTCCAGGCAAATGGTTGGAACTCAGTCAGTGGTAGAAACTTGTAGCTTAGGGTCTGTTGTTTCTCCCAAGGAAGTATTGTGTAGTGATGTTCAACCCTCTGTTGGTTTATCAAATATTTCATTTTCTAGCCCAGTTGATTGCCGGTCTGAAGTTGCCCAAAATACCTTGACTGATATTCAGATAAATAAAAATCATGATCGCTCAGGAAATCATCATTTGAAACAAAATTTCTCTTCAAAAATTTCTTTGATAACTTCTACCAAAGATAAATTGACCAATGATGTTCAATCTTCTGTTGACTTATCAAATACTTCAGCTTCTTGTTCAGCTGACCTTAGCGCTACAGCAATTGAAAACATCCCAGCAGATATCCATGCGACACAACTACCTGTAGAAAGCCAGTCCAGAAACCACGGTCGCCGAAAAACTCTTGATACTGAGTTGTCTCCATTTTCTGTGCCTTCTTCTAAAGTATTGCTAAGAAATCCTCAACCTGGCATTAGCTCATTAGATGCTCCAGTGCCGTGCTCTGTTAACCTTGATTCTGAAGCAATAGAGTCAATCTTAATTGGTGCTCAGGTGTGCCAACAACCTTTACAAACTCAATCGAAACAGCATGATCAGTCAAAAACTCATCATACTAATTCAGCTAGCTCTCTAGGAAAAAACAAAAACAGCACTTCACAAAATGAACAAACAAGGCTAGAAACCAATTGCAACAAAACTAATGAGTGCCCACCAAGAATAACAGACACGATTGTACATGACGGTCATCAGAACGGAGAAGTAACGTCAAATGATTGTTCCTTGACTCCTCGGTATCCATTCGATTTCAAGCAGTTAGCTCATATCAAAGAAGGAGAAGTTATTCATTCAGTCGTTGTAATTCAAGCTATAAAAGTAAGTATACATAAGATATCCCAAAATGATCCTGGTTTCATTCGAAAGTAGACAAGAATCAATTCTGCAGAAATTTACTTATTTGAACATAAATTGACGAAGTTATGACAGTTTGTATAAGGGATCCGTGGCAACATTCCACGGTTGTTTTAAAACAATTTTCTCTTACCAAATATACAGCTTGAAAACATTTGGCTTTAAATTGTTAAATTGGCATTAATGAATTGGTAATGCTGAAATGCTGGGTGGAGTCTCAGCAGTGTTTTTTTTTTTTTTTTTTTTTTTGTGCATTCGTGTCTCGAGCAGCTTCTCATCGTGGCTTCCGCCCTTTTTGCGAATATTTCTAAAAACTCTTCTGTTCTCCATTGCCTCTTTGTTTTATTCATGTCCAAGCAAATATTTTTCAAGAAGCACAAAAAAGCAATAGCTGTAGCCAGAGAAATTTTCTGGGGGTAGCTTGTCCACCGCTTTTTCATGAGGGGTCTGAGTCTTCTCAGTACAAGACAAGGGTATAAGGAAATGTAAGCAGGTTTTGCTTGGAAAGTTTTCTCTCGGGTGCATTTTAAGACTATTCTTGCGCCAACTGAAGGCTCAAATCCACGCATAATCCTTTAAAAACATTTCAAACTTTTTTCTTTTTCCCCATTGTATTATGCAATGAATCGAGAAAATCTACCTAGTTTGAGGTTATTATCTGATGTTCAGATTTTTTTGGGAGGGCCAGATGACACCATCTCAAATTCTATGGGGAGCAAGGTCCTCTCTGGTCCCTCATGAATTCCAATGGAAAAACAATTAGAAGCCTCAAAAGACGTTACTTCACAAAAATCAACAGGCGCGGCAGAAATTCATCCATAGTTTTTGCAATACCAATTCATTCATTCATTCATAGATTTTCGCATCGTTACCATAGTAACTTTACCAGTTATGTGAAAATTTGGCAATGTTTTTGCAACATTGTTTCAAAATAACTGGTATGTCCTCGAAATTTATTACGACTGTTGTGTACATTTGTTAACAGTTTATGCAGGTGTAGTGTAGTGAGTTGTAATAATTTGCCGATTCTTCGCTAGAAACAGATAAATTTGCTCCTTGCATCTACTCAAAAAATCACTCAATCATCCCTGTACAATTAACTTAAGCATCATATACTGGTTTTTGCTATACATTGCCTCATGTTATCATTTCAGAGGATAGAGAAAGGGATATAAAATCCATAATGTAATATATGTCACCATTGCCAAGTCTGTTACTTGCAAGTACACCTACTGCTCCCTCTTTTGATAATCCTAAATAAAATTAAAAAATAAGTATGTATATCTGTATCAGCCAATGTATTATCTTTTGCTTTACCGAATGAAAGTCTAACAAGTGAATTTTCTTTTTCTGTCCTGTTTCAGACACCAGTTTTATGTAACTCTTGTACTGCACTGGTGTCAGTTTGCGTGACGGATGAGAGCATATTTCCTGATGTAATGGATATTACAATAGTAACTCATGTTGAACTGAAGCCTTTGCTGAAAAAGGATGATATCGCAAGATTTATGAATATACATGTAAGTATGTTAAAGTACTCTCTCAAACAATGAAAAAACTAAAATTAACATAACTTGCGAATTATTATAAACCTGGAAGAAATTATTCTGTCACTTCTTTAATAAATATATGCATGCATTGTAAGAACTCATCATAAGATAATTTGAGGATTACAGTTATGAAACTTTGCTCAGCAACAAAATGCTGTAAAAAAATTCGCTCTTCTTCAATCTTTTGCCATCTATATTGTTTTCTAACTGCCTGTTCAATTTGATCTTATTGATCTCTGATTTGGTGAATGTTTATTGATTTAATTCTTAAATTTTGGCCGTGCCCAAAAATTGCTCATTTTTAAGTCCAAGTCAAATAAATTCACGGAGTTTTAGAGTATGACAGAGGATGCAACGCCTTAATTCTTTTGTTTACTTTCAATGCCAATCTGAAGATAGCTGATATTTTGTCGCACTCAGAAAGTGTATGAACTTATTTGGCGTGGACTCTAACTGAGAATATCTCATGTTTTTTTGTTTTTCTTTCAGCCCACTCAGAAGAAAAGTTTTAGTGAAGGAGGGAGAGGGAAGAGTAATGTGGGATGTTTGAATATTCGTGCATGAAGTATTGATACAGCCTTACTTTGATATATGTTTCATTTTGTTAGTTTATTATTTTCTTGTACACTCAACTAATCCTGGCCAAACTGCTCAAAAACATTACAGATAAGTTCGGTGGATGGTAAACTAATAGGAAAGGTATTTTCTGGTGATGATGTTGGCATCTACAAAAGTCCAGAGGAAGTCTCAAGTTCTGGAGGCTTCAGCCTAATTAGACATTGCACTTTTGCAGGTACTTCAATGTTAATTTTTTTCAATATATTTGCCTTCTAGAAGAACTTAATAGAGCCTTCCGAAAGAACTTAATAGAGCCTTTATTACTTTTATGTTTTGATAATTTTTTCTCTGACTTGGAATTTTTTTGTTTCCTCCGTTTAAATCTTTAGACTTTGCTTTCCTTCACGCTCATAAGCTAGCTTTTGATAATTTATGGTTTTACATTATGGCAAGAAGCAAAATCAGAAAAAAAGTAAAGAGGTCACAAATTGTGAGGGCGTAGGCGATTGTCACAAAACAAATTATTACTTTACAGCACAAGAAAGCATCAAACCTAATGAAAATCTGTACATCTATGTAAACCTCACAAAATTCCTGTATCTCTCTTTGGGAATTTTGTACCTTTTAAGAACAGTTTTAACTTTAGTTAGTATTCAATTTGCTGATTTTTCTTCTTCTTCTTCTTTTTTTTCTGAGGTTTTCAATTTTCTGTATATACCCTCTATTTTTATGGATATAAATCAACTAACTAACTTAACAGTGGGTTGTTCGTGTTTTTTGCTCAAGGAAATTAATGCTTATATTATCAATTAATTAAAGGTAGTTGCATAGGGTTCCCAGGTTTAGTCGCAGCATTTTAGGGGGAATTCTTCAAGTCAAAATAAGTTTTTTTTATTCCTCTACAAACATGAGTAGTAGTACTAAAGTTAAACTCTTCGGTGCTACAACCACACAAATTCTTAAAAATATATCAGTTTTTCAAATTTTAGGGACAACTTTGGATTGACTGTCATAAAAATTTGTAGCTAGTAGTAATTTTTATTGCCAAAACCAAATTTTAGGTGATTAATGATATGCGTAAGTTTTTGGGGGAGTCTCCCTATAAAGGGACGCTGTGCTGCTTGATTTAAGCTATTAGATAGACTGAGTGAGTGTCGGCCTGTATGTAAATTCCCCTGATCTTTTTTACTTAATAGTCCTCTTATCCAGAAATCATGACTTTCCAACGCTGGGCAATTTTTCTTTTTCTCCTTTTTCCTGCTTCTTGAATGAACCAATGAATCAGTTAAAGATAAGATGTGAAGTTAGGACTAAGTGAATTAAGAGACAGGGGAAAAAATTGCTAAGTATTGTCGAGTCATGATTTCTGTAGAAGGAGAACTACGTGCGATAAAAAATCAAGAAAAATTATGTAGCGGCTGACACACATCCTGACTGTCCTCAAGCCCAAATCAACTAGCACATCGCTCGTTTTGAAGGGGCATAGCTGAACTTCAACGCTGAGTATCTTGGTAATGCTTAGTCATGGAAAAAAAAGTTCGGAAGACTGCTTTGTTGTACTTTTTCACGTTGTATCTTAATCTATGGTCTAAACTGCAATCCCCCTCGTGTGAATACAGAATTTGAAGCTTTTAAACTGATTTCCCCCCAAAAATTTAACTCTCTATAATTTAAATTTGGCACAAAAAATTACCTCTTACAACAAATATTCATGACGATCAACACAAAACTGTCCCTTAAAGTTTAATGTAGGAATTAACTTTAGAACCCACGTTTAAAGGAGAAAAAATATCTTTTGACCAAAAGAATTGCCCCCTGAAATCCTGCTGGTTAAACCTTGGACCATCCTGTAGATTCCATGGAGACAAATAGAAGGTGGTTGCAGGTCAAGTTGTGTTATGACTTGTCTACACCACCAAGAACAGACAATGTTGAGAGGATCAATAAAAAGGAAGTGAATATGAAAGCGGAAGTAAATTAATTGTTGTTTGAAGAGGAGAGAAAACTTTCTCTTTGTTTAGGATTGTGATGTCATGTAAAACAATTATTTAAAAGCAACCGCCTTCTCTTTTTCTCGGTGGAGTCCTGCAGCAAAGGCTCCCCACACCAAAGAAAGACATCAGTGGCCTAATAATTGTGTGAGTCGTCAAGTGGGAGGGAAGATAAGTGTTGACCACAGACCCCACCCAAATGAACTTTTTACCAAATATGTATTGTGAATTTTCAATCCTCTCTAACCCTAAAGTGAACTTTTCATACTACGCTGTACTAACTCTTTTCTCCGCTATTTTTCTGAATAGATCCCATATTGGCAAATCTATTGAAAGCCCAGTTCTCTCTCTGTAATGATTGTAAGTACATTTAGTCTGCATAGGAATTTAAGCTCTAATACCGAGAAAAATGGAAAATTTTATAAACCTCCAAACCTTTTAATATAGAGTCAACTTGTTTAAACATAAATAGCAAGACTCCAGTTTTCAGTAGAGAAATGCTACACAAATGAGAAAATTTTAAATTTTCCTGGCCTGACTTAATGCAACAGAAATTAAATTGTTCCCATGAAAAACTATTGGGAAGAACTTCCAACACCCTAAAATAAGAGACAATTTTAAATTCCTAATACATTTTGCCATCCCTCTTGTATTTAGCTCGTCCTTAGTGGAACTTGCTTGACCTAATGCCTACGTTCATTTTATGCATCATTTTTCTGGCATCTTGCATCTTGCATCTGCATCGGTTTTGTCTACAAATTTCTTTATAGCTTACTGCCTTTCTTTAAACCGCATTTTTGTAGCTTTATGTGTTAATTCTAATTCTTATCATCTTTTCATTCAAGCTGCTCAAGCAAATAAATATCTATATTTTCCCCCGCATCCAATTTCAGATGGAGATTCTGTAAGATTCTCAAAAATATCTCAGTGGCAAAAGCAAATAAAAACGGAAGTAAGAGCACAAATGCTGGAAGTGTTCGGCGAGGTTTCTGATGATGATTTCACTGATATTGAAAATGACTGTGAGGGGAAACGGAATTTTTGTCATGAGACAACCATTGAAAAATTAGGAGGTAATTTTTCAACCAATGAACCTGAGCATTTGATATGCTCAGAACTCTTTGTCTTTGACTCATCTGCTCTCAATTTTGATCAACTCCTCAACCTTAAATGCAAGGTAAGGAAGTGACCATTTTCCCATTTTATATTAAGGATGCTTTACTTGGACTGAATTCGCAAATATTCAGTGTAATCAGATGTATCATGATGTGTAAATTGAGAGATATTAGCAATGAAAATATAAAACTAAAAACTTTAAATCTACGATGGTATTACATGGTGTTGTGTATGTACTTTGAAACTGTGACTTCCCTTATCTATTCGATTAACCAATCAAACTATTTAAAGGAAGTTGGAGCTTTATCCTACGTGACTGCTTGTGGTGGTGATCCTTGGAAGAAAGGGATATCCTCAGAACTAATTATCCCTGCAAACAGCCATTGCTTATTTCTACAGATTCACTTGTTCCGAGACCTTAAAATTAGAAAATAGATAGATAAAAAATTTTATCAGAAAGAAAATTAGATATTATATCAAATAACTAAATACTAGCTCTGGAAAGGTCATTAATGTTAACAATTAATTAGATGCTTTTACATGAAAAGGAATCCATCTTGATAGGGAACCTATTATGAGTAGGTTTCCTTTACCTGAATACATCTAATTACTAATGCCATTGTTGAATTTAAAACCCTTTTTTTTTTGCCTTAGGTGCATGAACAACCAATATCAATAGAGGTCATTTGATGCTGATTTTGTTTATGTTTTTACTAATGCCTAATAGAACCTCAATAACTTTAATATTTTGAAAACTGGAGGAAGCATCCTGTTTCTTTTAGAAGAAATCCCAAAGTCCTAGCAATTTTAAAAATCATTTGCTTTCCTCCACTTGAAAAAATCATGGAGACCTTACTTTTGAAAAATCTTTATATGCGTTCTATTGTCTTGCTCCTAGTGAATCATCAGGCAGTGATCCTTAACAAGAAGTTTTCTGTTAGGGATCACTGCCTGATGACTCACTTACATACTAATGATATTAATTATTTGTCTGACTTTGTCTTTTTCTTAAGACATGAGGATTAGAGTCCACGCCAAGTAAGTTCATGCACTTTTAGAGAGTAACAGAAGATTAGCTATCTTCAGTTGAGGATTTAAAGTATATTCAAGAATCAAGATGGTAGATCTTCAGTTGCAGTCCAAAAGTGTGTAAACTCATTTGGTGTCCTCTCTACCAACTGCAAGATGGGCAATCCAGTTTCTTTGTCCTACTTATAAAAACTTCCTACCTTTTCTCTGTCACAGGTTTGTAACATTTATTATTTACGTGGTAACAAGGCTGTAATTCATGTTGAAGCAAGTAGTTTGTCAAACAATAAATGTAGTTCTCCCAACATACCTAAGAAATCAGTCATGAAAAAACTACGCAGATCTACGGATTGGATTAAGTATTTAATCACTTCAAGATTTACCGATGGATCAATGTTTTTCTTTGTGGAGAGTCTCTCAGCGCCACCCATTGTTCATAATATAAAAGTGAGTATCACCTCTTTCATAATTTTGGAATGGGTCGGCTACACATGAAACAGGATCTCTCTCGTTTTGATCGTCACAGCTCATAGAAAAGTGGAAAAATAATAAGATCGGTCCAAATGTCAAGTTTCTATTTTCATATCGATGGAGGTATCTTTCCTCAGAAACTAGTTGATTGACATCATCCACCGCAAGAGTGCAGGAGCATCGGAGCAAGATGCGTGTGTTTGCAGTGATTGCTTCAGCTCCATCATTGATGAAACCCTGGTGGAATAAATCATGGTATGCACTACTGCATAGGATGATAATGATCACTAAATTTTTGAAGGGCAGTATCTCAGTTTGATTGAACGTAGAAACTCAGGGTTTGGAATGATCTTATTTTTTGCCAGTCTGTTCATCGCAACTATCAGAACTTGATTCTGTGGCACATATGACTGACTTATTTCTTATAGCTGAGTTATTACCTGTAGCTCCTGTTTCAGTACGCTGGGTTAGGTTGGAAATATAAGTACTGGTAGGAGCTTATGCTTCGGTCAATTTAATCATAGTAAGCGTATTTTCGTTGATGATCCAAATGCTGATGCCAAATTTGAGCCAAAATACCGCAATATTGGCGGCAAGATCATACTTGGGTTGGTAAACATTTCAGGCTAGACTGTCAAAATTGATTCTGGTCAGATGCCATCATCTTCAACAGATAATTTCTAAACCCTACTTTTTGTAGGATTATATTTTGGCTCCAACGTTCGCAAGAATTTCACCTTCAATCTGTCTGATGAGTCCCAATGTTGTTCCGAAAAAGTATGATCGCGTCAAAGCAAAATACAAAACTGATATGATTCACCCATTTTTGTTTGACTGATCATTAACAAAAATACGCTTATTCTTATTAGTTCCTAACGAAACTCTTACATGTCACTAGGATTCATGGTTAAGGACTCTTTCCTCCTCAAAATTTTGCGAGAAACATGATGGTGCCTCTGATTTTCTCTACAGCAAACTTGTAAGCTCAAGAAAAAAGCTCTCAAAATTAAGGGATCCTCCCTATTATGAGAGTCTACTTTAAAACCACTCAAACTTTCCATGTACAGATAAGGAGTGAATATATTAGGGAGGTTGCTGTGGCTGAGGGCTAGAAAATTACCATTTTGACCCTTGGAGGCCCCACACCAAGTGGCAACCCTGCATTTACTCCCTATCTTTGCATGGAGAGTTTGACTGGATGTAGAGGTGGACCAGGATTGCCCAGGGGATACAGGAAAAACCGGGGAATTTTAAAAAGTCAGGGAAAATGACGAAAATGTTAAGGAACAGTGATTATATTACCTCTATTTGCTTTTTAGAATGGGTTTAACGCTTCAAACAACACATTTTGCCGGAAAATGATTTCTAATTCTATCTTTTTAACCATCTGGCATATCTTCAATTGTGAGGAACTTCCACCAACCAATGGTGTCAGGCAAATTCATTTTCCAAATTTTCCAATGGTGAAGTGGTTGTAGCGCTAGCTCTTTGATTGGGAGGTCCCTGGTTTGATTCCCGGCCAGGCGACCCGAATTTGATGGTCTCAAACAATGGTTGCCTGGGACTGGTTCTTCAGGATGGATGGTAAAGCGCAGGATTAGCCTTTGTGGGCTATTTGAAGTAGGGGGGAAAAAAATTCTGTGGCAACCTTGTGTGGACTCTTTTCATAATGGCAAGGATCCCCGCCATCATGGTCTGAACTTCAAGAGTTTTTTTGAGCTTGAGAGTTTGTTTTCGAGAAAACGATTGGTACCATCTGGTCTCTTGCAAAATTTTACATTTGATCATTTACTTCAATGGCAAATTCTCATGGCACACAGTATTTCATTTCAATAATTGCCTTTGCATGATTTTGTGAAGAAAGCACTCAACCGTTGCTATCTATATAATTATGGGAATATTCTTCCATAAGCACAGCCTTATGACAATTTTCCAAATTTTGGAAGATTATGCTAGCTATTTCATCCATGCCCAACATTGTTTATTCTTTTCTGGTATTTAATGTACTGTTTAAATTGCCCTTATGCAGAAGAAAAAACAACCAATCCAAAGGTATCTCTATATCTTTTTTTTTTTTTTGCGTGAAATTTTCTCTTTTGCCAAGACATATTTACTTGTAATTTTTCTTTTTTCATTTTCTGTCGCAGGCCAGAAGCCAACTTCTAATATCAGCAACCCAAAAGAATGAGCGACCAGCCAATCAAGATTTTGAAACAATAAAATGTGATTTAAAAGTAATTAATAATGATGATGATTCCTCATCAACTAAGTTGGGTATGAATCCAGAATGTGAAGCAACAAATACCTTTGTTCCTAAGACAAGTGAATTCAATGAAGATCAAAAAGAGATCTTAGAACAATTGGTTGTGAAGAAATCTCCCAGTCCACAGAGAACATTTTATTCTAGTCCAGTTAATTATACTTTAAATGGTTTGAAAGACAATTTCTCATCAAAGAACTGTATAAGGGATGTAAAAGTGCTTTTAGTGCGGAATCCAATAATCGAAAATATGTCTCCGAAAAAAAAGAAATTCCTCAAATTATGAAAGTAATCAAGAAAAATTAGATGGAGACACCTAGAGTATCCTTATGAGGAGAGTGAAAATTTGGCTTATCAGAAGTTCCATAGGCCCTACAAAGAGCATCAACTTCGACTTAATTTTGAACGCGTCCATTATCCCCCCCAAATCTTCTCACTCATTCAGTGCTCCACGTAAGTTCATTATATAATTGATTTTTTCTATGTTTACCCTGCATCCTAAAGAATGCAAACAAATTTTCTTCAATGTACCTATTTGGCTAAATAGAAATGATTGAATGGAGCTTTTGTGTGTGCCAGGGATTTGTGATTCATGCACTTGTTCTAAAATTTTGCAAGAAATACTATGGTGATACTTCCATTCCCTGAAATGAACTTCTTAGCTACAAAAAAGCTACTAAAGTTGAAGCTGTAATGGAAATATCCCTCTCGCTGTGCTAAGAGTCCACCCCTACATCCTGTCAAACCCTCCATGCACAAGCCTGGAGCAACTACATCAACAGGGTTGCCTTTATGTCGGTGACTCCAAGGCTGGAAACATGGCAACCTTACTGATGTATTTGCTCCCTAACTGTGCATGGAGCGTCTGACTGGTCATGAAGATGGATTCTCAGTGTAGCGCATAGGACCTCTTCCATTGCGGCCTTAACTTTAAGAGCTTTTTTTAGCTTCGGAGTTTGTCTTAGGGATAACTAGTCGCACCATCATGTTTCTCTCAAAATTTTTCATTAACAAAAGTAATTAAATTGCAAATCCTTGACCCATGCAAAAGCTTCATTTTGGAAATATCATTATACCACTGCTATTCAGTGTTACACATTATTTGTTTAGATCAAACAATTTTTCTCTCAAATAATCATGTAGTTGAGCAAATATAAGCCGTGTAAGTTTGACTTAAATATGTCGTTAAAACATGTGTTTTTCCTTGATAAGGATAGGAACTGCTAGTAAAAAGAAGAAAATCTCAACATGCTATCTTTATTGATAAATGATATTTATTCTGTATGGACACAATGGTTTTAACGGAGTTATTTTGTGGGAAGAAGAAAAAATGGGAGTCCGCTTTTCAGTGCTCATATTCTCTTGATGACTGTTGAAGCAAAAATTGAACCCACAACCTTTGAAATTTCAGTATACTAAACCATACTTTCATTATATAAGAATCTTAATGTAGTGCCACATGACGACACTGTAAGCCTAACGGTCGGGGCTGTTGTAGAGACAACCCAGAATACGTCCTCTGTTCTTGCCTCTTAGTAGCTGGTTTAATGTCATTACCCCTCACCCGACACTAATGGTACGTTGTAAGGTCTCAAGGTAATGACGGAAGACTTGCTGACAAGAGCGAATATGGATTGCTACTGTGACAGCCCCGACGGTTAAGCTTACAGTGTTACCATGTAGCCCTATATTAACAAGGGAAACTTCATAGTTTTATCATGTCATCTCATCAATTTCTTCTAATCTCTCTTTCCCTTTCCTTTCAATTATTGATCATTAATGTTTTTTTTTTTTTCATCTTTCTTCCTTTCACAGAGATCTTTCAATTGAAAAGGTTTGCAGTCAAAAAATTCTCTTCACATCCAAAACAAATGTATTCCTGCTCCTCTTCTCAGGATTCAAATTACTCAGTGTAATATTTCTTTGTTAGTGTGTTACATTAAATATATCCTGAGATTGGCGAAATATACCCCAATAAAGGTATTTCATAAAACTTGGTCTCTGTTTATAAATTCTATAAAAAATGTTTGTGAATTATTAATTATTCTTTGAATGGTTCCGACCGATCTCTCCCTCACGATTTAACAAAAACAAGCAAATCGATGAACTTGTATATTAATTAATTAATTACATGATCAAAGTTATTCTTTGATCACAATTGAAGGTAGCAGCTGTAAAGTCTAAATTTCTAGTATCTCTGCGCCATTGAATGTTCTCACTGAATCAAGCGAAACAATTTTCAGTGTAGATCAGCAACGAAAACCATGGTTACCATATTATTTTGTAATCAAGTCATATGATGGGCAATGACATCTCTCTGCCAATTTTATTATTTATACAAAATTTTCTTGCAGTATTTCATTTAATAATTTTACATGACTTTCGTTAGAAACTCTCTTTTATTCCTCTTCGATTTATTTTACCTTCTTTGATTTATTTTAACTTCTTTGATTTATTTTAACTTATTAATTCGTTTTACCCCATTACTGTGATGTAAATTGTTCTGTATTCTTCTTCACATCTTACCTAATGTGATCCAAGAATGTTTCTGCAAAAATGACAAAACTTCCTTTTTTTATTGTTGATTATAAAGAAAATAAAGAAAATTCTCTGTCGTCTGGTGCAGAGTAAAAAAAATTCAACTTGTTATTATTCATCAAAATTCTTAGAATTTAAGTGCATTTAATTAATTGATGCTTGGATCATAGACATGTAGTGCAAAATTTTAGTTAGTTAATGAATGTGAAAAAGCTTAGACGTGTTGGATATTGTCATTAACTAGTAGAGAGCCCAGGGCAAACATTTGACAATTTTACAAATTTTAGTTTGCAATTCTTAAATATTTAGCCTTTTTTTGGAAAAGGGAAGTGTCAGTCAATCATCAAAAATCGGTACTGTGACCCTAAGATAAAAAATGTTTAAAAAATTATCTTTGGAAAAGAAAGATGATCTTTTAAAGCTCCGAATGATTGTGCTGAATTCAATATTGAATTGTGAAATATTTTATCCATCCCTGACTGGAAAACAGAATTTGCTAAATTTTGTTCCATCTGCGAATATCCAGGAATAGTTGGTTGGAATAATGGTGCATCAATAAAAATTTTACCTCCAGAAGTTTATAACCAGGTGTCTAGATTCAAGCTTCCAAACTCCTAAAGCAAGTGCACGGACTTCATTATGCACCTTTGTCTTTCTCTAATATTTGCGGTCCTATTGTAAGAGAGTTACAATTTTAACTTCCAGAAATCTATGAAAAGAAGAATTATCAGTTCAATAAGAGGTGAGTCTTAGTCAAAAGAAATGGTGGATCAAATTTGCTCTTAGTACAATAATAGTAAAAACTTAAGCAACTCATCACATTGTTATGGGTGGAAGCGATTTCAGGACATTCCATCAACGATTTTTCGTCCGCGTACCTGTTTTTTCCAGTAGTTCGTTTCCACACGTAAAATAAGCAACAGTGATTTGGTCCAAGTGTTACATTTTAGTCCGCATGTAAAATTATATTGACAATACCGAAACGAGAAAATCAAGAGAGGAGGTGTTGTTATGGTAGCTCATTTTTTAAATGAAATGTTACTTTCTTCTCATGATTCTCTTTTAAGTTGTCATCTTCACATGGTATGTTTTCCATGGCTCAGTCAATCATCTTCTTATTAGTCGCTATGTCGAGCCTCTTAGCGTAAAGCTGGTGTAGGGGCCTGTTACTTCTACTATCTCCCCATCTAACTTCCTAAAAATCCTAAAAATGTCCAATATTACATTCCTACTCTTTCAAATCCTACTAAGCTCAAAATAACCTCATTTGTCCATAGATAGCTGTAGATTCCTAAAAAATTTGAACAAAGGAATAGAAGCCACAAAACTCCCCCCCCCCCCCCCCAAAAAAAGTTGCCATCGGTAAATATTTGATTTTATTTCTATCCTTAAAATTTTCGATATAAAATATACTTTACATATACCTTTTCTCTTTTTTTAATGAAAATAATATTACATTTTAATATAACATTTACATTTTTAAAACGTGGTAAATATTTGAAATACGACCTTTTCCAAACGATGGCATCGATATTAAGCTCAATGAGTTGTAGTTTTGTTGAAAGGAACTATACAACAATGAATAACAGAGAAATAAAAACCAAGAAGCACGCAATCTTTGATTTTTAACCAATTTGTACATTGATCTCTTAGAGTCAAATACGTCCAATTTTGAGCGTTTGATTGCGTGTATACACCATGCTACAGCACAGTAAAAGCACAAAATATAAAAGAAAAAATTAGAATGCTGTGGAAATCATTAAATTTTACACGGAACCACCTTAATATTTACAAAACACACACTATATTTCCCTGTAGTACATTTTTTTTTTTTTTTTTTTTTTTTTTTCATCAATTTAAATGACAATAGGTAATCCACGCAGAGTGTGCAAACATTTCAAAATCATGAGTTGAAAAACGCTGACTCCGCGAGTTTAAATATTAAAGCCTAACTCCTAACATAGCGATGCGGCCGGCGGCGTGCTGCCGGCGCGTAACGCGCGCTGGCGCCTACAAACCTACAGGGATACTTCACGCATTGCGCGATACTTAAAGTTTCCCCTTAGGTTTGTAGGCGCCACTGCGCGTTTCTTGCTGGCCCGCTGGCCGCCGCGCCTCACGCCGCAGCGTGCTACGGCGCGGCGCCTCAAGCAACTATTTCGCAACTGAGGTGGTGCACAGTATCATACGAAATGGAAGGTGCTGCAACATATCGACGGTGAAACTACCAAACCACGTATCTCGTTTGCGGTGTTTAAAAATTTACGCTCACATTTTATTTTTTTGAAGTAGACCAAATCAATACTTATCATTCCTTGAAATTTTCACAGAATTTTTTCTGCACGAAGAGGAAAAATCACAGAAATTTTCAAGACTGGACGTTAAGTAGTTTTTCATTTAAAAAATAAAGTATGGCAGGAAGTCTGCGACGTCGCAAACCGAGATACGTGGTTTGGTAGTTTCACCGTCGATATTAAGAATGACAGGCATCCTTTTTAAGTACGGAGCTTTCCTCGCAAAGTAAATCAAGATACTATGCTACAAAAAGAGAGCGGTAGTCCAAAAAACTCACCAAGTCCTAACATCCGTATTTATAACGTTTAGCACAATTTTTGAATTTTATTAGAGAAAAAAGTAACTTGATTTTTGCAGGATCATTCTTGAGTATGCCATAAAGAAGATTTTTTTTGAATCAAGAAAAAAATATCTGAATGAAAGCTAGTTTCTGCTTGATGTTAGTGACTTTTCTTTTAATGTAAGCTTATTTGTCTTCATTGGTTCATAAGGAAATTTTCTCGGCGATAAATATGAACATATTTCTGCTTGAATCAATTAAATTTTTCCGCTAATGAAGTTCAAAAATCATGCTGAACGTCATTGAAGACAGATAGTTACTAGGACTTAGTAAGTTTTCGACTACCACTCTCTTTAAGATTATCCGGTTTAGGTATAACAAGATGGAATTTTCTTGATGGATAATTAAGTCCTGTTGCACCACAGAGGTGTAGGAAGTTTTAGTGAATTTTTTCTCGTGGAATTGATGCTCCCCCATTTTAACCAAAAATCTCAATTATATATTTTTCTCCGTTGGACCAAAAAAAAACTGCAGAAGTGCGTTTCTCATTTGCAGTGTTCTGAAATATACGTACCCCGGCTCACTTTTTTTAAGGAGAACGAACCAACATTATAACTTGAAATTGTTTCAGAATATTTTTTACACAGAGGAAAAAGATAGTGGAAGTTTTAAGACATGACGTCAAGTAAAAAATTAAAAAATTTAAAAAATAAATAATGACAAGAAGTCTGTAATGATGCCGCAAAGCCATCAAGGCCCTTTTTTTTCTCTATGCATCAAGGCATTCCATCTGCCGCAGCTTTCCCGCCGCGCGCCGCTCGTCAAGTGTCGTCGAATCACAGTTGAGCGCGAAAGCTTTGGCGGGATAAAGTTAACCAATCATCAGTCCACATCATACCTACCGTGTTGCAATGCCGTCGTGTTTTTATCTATTATCATTTGTGGCGGACCTAACCTTAAAATTTAAATACTTGAACTTTCATCTTCCTTTTTCCAATTCATCGACTTTTAACTTCGAAGACACATTCCAGTGGGTGAAGATTTCTTTTCTCCGTACGATTCTCACGGTTTTTTTGCCTGGTTCATCGATTTGTGAGACCGACGCTTGCTGTCTACCTCCCGGCTCCTGTCACAACAGTCGTAACACCGAAGTTGCATTATGATTTATTTTGTGCATAATATAAGTAGTTCTTCTGTGTTCTTGTGTGTGACAGTATATTAGTAACTGAAAACAGTAAGGTAAGAGAGAAGAGTGTTTTAAATATGTGTATTGCATGCGTCCTCAAAATCAATCACGATTTTCTGTTATAATATTATCTTCTATCAGTAGCTCAAGTTTGGCTCAAGTGTAACGGTGGTGCGATAAAAGACGCAGAACTTGCACACCTGTTACAAACTAAAAAAATTTTAAGTTTAATGCCTTCCCTTTTATACGTCGATGGCTTACATAGAAAAGTGTGTAAATGAAAACTTGGCAGGTTTGAGTTTGTGACGCTATCATGTAAAAGAGGTCATCGAGAACTCAAGTTGAAATTTTTCCTGCAGTTTAGGGTCTTGTCTCTAAGAGTGCTGTTCGCGAAACTCTGGTCATATTAGTTCACTGAACCGGAGTTCTGGAGATTGTAACAAGTTCTGGCAACAAGTGCGCCCATAATGCTGCTAACCACACCCATGTGGATGGGACTCTAGTGTGTTCAAACAAACGTTTGTATGTAAGCTATCAATCAAGTAATAAAGATGCATGACCCCCAAAAAAAAAAAAAAAAAAAAAGAGCCACCTATACTCCTTGTTTTGAAATACAGATACTTACACTCATGCGGAAAACAACCAGCACTGTCAGAACTCAATGTGATAGCGTTGCTGCCCCATGGCGTAAGGAGAGCTAGGTCCATCCTTGCGCAGATCCCCCTGCCCGCCCATCTACACACCGAAGTTTTGCTGTGACATCAGCAGGCTGAGTCCCCTTCAGAAAAGGACCATTCAGACAGCTCGCAGTGCTGCACAGCTATCACCTCATGTGTTTTCAAATCAGCTGCTGGAGTGGGCTCATGCTGATGTCATGATATCAGAGTCTCATCTTTGTCTTTCAGAGGAACTGACATAGCTCTTCTCAGACCATGTTGCTGTCTTGGATTTCATCTATTGGATGGCAAGGCCCTTAAGCAGCCCTAAGTAGCAGCAGCTCATCTCTCCAAAAAGTTCCTGTAAAGAGTCTTCTTATTGTTACTACTTTTTAACAGAACTCTTTAGCAGGTGTACCAAAAACCAATAGGACACGCCTACTATACTCAGTCGTAAATTGCAAAATACTGACTTGCATTTCAATGCTCCTTACTTTTCTACCCCTTGTTAAATGAAATGCTTCTGCCCTGAAGCAGTTAAAAGTATAATATTCCATATTCTGTTTCAGGTCAAAATGGGCAATGAAAGTAGTCGAAATCAATTAAGTGGATTAGTTATAGATGAGAAAGCTTTTGAAGTTACGGATAATTGGACATTGTATTCTGCAAATTATAGCTCTGGAAGCAATCCGAAAGTTTCTGTCTTCATAGAAGCCTCTCAACATAGTTCAAGTTTGTCCCCCCTACATTTATTTGCGAAGGTAAGTGGGCAATGATTGACATTAAAATATTTGGTATGTCACATGCGTGCTCAATCCTTTGACCCAATATACCTAATGGAATATCACCATATTTAAATCTATTAAAATGGGTCACCTAAATTCCTTGCTTATTTCTTTTCTTTTTCTTTTTTTACTACTTCAAACACCGCACAAGTAGTGTTCCTTCGTTTTCAGTCAGAGCCCCATTTCCCTTCAGTGCCTACTGCACAGGCAGCTCTGGGCAACTGTTATTTGAAACCATCGAAGAGTCTTGTTGTCATCCAGACCTAGGAGCAAGCGCTACAACTACTACAATACAGAAGGTCGGCACACTCTTTTGACCATTGTACAAACCTTTGTATCAATGGACCACTAGACAAAGTACGAATTTCAGCACTCTGATACATGTTTCTTAACTAAAATTTCACGTAGAACACGATGCGCACGACGGAAATTAACGAAATAATGGACTCCTTACGGAGATATTTAATGATTCTTGATGCGTAAATTTAAACCACCCGCTCATGAAAACTCAATACTCTACGTGATTCACATCGCGCGCTAAACGTTATCATGACAGTATCTGCGATTTAAAAATCTGGCAACGTCAATCTTGACGCTTCGGCTCAGCTACAGCAAATTGCTAATAGTTTGAACAACATATGGTGGGAAATGAACATTGCTCGGTTGAGAAGCTTGCTGAAACCGTTGTAGTGGGCGATTTGACTCTCGTAGAGCTTTGAGTTTCTTGTGAGCGGGCAGTTCAAATTCCTCGTAACCAATGTAAAATAAAAACGTTGATATCTTCGTTAGGAGTTAGTTTCAGTAATATTTGTTGCGCTAATCGTGTTCTACGTGAAATTCTGGTTAAGAAACATGTATCAAATCGCTTAAATTCATACCTTGTCTAGTGGTCCATTCAGGGATTTTACTCAAATTTTAATTACTATTCACCTAATGCTTTTCCCTCTCCTTTATAAAAGTTGTAGTGAATTAAAACTTTTTTATCGGTTATTTCTAGTTGCAAATATTATGATCCCAAAGCCCTAGAGACTTTCCTGATCAAGCACAGGGGGGCTCTAAAGTTGTAAATTTGAACAGTTTCAGGTGCCTCATACCCTATCAGCAAAGCCTGAACGGGACCATAAAATTCGCACTCTCTGGGGATGGAAGTCAAGGGATACCTCTGGCCTGTTGGGTTTGGATTTCTCGGGGTTGATTATTTATCAAAGCACTTTTTTCTACTAAATGATGAAAAAACCAGAATTTTTGTTTCTTTTCTTTGTTTTAGTGCTGTTTTATTGTTCTTTGCCTTATCTTTGTCTTATGATTGGGCTACTGGTTCAGGTTCCATTCTCCTGGGTAATCATCAACATTGTTGCAAGAATAATTTTAAACCCCCTTCCCTGAAGTTTCAGAATACCTACTTTGTTAAGAATGGGGATAGCTGTAATGCACTCTTTTATCTTTTTTCAGAACTTAATGTTGCACAGACATCCATGTATTCTGAAGTATATTGCATCTTGGACAAAATCTGGGAAATTATATCTAGCAACTGAAGATGTCCGGCCTCTTTCTCATGTCATCAACTCCTTGACGTCAATTCAAAAGTGTATTGGGCTCTACAGTATCTTGAAAGCATTAGTTTTTCTTCATGAGCAGGTACGGTACCTTAATTATCTTCTGGGGAAAAAAGGGGGAAAAATCCTTCCTCCACTGCATGCAGAAAGTAACTTTTAACGCCCCTCCCTCCCACACTGTTGCAGCAGGATTTATCTCGCGTTGCTGATTACATCAGTTTTTACTGTCCGCTAAGCTGAAAATACGCACAATAATTGACTACCATAAATTAAAATAGCCCAAAATGGCCAATATTTGGCTCATCAGAATGCATAAATGTTCTGCAGGTTAAATTTTAGTCAGGGAATTTTATTCAGCAGTCCTAGAAAATTTAGAGAATAAAAAAAAGATTACCCATATAGTAAGCAATCTTTTGAACCAAATATTGCGGGAACATCTATTAGTATTTATTCATAGGGACTTGAAATATGTTCACCAAACAAATGTTTGAGCCCAAAGTACCTACTTATTCTAAAAAGTATTTTTGATCTAGTATCCTTTGAAAGATGGGAGAGAACATTCAAGATGTGATCCATTCTAATTTGTCCATCTCTTTGTGATTTAGGCCAAAGCTGCACATTTGAATGTTTGTAAAGCTTCCATATACGTTACAGCTGATGGCTCCTGGAAACTTGGTGGTCTTGAGTTTTTGAAAAGGTAAGGTTAATTACTATATCTGTATTTCCAAATGATGTTGAAGCATTGTAAATTCAGAGAAAACAGCCTATTTGACTAGATCAACAATTTCAGAATGCTCACTGCAAGGTTCAGTCCTCTACAAAAATTGTTTATAAAAACTTGAAATAAGTACATCAAAGTAATGTTTCAGAGGAATCTTAGTTGCATTTTGTTCGGTAACTTGTTTGTAATTGCTTTGCAACTGTTTAGAGTATTCCTACTCTGTTTGGAGTGGACCATTGCTGTTTAGCAGGACTTATTTAATAGGAAAGCTTTTTGCAAAATGTTTCAAAGCTGTTGTAACATTTTGTTCTCTGTGACAATTTTTAACAATGCTTCAAGCAGGTTTCAGAAATCGTTACCAATCATAACCTCTCTTTTTTTGACTGCACGCTCATTGGTTGCACTTTGATTTTGAAAGAGTAATACCAAAAACTCTTTTTCTGGAACATGTTGTTACTTGTTGCTGTTATGTACTTCAAATGAAATACATCTTTACTCTCTTAAAGTGAATATTTTCAATGAGAACAAATATTACTTTTTGTTTGTAGGTTTCAAGACTTAACATTAAGTTATCTACAAGAAACTAAATCTAAACGTTACATTTATGGAATTGCCCCGAATGAAGATGATTGTGCTCCTCAGCCACCAACAATCATTGACCAGTATGCTTTTGGGGTTTTAGCTGATGAAATTCTAGAGGAAAAATCTAATGGTACGGTATTTATTTATATCTCTTGGAAAAAGATTGCACATCTCCCAGCAATTTTCATTATGAATGGTTGATATCAGGATAAGTTCTGTAATGAGTTTTGAAAGCAGTGTAATTTTGAACATTTTAGATACATTTAAAAATTATGCTTTTGTCGGTCTTATCAGTTGACAGCAATTTGTCGTAACTTCAATTATTTTTGAAAGATTGTAAAAGACCCTGAAAGGCTGTAAAGTTTCACAGGAAGAAAATCGGTGTTGCTTTAACATCCTTAATTGTGGAAAAAATGCACAGTCTGCTTCGCCTTCTGCTGCCAATTTTACATTTTAAGATGCTGAAATAACTGTCTAGGAGGTTAATTAAGCATCTCAGGAAGTAATTGACAGCCCAAAACGTACCGTATAATTTTTTCAACTTTAAGGATATTAAATCAACATCTCCTTTTTAGGTGTTTCTTACAAAGTTTATACATCAAGTATTTCAAATATCTCTGTCAAAACTCCACTTTATGCTGTGTCATGCTCCTTGGTGAATACATAGAAATCAGCTAAGAGGGAATGCAGCAGAGTTTTAACTAGAGTTGGGCCGAAATAGATTTTTCACACCACCAGATACGGATATTGATTTTTTGTATCCGGCCGGAGCCGAATACCGGATAATTCGCTGAGGTATCTGACCGGAACTGGATAATACCGGATCTGGATAGTGCTTTTTTGCAAGAGAAATATCTCCCGATTTTGCGCTTGAAACAAGAGGCACACTGTGTATTAGACCATCGAGACTATCATCCATGTATGTGCCTTCGTACTGGCAACCTCCTTATTTTCAAAGACACGCGATAAGTCGGCTTGCTATAACGAATACCAAAATAAATGACCTGGCAGATGAGCAGCATTAGCTTTCATTGGGTTCGTGGTGTGATGTGATGGGCCAGATAGATCTGATTCTGATGTGCAGAAAGAAAGATATTATCAAAAGTGTAAGTAAATACGACAAAGGTGGAAAATAGCGCTGCCAACCTCACACTTTTTAAAGCACCGTTGCTGCTTGCCGATCAAAAGTCGCAGCATTTTAAAGCCTGTCATGTGACAGAAAGTTGTGCGATTCATCTTAATTGATGAGAATCTCTGAATGAACAAGAGGAATGGATATTGAAACCGATAATCAAACTTGATAGGACTTTGTTTCGATACGATTACGATACTTGTGAAATTACGCTCAGACTAAAAACGTTTTCAACAGGGAGCTTATGCATCTGTTGGTGACATTGTTTTTTTTTCCTTTCTACTCGCATTCTTTGTCTTTGAAAATGGACCTTAAGGCATTAAGGTCCATGTTGCGATCATGTTAATTTGCGGAAAACATTCCTAATTCTGGTAATAATAAGTTTCGGAAAGTTGAGCAATTACCAAGACTAGTAAAAATGTGCCGAAAAGTGCCAAAATATCACAAAAAATTTATCAAAATTTTCACGGCCGAAAAAGCACCATTTGGCGGGTCCAAAAACCAGATAGCGCGATTATCTGACCGGATACGGACACCCATGAAAATCGTATCCGGCCGTATAATCAGGCAATCAGGATAATCGCTGGATACCCGGCCCAACTCTAGTCTTAACATAACTTTTAGTTATGAGCATATGATCACCAACTTTTGTCTATTGACTGGTGCATCCCGTCACCTTTATTCTTCGTGGAAAGGACGCTAGTAAAAGGGCTCTTACAGAAAAAAAATATGCTAATTTCTTAGACTGGATGAAATATCGCACCAGAATAGGTTTTCTGAGGACTGGAATACCATAACTGAGCAGACACTATCCATTAAAATACTTTGAAAGATTCACATGATAATAATATCTAATCATAAAAATTCTTTGAAAACAAACCTAAAGATATGTTTTTGTCATTTCCTTTCTTCTCTCTCCTTCTTTTTCTATTATCTGTATACACTGAGTTTTTTTTTTTTAATTTCAGATCAAGTTCCTGCATTGAAGGAATTCAAAGATACATGTATTAATTGTTTACGCAGTGGGGAACCATCGGAACGTCCATCTTTAAGTCAAGTTTTGAGACACCCTTTTTTCACTCATGAATTTATAACTGTCCACAATTTTCTATCAGAGTTAGCCATAAAAACTCAGGATCAAAAAACTGAATTTTTCAAGTAAGCCTCAAAAAATTATTATTTTGTTTGTTAGCAGCCACCTGTTAATTGATTCTAATTGAGTAAGAAGATTATTCATTGTGCAGACTTAGGACCCATTAACAACAGCAAGTTTAGTACAAAGCCTAGATCAGTGTGTTCTTAGCTATTGGAAAAACATGACTAACCAGAAGGCTATGTCCCCTGGCCGCTTTACAGTTCAACTCCCAGAGGAAGATTCGCATGCTCTAAGGTCTGTTTTGAGAGTTAATCTTAATAAAACAGGCTCAGTTAGAGACTATCTTCTATTGATAGCTGCAAAAATCATGAAAATTGGCTAAGTAGAATGGTAGAACAAACTGTGACTAATGAGGAATATTTAGGAGCTCAGAGAGTTTATACTAATGATAAGAGTCAGAAGAATATTCAGAGAGAAAATTAGTGTCAGAAAAGATGAAAATGGTCAGGCAACAAACAAATAAAATTCATAGCGCTCGATATTTAAATACAAAAATCATAAAACTTTCAGACCTGTGCAATTTTACAACTAAGCATTGTTTTAGTGCAGATACTGTTCCAAGCTTTTCACTGGCCATTAGCTTAGTGTTCCTACATGTACAGAATTTTTCTTTGATTTTTACTTGCTGAATGGCTCTGAAGCAAAATATTCAGCAATATTTGTCCTCAAGAGACTTCAGAATTGCAAGATTACTGTAATATTGATAGCCTTGCTGTGCCTTAATGCAAGTGGAAAGCTATCAAGATAATGAGGCAAGCAGTGAAGTCATTAAATGGCCATCGTCACCTTAAGATTAAGTTTTGAGTTGATTTGTCCCTAGCCTTTTAGAGGGCATCTCTATCAGCAGCGTTAAGTGAGTTAATAAGAATATTGACCTTTCTTTATTTCACAGAAGTTTAGCTGCAGATCTAAAGGTATTTCCAGAAAACCTAATCGCCAGCCAACTAGGATCATTACTTCTCTCAAGATTGGTGCTATTAGATTCTGCTGCTCAGGCCTGTCTACTTCCGCATTTATTAACCCCTCGATCAGGTAACTTCGGCACTGTCTACTTTTACCACCAGTTTTATTTTTTTATCTACAAGGATCTATCAAGGAGCCTAGTATGCGTTAGAGATAGAGGGGCAGTCTCTAATCTTCTGCAGCAGTGCTCATTTCTTTAGATGGGTGTTATCAGCGCAAGAGGCACAGTATCGGAGACTGTTGCTCCTTGCTTGTCCAAATAAGGCATATCAAAGCACCAATGATGATTATAACTGCAATGGTTATGCTCCGACTTACACATTATCAGTAGGGAACTTATGAACAAGTTTGTAGTTATGTTTTTTTGATCTCTCTTCCACCGTGACCTGTTTCTTAGAAAAAGCAACAAGACTTCAGGATCAAGTTGGAATCAAGCAATGTTGATTTATTTCCTTTCAAAAGTGTGTACCTAGCGATGACAACCCCCCCCCCCCCAAAAAAAAAAAAAAACAAAAAAAAACACAGAAGGCTGCATTGACGGGGGGAAAAAACGTACAAAATATTCCTTAGAGTTAAACTCAAGCTCATGATTTGACTCAGCAGGGCTTGACTAAAGTAAAAAACCAGAGTAAAACTCTGTTAACTTGAAATTCCTTATAAATAACTCCAGTATAAGGAGTTTAATGTATGTTTGTAAAATATATTTGAAGAGATTTTAAGTCGAGGCATTTTCAGAGAGCATCTTGGAAATCCTGCCTTAGCCGTAAGCCTTGTTTCTAATTTATAACTTATTTTTCAGATGAATATCCGGAGTCGCTGTTTTCAGACTCAGTGTTCAGCAAATTTATCGTACCAAAACTTCTATCAATTTTTTGTGTCAGGGATTCACAAGTTCGACTAATTTTGCTGAAGTATTTCAAACTCTTCTGCAGTTCTTTCACTCAACAGCAACTTCAATTACAAATTTTACCAGAGGTACACATTCTCTTTGATTTTAACCTTTAATGATGAAAATTGAAGTACATATTCTCCCATTCTTGTTGATCCTCGAAAATGGCAATAAGTTGACGGATAATCTTTGACTCTCTTGTCTCAAACTCAGATCAAAAGGTATAAAACCTCAACGTGAGTCAATGAGTTGACTTTAATTTTGATTAATTTTTTTACAACGCTTTACTGTAACCAAAAAGATTATCTTTCAAACACTCAGTGACAATCACTTTATTCAAGACCGCCCATCTAACCTCCAATTTTGCCTCCTCTGATGGCTTATTGGCTTTCACTCCTGTTGAGGTGTCTACAGCTGTCAATAGATAAACTAGTAAATAACCTCAAACTCTGCCGAAAGTATTTAATTGCCCATTGCCAGCAGCTAGCAGCCTTCCTTTAAAACGGAATTTACTCAATGAGTTCATAATTCTCAAATATTCATCTCTAACGTTTCAAGATACAATGATCCCATCTCAAAAATCAATTTCTGTAATTCAATCATCGGCCGTTGCAATATTTACTTCCTGAACTTGACTGCCAAATCCCTAGGGAGGAATAAATTGCGAGGAATGAAGAGATCAAGTTGGTCAGGTATTGAGGCGCACACATGTGCTGAGGACCTGCTCCTGCAAAAAAGTGACCGTATTGAAATTCCTAACCGAAGGATTTTTTA
The DNA here is from genome assembly GCF_918797505.1 of Bemisia tabaci. NCBI lineage: Eukaryota > Metazoa > Arthropoda > Insecta > Hemiptera > Aleyrodidae > Bemisia > Bemisia tabaci. The sequence goes on from NC_092797.1 coordinate 21,743,170, forward strand.
ACCTGATATTTTGAGGGTTTCAGCAGCTTGATTGTTGAAATTTTTTGTTTGTCAGGACGACATAGGACATAGATGACATAGGTTAAAAGGCGGAGCGTGATTGGTCGGCTATGTCTTATAGCTGCTTTGTCGTGCCTAAGTCGGATTGAACTCACGACAAGCTAACGGCACCTCTGAAGTTTCCGACAGTATGTCGTCCATTCCTCCTGACAAAAGCACGACAAAGCAGCGATAAGACATAGCCGACCAATCACGCTCCGCCTTTTAACCTATGTCATCTATGTCGTCCCGGCAAACAAAAAATGTCAATGATCAGGCTGCTGGTGGTCTAAAAACTCCAGAAAAATTCCTGTAAGATCATGATCTTTAGTTCTTTAAATACAAGCAATAAAAAGAAACTCATGCAATAAATCCGTTGGAGTCATTTAAATACATCTATGTATAAATCAAATATTGATTGTGAGCGAAATCCAATCAAGCAACCAAATGTAAGCCACCAACACGTTACGGCCTGTATTGTGTAACTTAGTTGAATTTCTTTAACCATTAAATGTCATTTATTTTATTTATTTTTTTTTTCATCAAATTATTTTAAGATGGTTTGTCCCACTATAGAGTAATCTACACAGGTCAGTCATTCATGAAGTTGAGTTTTGGAACTCTATTGCGCAGTGACATAGAATTGGCTGTCTGCAATGTATTTCTCATGAAAGCAGCCAATGAGATGTCACGTTGTCTGCGGTTGAGTTACGGCTGGGCGGGAGAATGGATTTCAAAAGGATGCCCAGTGGCTGACTTGTGTAGATCGGTCTTGGTCACACTCAATATCATGATAAAAATCACTAGTCATATTTGGTGTCAGTAGAAATATATTGAAAATATTTGAGCATTAACAAGGTGAGGAGACATCATAATTTGTGGGTCACAATTTTTCCCCTTTTTCATCCTTTGCCTCCAGTCAATTATACATCTTTATACTTAAAAGGGTACACTCTCTTTCCTTCAATGGGGAACGTTTCCGCCATTGAAGGAAAGTGAGTGAATTAATGAGTTCTTAAAGTTCGACGACTAGGTTTACCTTTCTCAGTTAAAAGTTCACTGTTTTTCAATTAGTTCTTTATCCCTTCACATACATTTTTTTAAATGAAATATTATCAGAATTCTTTTAAGTTTGATCCCTTCTCATAACTGTTTTTCCAGCTCTTACTTGGAATCAAGGACACTAGTGATGAGCTGGTCTGCGCCACATTGCATGCTCTAGCTGATCTTGTTCCAGTTTTAGGATCTGCTGTTGTCATCGGTGGCAAAAGAAGTAGAATTTTCGCTGATGGTAGACCAAAAGTAAGTATTTCTGTTCCTCTCTTCTGTACCAGAACTTATTTAAAATGAGAGGAAGCATGGAGACAAATCTGAAGCTGTTGAGAGTATCAGAAATGTTGATTACTCAAGCAGGAACCAGAAAAACTTAGAAACGAAATGACAACCTAGAATTTCAGAATCTTTGCAAATCTCATCAATGTATGCTCTTGTTTGTACAAGTCGAGATGAAAAGTAATACTTCCTAGCTCATTACTTTGAAAAAAAGTATGTCAATACGTTGGTTTCCTGAAAACCTGATGATTCTAGATTAAGATCCTGTTTTAAGTGTCATTGTTTCAAAGAATTTTTCATTCAAAGCTATGAATAAGGTCTATTAAAATTAAGATAAAAAGTCTCTGAAGTAATTTACATTAATCAAATTAGTTCAATTAAATACGAGGAAAAAACATTTGCTGTTTCAGCTGTGGAAGGAACCGGAAAAGGATCATGAGAGCAGTAAGAAATCTCTTGAAAGTGATTTAGGTGAGTATTTTTCCATTGGATAAAATACAAGAAGCGCAACTCTCCTTTCATTCATTAGGGGCAAGATTTTAAAGATCAAGTAACTACTGATCTTCCTACTTTTTCTGTGGAAAAGGTAGGTGCAATACAGGTCAAAACCAGACTATGCGGCATGTTATCGAAACTTGACCCCTTCATTTAGAAGGCAATATGCCTCAAGTTCTGAGCTTCTTTGAGGGATTATAAGCACCAAATTGGCTTGGTTTCCATTAATTCGTCACCTTAAAACGAAGAATCATAGCAAAACATTATTTGCGTAAGCTTTTTCGGCACATAAAAAGCTTTCAGGAAATCCATTGCATACTAGAGTTTAATCTAGTTAAATTTGAGGTATGGTTATTATTGCCACCCGTGAGTCAAAATTCAAAAACTATAGCTTGTTTTAAAGCTGAAAGTATGTCTAATAAAGGACTTCTTTCAGTTTTGCTCCATTCATAATATTTGTGGGGGAAAAAAGTAGCAAAACTTACTTCTTGGAAGACCCTCGCACTAACTTTGAACACCCGTAAATGCATCTTAAATTCATTCTTGACTATAACAACTTAAAACAGTCGATATTAAAAATTGCAAAACGTTGCCGCTAAAAAGCTTATATCTTTTTTTTCAAGACCACCTAATAATCAAATCAGTCAGTATTATGTATAAAATAAGGATTTGTGAAGTTATTTGTTCCTTAAAATAATGATCAATAAATCAAATATAATTTAAAAGTATGGTTTAAAACGATGTTGGTTCTCTGCCACTTATCACATGTATTTCCACTATTTACACTATCCATCAAAAAATTATCAACAAGTCTCAAGACATGCAGCGCATGTCACTACAGCTCTAGCTCAGCATGACTTATACCTTGAAACATCTTTGTGGATGTTTGGTGCAGTAGCTTTTAAGTAATTATACCTCTATACATTTTAAGTGTTAGTAACTGAACATATCTTATTCAATCCTCTCGTTTCTCTATGATCATCTCTTATCCCCTCTATACAATCTGTATTATTTTCAGTGAGTTCGGAAATAATAACTGAGTTGATGCTCCATGAACGCCCTTCTCCGGATGGTGGTGAGGATCTAATTCAAGAATCCCAGAATTGTAATTCCAACAGTAGTCACTTATTACAAGAATCCAATGATGATGACAATGAGCAGTGGATAGACTGGGAATCGGTAATTATAGTTCAGTTTCTCTTTTTAATGACCTCTTTTAATGACAGGGTTGATGCTTTTATTTCTATCCATTGAAGGGGTGCCTTTTTAGCCTGAGTAAGCATGGCACTCTGATAGTTGACAGGCTGACAGTCCCAAAATCAAGTTCCGAGTTATTTTATGTTAGACATAACTTTATTTTTCAAAGTTGCGAGCCGATTTTTGAAACTACTTGTACGTCAGTACGACAAGACAAGACTTAGCCCCATCGTAACCATACAATACATTGCATTTCGATAAGTGGCTGAAGCTTTTGTGAACCCTTCTGAGTTATAAATTGATAACTTGTGAATGAACAAATCTGTCACTATCTAACATTCACCAATCAGTTATCAGCATTTGATGCATACAGAAATTAAGTATGCCGTCCCTTGCCAATATCTTCATACCGTAATTTCTCATTTTAGTGAACAATGAAAGCAAAGATAGAATTATGGTTTAGTTTTTTGGTCTTGCCTGGAAAAATGTCACTAGGTAGCAAGTGATTTAATGCAAGTAAGACGTGTAGGAAAATCGTGTATGTGAGAATTAATTTGTTCAGTTTTTTCTCAATAAGGTGAATTCACCCAGAAGAAAAGAATCTTCAACAGAGTATCAGAATAGAAACAGGTCTCCAAAAATAAATGAAACTTTTAAAAAGTCAACTATCGGTTGTTAAGAGGGGTACCAGTGGTGCCTCTGGGAATTTGAAACTGCAGGCAAGAGCTCATATTGCTACCTCTTTCTGATGGCCCTGATAACGCATGATAACAAGGAGAGATCCTAGCGGCTAACTATATCGAAACATTGGAACTATAGCTGATTGCAATTGTACTCTGCAACTGAATTTTATTTGTACTCTGTAGTAATAAATTGCAAATGATCTAGAGCTACTCGGTACTTATGAAATATGTAGAAATTTAGTGCCGGTCAAGTTTCGATATTATTTGATATGATGTTCCTTATGATCTCCTAATCATGATGAGCATCTAAAATTGAACTTATCGTGTACCAATCTTGAGAAAAGCAGGGCTGAAAAGTAGCGTTTTTGGCCCATTTACACATATTTTCTAACAGAGATGTGGGATTGTTGCTATGTGTGTGTGGGTGCTTTGTCTCATGCTCTTATTGTTAGAAAAAATTTGATTCCTTTCGTCCGTCTTATCTACCTGGCCTGCAAGAAAATATAAAATCTCCCTGATCATCAATATGATGTTGGAACATCTCTACTAGATATTCTGTGTAAAAGTATCAAAAATTACTTATCAACCCCGCTTTTCTTCAGATTGGCACATAGGAAGTTCGATTTTAAAAGCTCATTGTGCCGAAGAGACCATAAGTAACATCACATCAAAAAATACTGAAGTTTATCTGGTTCTGAATTTCTTGCTTTACTTCTTAGTCACTTGATTTTCCAGCAGGGAGCCCATCGCCTTAAGGTTAACTTTATTTTTACCACTCTTCTAGGCTAAATTAGAAGACATCTGCTTGTATGCAGACCCATAGAATTCAGAGGCTTTGATAGACTGTAAGAATGATCTTACTTCCAAACGTAACCAAGTTTCATTTTTTCTTTGCGTGTTTTTTATTTTGATTGTAAAAAGTTGCATTGTCTGTTGCATGCAGCCGCAAGAGAAAGAATCCTCTGTTGGAGTGGTGGAAAAGCCCAGGATTGCAAAAAAAGATAGCATTGACGAAATAAAGTCTTTAGGTATTTTCGTGAAACCCAAAGAAGTGAAACCAGATGAAATCGATGCTCTTTTTCAAGACATGGAGCCAGTCATCTCCAAGACCCCTGTTGCCGTGATAAGTGAAAATGGGTCTTCTAATAAATTTGATGTTGCATCTATTGAGGATCAAGTTGAAGATGGTTGGGCGGATGACATTGATGATTGGGGAGCAGTCAGTGATGATAATTTTGAGTCAATTTCAGATAAAATCCAGGAGCCCTCATCTTAGGCTTTAGCAATGTCATTTTCTTCTCAATTCAACGTCGAGCTGAATTCTAACTTTTTACTATCCGGATCTTGTTTTAAAAGAAAAGATAATGGCAATTAAATCAATGCATTTCCTGTGATAAATTCATATTTTGTTATTTGTTTGAGTAATTTGTTTTTTAAATAAAGTATGTATTGTACGTCCTCTTAAAAAGTTGCTATTTTGTATTTGTATCAGTTGTAGAAGTTCTGAAAGGGTTTAAAAAGTTCACTTTCTAAATTGCATATCATGGAATTCTTGTTTTCGTATTTTGTATTTTTGCAGTGGCAAATCTTTTCAATCCCTTGCAAGGATCTATTTTCAAAGTTATTCTCTTTAGTTTTACTCCAGATGAGTAAAAATTGTCCTATTATGAGACTAGGTTGAAGGGCCCTTTTAAATTTTCCTTAGTCACAATGTGAACCATGTGGGGACTTTCTAAGGAATAAAACTGTTTAAGAGCGACCATGAATACAGCCCTAAACTTATGATTGCCATGCCTTGGTGACAGTTCAAAGTATCAATTTGAGCAGAAATAATATGCAAGAAAAATTAACAAATTGCAATAATTTTATTTACAAATGAATTTTAAAAAATTGTTTACAAATCAATATAGGGTAAAGTTCTGTTAATAATCACACATTGCATGATTGTTTGATTGAAGGAGTGAGAAAATGAGCGAACAGAGGGAAAAAAATTATTAAAAGGAATTGCAGAGGTATGACAAAAGACTAAAATTTTGACAAATTCAAAAAAATTAACTGCATTACAGGAACACTTACAAGGAACAATCAGTATCTACAGAGTGATACCAACTGCATTATAAAAGGGAAAAAGAGGATTAAGGCCTGGTCTAGACAGTCTAACATAGTCGTTGTCGTGTGTTGAACCACTTGTTTCATTGAACTCGAATAGTCTAATTTGTCTTGCTGCTTTTCACCGAGAAAGAACTCTTCTGCCATCTAGACCAGGCCTAAGAGACAGAGATACAAACTGACCCCAAAGTCTGGATAAAAATTAAAAATCGCTGATCAATTAAAAAAGACAATATTACATACGTAAAAAGGAAACGAACAGTGAAATAATAAAACATTGGAATTATGTCAATGTAATTAAATAAGAAAATTATCAACTCTCGATTGGTTTAACATCATGGGGGCTTCATTATGCAATGTTGCAAAAACACAAGACTAAATTGTTCCTTCACTTTAGTAAAATATGACCGTGAAGGAAAGACAGTAAACATGCCTCATCTAAATTATTGAGTAAATTTTTCAGTCAACAAAATAAAAAATTCCTTTTTGTGTTATACTTGCTTTCCTCCTTTTAACTTTAGTATAATTTTTTCAAGTTTTTAAGGACCCTCATCACCACCGCGAAGGATATAGTGTTGAATTATTTTTGGAGGTATATGATTACGACGTGCATTAGTCTGAGCATGATGATCAATTATTTAGAGAAAACCTTTTAAAAATTAGTGTTCCATTATGTTCGTGGACACTGCGGTACACTCTCAGGTATACTAAAAAATGTGAAGGGTCAATTTAAGAATAGCTGTTTTATTTGAGAACGAGCCCAGATTTATCATGATTGCTTCTAAATATGGAGTTAATTAAACAAACGCAAACCATTAAATGGTCTACAAAATGTTAGTAGTCGAAATTTGGTTTGACTAAATTTTGGCCTGAAGATTGACTAGAAAATGTAACTGAGAATGAAAATGTGCAATTCCGAGTACACTTCAAAACTGAGGTGACAACATGTCTTCGCTTTGAATACTATCTGGGCCATCACTATCGCTATTACTGGAGGTATTGGTGCTACCTGGCATGGCGATTCGTGCATAATCATCCGTGTCGATAGATTTACAAAAGTAAATGGCATATTTTAATTTCTCTCGTAAGACGTATTTACTCGAATATCGAGGCATTTTGAGTAAAAAGAAGCAAGTGTAGCTTTCAGGTAAGAAATAGTCGGGTGGATTGTACTTGTCTAACACTTGCAGCACAAAATCACGACCTCTAAAATCTGCGATAGAACGTGGCAATCTGGTTCTACCCCAGACAAACCGCAAAAATAGTGATCGCTCTTGATTGGTGAATTCTTCCATGACCTCCCAAAACCACTGAACTAAGGGAGAGTGAGAGTCAACACCTTTGTAGGTTGCAACAGACTTTAAAAGACTCAGAGGAATGTCTGGATACCCACAAACCAAGACTTCTAACTCTGACCCGCTAAATAGTGAGAAGAGGGGGACAGGTACCACACGAGCAAGTCCCTCGCGTACAGCGGCTATTTGTGTATCAAATTCTTTGAGACGAAAATCAAGAGCTAGTCGGATGTACTCCATCTTGTTAGATGGAGTTATCTGCTGATGTTTTGAAGACAAATGTATGTCATGACCAGAGGAAGATGGAGTTGAGAAAGGCAATTCAAGATTATCAGAGCTCATATCGCGAATACATAGCAATCCGGGCAAGTAGTCTCGATCAATTTCAGTTAAATCAGCCAAGGTCAGAGGTGTGCCGGCGAGTAATTTCCAAATGGGTTCAGCTAAGTTAAGACTGAGAGGATTTCCTGTCCTTATGGCAATTCCCATTAAAATCCCAAGAAACTTAAACATTCTTTGATGGAGAGGTGTCTTAGCATCGGGATTGAGCAGGAAACAATCTCGATTAGCTCCTGCTTCATCACGCCCATTGGGTGTTGGAATTAACAGAGGTAAAGAACCGTTTTCAAGTTCATCACACATTTCAGCTATACTCTCATTATACCCTCCTCCACAGTCATCGACACTCTCACCGACGAACTTAACTTTCCAAATTCGGTGCGGTAGACACAAAATTTCGTCAGTTAATAATGACAGATTAGACATCATTTGACCAAAAACCGATTTCATTCCATTGGGTCCGGCAAGACCATCTTTGTTGCGGGATTTCTTGACTTGGATTCGGTTGAGTTCTACGACTGGACCATGCTGCCGATCTCTCACCATTGTTGATCTTATCACTTTCCTGAATATTGCCTCTTTGCAGCTGTATACAAGAATTCTTTTCAATTTATCTATACAAACATCCCCTTCAAGAGGGAACATAGTGAACACAGGGCAGAGAAGGTCAGCAAACTGATGTAATAAAATAAGTCTATTGCGCAAAACATAAAGTGACAAAGATGTTAAAAGATCATACTCAATTGGTATTGATGGAGGCAGAGCAACTGAATGCAGCAATTTGTCAGTGCTCCAGGCAAGAGTGTGCGCTGATCCACATGCAACACGGTTGATTTTCTTGCCGACTAATGCAAGCACCAGGCGGGGTCTTTCAATTGCGCTGGTGGTGCCATCACCAAGCTGGCCTTCATCATTGTCACCCCAGGTAAACACTTCACCTTGATCACTACATGCAACACAATGTAGTGAGCCCGTTGCTATACAGACTATTTTCTTCCCTTCTAAAGCTTCGATGATTCGAGGTCGTCTGACATGCTCGTGCGAACCATGCCCTAATCGGTGGTAATCACCCTTGCCCCAGGTGTATACACTTCCTGATCGAGTTAAAGCCACTGAAAACTGAGATCCACACTCAACTTTTATCACGCCAAGACCAGTTAGAGACTCTATTTTCATAGGAACTTTGCAACCGTCTGAGCCACCTCGACCAAGTTTACCATAGTCGCCATCACCCCATGACCAAACGGAATCGTCATCAGTGATGCAGAGTGTTTGTGCATCCCCGCTTCCACAGGCTACATCAACAACACGGTATCCCAATAACGTTTCAACCAGTGTAGGAACCAGCATATCCTCACTGTTGTCATGTCCCAGTCGTCCATAGCGGCCTTTCCCCCAGGTATACAGCTCACCATTGGACGAAATAACAGCTGAGTGAGCCCCACCGCATGCAACATTTACTATTTCTTTCCCAACCAAAGCCTCGATTAAAGTGGGGTTCTCGCAAGTGTTTCTGTTGCCATGACCAAGTGTCCCATCTTCTCCTTCGCCCCATGAAAAAACTTCACCTTCAGATGAGAGGGCTAAACAGTGCTTGCCTCCAGAATTAACAGCAACTTTCTTGATAAAAACATTTTGTAGCGTTTCAATTAGAGTTGGTATCATGAGTGTCTCAGAGCTACCAACTCCAAGTCTTCCACCTGCACCTAAACCAGTGGCATAAACTCTACCATCAGTAGTGACAACCATTAGGGTCTGTTCTCCACCGACTATTTGGGCTGGTTGCAGTGCGGACAAAGCTTCACAGGGCGTTGGAATTTTGACTTTAGACCCTTCTACACCACCCAGCTGGCCACGATGGTTATGACCCCAACCGTAAATGATACCACTTTTACCCCAGGATGAACACCAGTCTTCAGGACGCCTACTTAACCAAAGTAGGAGTTGTTCATCATGCTCTAATTTGAAAACATTGTGATTTTCATGAGCAGCGATGGCTGAATCTGCACACCCATCAACTTCGACTATCAGTTTTCTGACCTCTGAGCAGAAGGATTCAGGTATGTCAGTTCGGTTAATGAGAGAACTGGCAACTCTCGATGCAATGCAGTACTTTTTGAACCAGTTCCACTTGGGGTTGTCACTACAACATGGTAGTACATCAAGCTTCAATTCACAAGCAAGAGCGATCAAGGCTTTGAAAAATGCACTGTGCATCAGCTGCTGGTTTGCTTTGACGATAGGATCTTCAAATTCATACTGACGGAGAAGAGCTTCAGGCAAACCTTGAAATAAACTTACAAGAGGAGAGTCACCACTTTTCGAGCTCGACATTATTGATGGAATATCAAGACAATTATTGACAGGAAAACTTACTAGCTTCCTCAGCTGTTGGAGGCACCACATTCGCTCCCGTGATGAAAGAGAGGACAACTGAGCACAGGCTGCTAGTGCAGAGGCTAATCTGGTTGCCAAATTCATATCTGGTACCAAAGGTAGACAAGAATCTAGTAGACACATAACTAATTCAACTGATGGTCGTGACAGTAAATCTCTGTCTGATCCCATTCTTGCTTGGGTTGATATGATCGGATAGACGGTGAACCGCCAACCCCAGCCATTGATCGAGCTATCACTAGTAAACTTCCAGAATAATTCATTGCCTTGTACTTCGAGGGGTGAGGACCAGTCATTCAATTCTCGTCCTGAGCGTACACTAATAGTTTTCCCACTAGCATCCATGATAGTTAAAGGATCGTGCTTACGTTCAGTTGAACACTGTCTGTCAAATTCAAGTCTTAGAGATTCGGCACCGGGAATTTTTACGTGACCACCTAAAGAGTCATCATCAACATAAGGATGACTACTTTCTTGTACAACTGGCTGAGGGGCTGACAAAATATTATTGCTATTTAAAGCAACATCTTCGAGCTCAGTGACACAAAGTTCAACCAACATCGAAGCGACATGACTGAACGAAAGAGCAAGACTAATCAAAACTTTGGTGATAGTTTCTTTGGAATCTTTACCTGCTCGGTCTACAATAGCAAGCTTCAATAAGTCCACAAGCATTCGTGCATCATTTAAACTTAAGGAATGAACAATTTCACAGACGGGTTGATTACAACTTTTGTCTGCCTCCAGATCTAAAATCTGATTTTTCATTGTCATTGCAGTGACCGAGACAGCAGTGGATATTCTTGAGGACAGGCTGGTAGAACTCGAAAAAGAATATTGAATGGTGTCTGGACTTTCCAAGATCGGTTGCAAGCTCAACATGACACCATCTGCCGATGCTAAGGCTTCACCTCCATCAGAGGGTATTTCTACATTTTGCCCAAGTCCAACAATTGAACTGCTCTCAGGGCTTTTGATTTGAAAGTCTGAAATTACTTGATTGGATAAAGCTGCAACTACGATGTCACGTGCATACATTATACATAATCCATTTACTAAATGTTGCAAGGCTAGCTGTTTCGTCGAAATAACTTCCAAATTCAAAACGCTATCGATAAGTAATTTGTTTTCTGCATTGGCCTCGTTTTGTTTTGGTTTTTGTTGTTTTTGGACATAAAAAGCTCCAAGCGAATCTTTAGCAGACTCAAAGGGGACTGGTTCCAGGAGAGCTGTAGTTGGTTCATCGACGACATTCCAAGCTATTGAGTGAGATGATCCGCAAGCCACTCGATTGATATGAACATCCCCAAAACCTTCTATTGGAGCTGGCCGTCTGTTGACAAGAGTTGTGCCATTGCCTTGCTGTCCATGGTCATTATCGCCCCATGCATAGACCTGACCTGAATCAGTCACAGCCAAACAGTGTAAGGCTCCAACAGCTACATCAACAATTTTCAATCCTCGTAAGCCATCGACGAGAGTCGGCTTGCGCACATGGGAATCAGAACCCAAACCTAAACGATAATAATCGCCTTTGCCCCAAGTCCACACCTGGCCGGATTTTGTGAGAGCCAATGAAAATTGGGCTCCACACTCAATGTGACAAACTTCTAGATTATTCAAAAATTCAATGTTGCATGGAATATCACAGCCGTCACTACCACCTCTTCCTAATTTTCCAAAGTCACCATCACCCCATGAAAAGACCATTCCGGTGTTAGTCAAAGCAAGAGTTTGAGCATCACGGCTACCACATGCTACTTTCACCACATGTTTCCCTAGAAGCGATTTGACCAGCTTTGGGCGATACTGAGAGAGTGAGTCACCATGACCTAATCGACCGTACTCTCCAAGACCCCACGTGTATAGTTCTCCGTTTGACGAAATAGCGGCACTGTGTGAACTCCCACACGCTATGTCACGCATTCGTTTCGTTTTGAAATACTCGATCATGCAAGGTTTATCTGAGCTAAGCTGATGACCATGTCCTAATTTACCATCATCACCCTCGCCCCATGAAAAAACTTTTCCATCAAGAGTTAGGGCCATGGCATGCTTACCTCCTGAATGTACGGCAACCTTCTTGATAACATATTGGCTTAAAGCTGAAACCACTCGAGGAATTGAGACGTTATTAGTTTGACCAAGACCTAATCTCCCATTTGTGCTTTCACCGCAAGCATAGAGCTTACCATCTTGAGAGACAACAAAAAGAGACTTTGAGCCGCCTGCAATATGGATTGGTTTTAAAGATGAGAGGACTTCAGAATAAACAGGATACTTCACTTTTGAGCCTTTCAAACTGCCTAGTTGATCTTTGTCATTGAGACCCCAAACAAAGACTTTGTAACTTAATGAATCTTGCATGGTTGAATAATCAGTGGACAAGAATGGAATTAATGGTTGTACATCAGTTTGAGCTTGTTTCTTCTTGCCAATCAGTTGTAAATTATGAATCTTGCAGTCGATACCACCATTTCGACACTGTTTGATGATAATCTCCACGCATTGATAGTAACGATTTAATCCTGATAACAGAGTGACAGTGGTATCAGTTGATGATATATGAATGGAATAAAGCTCATACAGAGCAGCAAATGATGAGCCAGCATTGACAACAATACAAGATGGCATGTAGCTATTGTCAGCAGGGTTTAGGGTGACCTGAAGTTTATGAATTAAAACATCTGGGTACATTTCGAGTCGTATCCAATGCTCCCCTTGCAAGCCACAACTTTGCCAATAGGTTTCCGGGTTTCCATCTAATAAATTATAAGCAGTATTTTCCTTTGATGAGACAGTCAATCGGTAGATACTCTGAGTCCAATTATCAATTAGGTTGCTGGGTTTGTTATCACTATCAAGCACACCAGAGAGGCTTGACTCACGAAATTTTGACACATCATGATGAAGTTTCTGATGAATGCTGAAACAGCTACTACAAAAGTAATTCTTGTTATCGCAAGATTTGCACTTCAGATTAGGTCCAGACAGTAGCATAGATTGGCACAAAGAGCAAACATTTTCTTTGTGTGGCTCTACTAGATTGACTTCATCCACTGATCCAGACCAGATATTCTTTGACGAGAACTCAACATATAATTTTCCGGTTAAACTGTCAATGCTTTTCACTATTCCAATACCATGAAAATTTGACGATACTTCAGGATCAAAAACTTTAATCTTCACCTTGTCTCCAATTTCAATTTTCGATTCTGATGACACTTTTGATGGGCCAAGTAGTTCTATTTGTCCAAATTCAACCCACAAAGGTATTTTTTGAGCTTTCCATTCCACTAAAACCTCTAATTTCGAACCTTCGTTTTCTTCAATATTCAATACTGTTCCTGTGCTACCCTTGCAGACAGTTTCTAAATTCTTACGGCATCGGACGAGCATTCCTACTTTACAATTATTCCTTACATAATTAACATACTCCTCGAAGGTTTGGAAATCAGTTGGCTTATCATAGGCAGAGGAGCTATTGTCTTCTGTATTCATGTCATCGGACGAGGAGGAATCTTTGTCGGAGCAAATATGGATGGACGTACAAGATTCATTTTCTTCTGAGAAAAAATCAACATGATCTAGTAGCCAGGTGATGAGTGGTTCAATCTCGCAATGCTCTCCAACAAAACTGACTGCTGTTTCCACTGCTCTTTTAGAGAAACCCATTTCAATGAATTGATTCACAAAGGGTGATTGAGACGTGACTAACACTTTTGCTTTGGAACTTTTGCTATTGGATGGATCTGGGTCCTCTGTGATGAACTTACACTCAGCTGATAGGTGCTGACATATCTCAGTAGCTGCTTCTTCAAGCTGTTGACGACTGTACTCTGGTTTTAAGAGAGAAGGTTGCGCTGCAGCAGAAATTAATCGCTGCAACATGAGAGAGTTGGAGTGGCTCAGAAACGTTCGTAAGTAAGTTGTGTGACTGAACAAAGCTGAGCAAGATCTGAGGGCTGCAAGTACCAATTTAACTTGGCTGATGCTTTTGAATTCGTGTGACACAGTTACTGTAGAGAGGGCAGCTGTCCAAAAATTTTGAAAAATATCATCCATCGGTAATTTTTCAAGCTTAAAGTTCAAAATTGGTACGGGCTCTAAATTTTCTGAAGGTAACGATTTGAACGCTCCTGTATCATGAAAGTGAACAACGAGTTTCCCTTGCTTCCCTACATTACACACAGTGCCCAATCCATGATCTCTGACTTGCACCACAGAGCCAATGCGACATTTTGGTTCAACTCCACCAATCACCAGTAGTGGTGCAATAGCACTGACTTGTTTGCAACTGATTTTGCTCTCAGTAATGCCTTCAAATTTGAGTTGAGTTAAAAGCTGGATTGTGATTGATAATTTTGATGCTAGCAGTCGATTAAAAGACAATGTCCAATTTGGGTGGCTGTATAAAATGCGCAAGAGTAGAATACTTTCTTCCAAAATGGTATTACTCCTGGATACAAACAAGGAAACTTCTTCAGAGCCTACATCGGACACTTTCAGAGGCTTGTTTTGAATGGATCCTGAACAAAAAGCGGTCTGTCCGACGAGAGTAAATAACCTTTCTAAGATGATGTACCGTTTATTAGCATCAACAATACCATTTGGAAGAACAACTTTTAGCAAAGAAAAAGCCATTAATTGAGAAACGATATTCACACTGTTGCTGTTGGACGCAACAGATAGAAGTAAATCCAGCCAAGACTGAGTACAAAATATACGGCACAAAGCATTACAGATTGAGACAGATCTGACAAACCCAAGAGTGGCCCACTTTCCATCCATGTCGATTGTCACTCCTGCCTGATTCTTTTCACACAACTCTACACCTTTCCTCAAATGATTGCTGAATATTCTGATAGAGGATTCTGACATTTGATCTCCTTTAAGACCACAAAGAATTGAAACAACCTTAACAAAATTTAAGTATGACGATTCGACAGCTGTCCTTGGATCAATAATATCCGGCATCTTCTTGGAAGTTTCTTCAGTGCTACCTAAATTTTCCTCCTCCGGGGCAGAATTTGAAGCTAACTTCAGATCAAATTTTCCTTCGTTTCCCATTCTGTAGGCATTTGTGGCACCATTGTCCCAGCGGACGCGAATCCATCCATCCTCCAAACCTCTGATCACTCTTCCTTCTCCAGGTGGAGGGCCATCTTGATCACCCCAATTCCAATTTGCTCCTCTAATAACTTTGACACCAACTTTAAATAAACTACTGACATCAGATTCGCGTAAAGTACTAATATTTTGCTGAAAACCATGAGACTTGTTTTTATTGATAGGTACCAACTGTTTGCGCTTAGTTTTGGAACTGGACAAGTTTATCCATTTGTAAATACTTTCGATGATGGCTAATGTTCCAGAGTTCAGTATCAAACCTAACTCATTACTATTGTGTGCATTTGTTATTAAGTTGAGAATAGCAAGGAAAAACCTAACACAGACGATTTGTTTCACATTTTCTAGATTTGGTGGATGATTTTTAATAACTATGGCAATTTCTCTTAGATTGGAGATACACCATGAGGTGACTTTAGATTTAATCAAAAGTATTTCTGCTTTAAGCAAGGGGGTTACCAATTGAATATCATCTAGACAATGAGACAGCTCATAACTTGCCAAACAATCCTCCGGGATCATACTGGAGAACCCGTTTAGAAGACTGTATTTTATGGCTGATGAGTTTGTTTTCTTATGAAGGAATGTGTTTAAAAGAGCATACCCTTCCTTACGTAATTTAGCTCGCTCAATTTGACAGTACATAGCTTTACGCAAGGTTTCTACATCACAGCTGTCTTCTTGAAGGAGGAATTCAACGATTGAGTTAGTAAGTTCAGTTTTGTCGCAATTTTTAGACAGGAAAGGGTCAAAATACTCGCTTCCTGCAATCAGACAAAGAGAAGAGATAGAATAAGGATAATTTCTTATTTTTCAATAAAAGCAGTCAGCATAGCTTTTTTCATTTGCTTGTTGATGGTATTAAGCGAGGGGAGATCTGTCACAGTAAACAAATTAACGCTAGCCCTCAAACGGTTAACGCAGAAAACTTGTGTTGTTATACGGTGGGAGACCTCTATGGGTACTTCATTCTACGTAAATTAACTTGTAAGTTGAAAAAAAGGGGAGGCTTCGCAGGGGGGTATACATTATGAGGGTAGTATTTTTGAATTTTAGAATTTGCGTTTTCAATTGGGTGTTGTTTCCACAAGCAGTTTTTGGGAGATAAGTCTCGGATTCAAAGCACGCATAAGAAACTTCGGTGATTCTTCGCCATTATTATCTTCACGAGTAATAATGGGAGTAATAGTGGATGATAAAGCGGAAATAGGGTAATAGGAAGGTAACAATTTACCATAATAACATTTAAACAAATTATTGAATGTTAATAAAAATGAACAAATGAGTGAGCAAAAAATGAATCACAGTTTGCTTTGGCTCATTTACTTTCTCTTAGTTGCTCAGGGAAAAGCAAATAACATTGATTGAGTCAATATTTGTTTGTAGGCGCAATTTTTTGCTCAAAAAATTGAGGGAAAATATCCCCTCCTTCGTTAAAAAGATCAATTTTTTCTGGAGCACAATAAACGGTAAACATGTCCGTTTTTTTACCGTAAAATTACATTTTAAAGTTCCAAATGATGGATACTTGTCTAATTTTACCTGTAGTGAACAAAACTGCTTCTTACAAGCAATACTTCAACTAATCTCCTGCTCTCTTTGGGCAGACTAACATCCGAAATGCCAAAGTAATAGAGACAATTTCCCTAGTAAAAAATAAAGACCATAAGAAATGGTCTTAATGTGAAAAATGCTGCAATAAAATAAACAGTAGTTATGATGAAGAAGAATCATGAAGGAATTTTTTGGCAAGGGATCACTGTAAATCGGTATCTTGGAGTCCCACCCTTCAGGCACAGTTATCTCATTCTTTTCTGGTTTCCGATCGGTTTTTTACTACAAGCATCAGACCATTGATTTATCTTGGTGTTTTGAGGTAGTGACATATACTTCCCAATTCCTGAAAAACAATTCTAGGAGACCTCTTTAAAAAATGCAGTGAGGGTTAAAGGTAAAATTAAAGGTCACTGTAAGTACCCCAGCCTCCCCTTTTTATTGTAAAGATGGTAAATTCTCCATACCACAAGAGATTTTTACAAAACATCATCAAAAGAAATTCTGAACTAAAGGCACTTTTTCTTTGCATGATATCAGAAGAAAGTGAAATGAAAATGAAGTTAAATTTAAAAATACTACTTCCACTAGTAAAGTAAAATGAAATAAGGCTCAAGGTCATGCTCTGAACTCCTTACTTACCAAATTTTCCAGCTTCTTTCTTGAGATTGCTCTTCTCCGGACCTATTCCTTTTTTCTTATCGTGGTCCAGGAAAAATGATTTTCTTTTTTCATTAAAACTGTCGGAATCACTTTTTCTGTTTTCACCACCACACTCAAAAGAACTAACTTTTTTCTTATCACAGGAGGACTCCTCTTTTTTATAGTCTCCATGAGCTTCTGAATTTCCTTCCTCCTTACTCCCGCAATTACTATCACAGCCGAATTTGTCATTGATTACCTGCGAAAGAAATTTTAATGATACAAAACTTGAATAATTCAAAATAGAAAAATTGTCCGACTAGAATATTGCTAAAAAGAAAATGTAATTTTCTGCTATGTGCTATCGAACTAACTACAGGTACACCCTTCTTTACTACAAGATGCAGCTGAACAGTAATGCCTCTGTGCTCTGAGCTTGAGAAAAAAAGGCATTTTGGCAAAAACCAAAAATATCCTTAAAATAGATATCGTGAGCTTTCTGGCAGTTTATTAGAATTTGATAATCACAATTTATTACATTTTAACATTAAGAAAATTCCAAGTATGTTTAACCATTAGATTGAAAGAAAATTTTGCAGATAGAAAGTCACAGGACTGTAAAGCTTTACAAATGCAACATATTTTGAGATACCTTGTGCAATCAGTTAGAAGGTACAACAGTCAACCTTAATCATTATGAGAGCTGCTTTGACTGAATGCTTCAGTCTGTAAAAATTGCAAACTCATTAGGTCGAATTTTCCGTCATGTTTCAAAAAGAAGATTGACAATTGACTTGTTGATCAAAGAAAACTTTACAGCCATCGGTATGCATAGCTTATACATCGCATTTCAATGGCAGAAAAGCATCGGAAAAGTTTAATTGACTCAGGAAGAGTAAATTGTTGAAAAGAACCGTAAGTGGATGTGACAAATTCAGTATTTTAACTACCTTAGGAGGACCGATTTTTGTTCAAATAAGCAGATCTTGCTTTCAATTGCTTTCTTCTAACGTCTTTTTTTTTAAGTGAAACTAAAATCAGCTTGATAACTGCTCAGTATTTAATCACAGCTTTAAAGTTGTACCTACAGTTTTGATTAAATATTAAGATAAAAGCTATAAACCATAGAAAATTCATGGAATATAGTCTATAATTGCAACAAAAAAATATTTAATTTTCAATATTATCTCCAAAGAGAGTTATCCCCAAACAGCACCTCTTGGTATAACCCTCCTGAGCTAAAATGGCGCCCACTCATAGGAGACCAATGCATCCTTAATCTACACCTTGAATGAAAGACATCTGAAATTCTGAGCTTCCTCCAACTGTTTTTGGTTTCTCCCTGAAGTATATAAATAGACAAAAATAATTCTTACGGTGGATTTTTCCGACAGTAATCCCAGTTTTGATTTCTTTTTCTTCCTCAAATCAGAGCTGACTTTGCGGCAAATTCTTCTCCAGGCAGATTCAGAATGAGGAATGCGTAAATTTTTTAAGCCATTCACTTCATGGCTTACAGCAGGTCGAACTTCATGAAGTAAAAACCTTAAATCGGTCGAAATCACATTGTAAGTTTACAACAGAATTACAACTCAACGAATTGCATAGCTTTGTTGATAAAAAATACTATAAATAAAAACAGATGTGTCATAAACTAAAGATAAAAAATAAATAAATAAGTTAGATTATGGTAAAACAAGACACATACATGGCAACCGAGAATTTGATTCTTAAAAAAAAGCTTTTTCTAGAAAACCGGAGAATAAGCTAATAAATTAAACTGAAATGAGCACTCACTAAAATAAAAAAACCAAGGCCTTAAATGCTTTGCGCCTCACCTCAAATAAATATTGTGGCTTCAACAGATAAACTCATGAACCTACTCATCATAGACTTTGCAAAACTTATTTATGCTGCACTGTTTTGGTGTAAACATGCAGTATACTCTCTATTTTAGGTCATATTTCCCAGATTTTATTTATAGTGGATGTCTGAAAAATTTGATTAATCGACTCTAAGAGCATCACTCTTTGGTCATTCAAGTCAATAATTTCACAAGTAACAAATGAAAACCTTTTTTTCTTCAGATGACCAAAAACTAAATTCTTACCTGCATTTATCTAAAATGGGAGAGCAAACTTCTTTGTAGGACCGACTTTGTTCCTGCCGAATCTTGATCAGTTTTAACTTTGTCTGATTAATTATTTTGCCTATAAAATCTAATTGTCTGCTTGAAGCATCGATTGTATCTACCAAAAAGAGAACAAAAAATAAGTTATTTATGAAATTATACCAACATATCGATACAACTAAACGATTAGTCCAGAATTACCTTATTCCTATGGAGGTTGTTAAAAATAATTATTCTCAGTAATCAGTTGCTGGTCAGTAATTTATTCATCAAGATTATTCAAACTGGAAATTTTAAATTCAATACATATGTTGGAAATTATGTTGAACACATACCTAATTTATACATTATTTATACATTCTCCACAGACCTAACTCGTAAATTGCTTGATGACAAACACTCTTTTGTTAACAAACAATTTTTGACCAAAAATATACAGTACAAAGTGTAATTAAATCACTCTCTTTGTTTCGAGTTCAAATAGTAGAATAATGACATTGTAGTACAATAACTCAGGTCTTCACTGAGGTTTTCAATTTGCTGTGTTTATCCAGTACAAAGAGGGGTAAGTGAGTACTTCCATTCATTTAAAGGTGCCCTAGTTACATATGAATACACCATACACCTCGGGTTACACCTTTACACCTTAGGCACGAAATGAAAATTACAATATTCAGGTTTATTACATAGAAAAGTTCAAAATGTATGAAAAAATTACCTTTATCCAATGATGGTAAGACTGTGGTATGAAGAGAAAGATGTTTGATTAGAACTGCAATTAGTAGTCTAATTACTTCTTCGACAGGATGATCCCTTGAAAATTTCACACTCTCAGAGCCTTTGCTGCATTTTTCTAGGATGTTTTGAAACATGACAATCACTTGGTCCTGAAAGCGAAAAAAATGGAAAAAATGTAAGAGATTAACAATAAAGAAAGGAGAGGCAAAATTCTTACAGAATATATTTGAAATACAATCAGAGGGTCATACAACTACACAAGAAACAGAATATTTAATGGATATACCCAGAAAGATGCCTGAAAAATGCCTACAAAATTTTGAAAAATTGCATTTTGCTGCTATTGGCATTGACGTAACAGCCCGAGTGATCATATTGGTATACAAAAGGTATGACTAAAAGAGTAAAAAAACATTATTATTTCTGCTATTCAAATTATCAAAGTTCTTCTACCTAATTGGAAACCACTCCAAAATTATTCTGAGTTGTGACGTCTTTGGAAGATGCTGAGAGATAGCTGTTACTCGAGGTATATTTCAGTGTGGATAACCACATCTATCCTGTCACTTATGAGAAAAAACACTAAGAAGTGGTCCAAATACTGTATATATGTAACAAGGTGGAGAAATGGTGCTAAGTTCACACCATTTCGCGGGGAAATCAAAGCCAAGAAGCCACCGTGTACTTACAGTATTCAGGTCACTTCTTAGTGTTTTTTTCACATTTGTGCGCCCAGTTTGGGGATGTATGTTTTCCCGTTTGGGAGCAGACAGCTGAATCTAGATGTGTTCGCATCTCCAACCAGCCTGATAATCATTTTTTCGAGTTTTTCTTGTTGTGTTATGAGAGTTGTTCAGCAGCAACGGTAGATGGCGGTAGAACGGTAAATATTAATTAATATTTACAAAGATCTTATGAGCATGAATGCATTCATTTCTTGCCTCCTTTCATAAAGTTTTGCAGATTTTAGGACTCCATGCATGTGAAGAGAAAAAAGTTGGGGAAAAAGCATAAAACTTTACCGATATTTTAAAGTCTCCCATTGCATGGATCAAGTTTGAATCAAACCCAGAATCAGTAGGAGTTGAACAGTCACTTCGAGCTTCACTTTTTTCTTCAAAAGGACTAGGAGGCTCCAGCGAGTGCAAACCACCTTGAAGGAAGTGTGCAGCTAAATAATTGTTTGCTTTCATTTCAATGCTTTGCTGGGGTGTGCTAATAGCAAGCCAATGTGAATGCAAGCCGACCAGGTAGTTCAGACATTTATGCACATCCAGTAAAGGTGAAGTCTGACAACTGGTGCTTTCATTAGCCTATTAAAAAGGGCAAAAAAACAATTAAAACTAATAAATGAATACAAATTAATATAAAAACACCGGCACTAACACCACAGCTTGAATTATTATTGGAAATTTTCTAGGAAGAGTAATGTTGAGAATAGACCCTCAAACAAGGTAAGAAATTAAGCACTACAGCGCACGTTTTCTCATCAAAATTCTTGCAGAAAACGTTGGAAATATCAAAAAAATGGAAAGTTACCTCCTTAGGGAAAAATAAACGTACATATTTTGGGTTATGAAAATTAAATTCAAACTTCCTGCTAGTGAAAAAAAAAACATCAACGTAGGTTAATTTAGGCATTAAATTTACTTTATACATTGGGCAAATAACTAGAGCTTCCTTCCTCCTTTGATACGAGGTATCTTTAGTTTTCTCAAAGAAAAGTTAGTAACGAGGGAAATTCTCCCATCATAGAATATATCGAAATTTCTTGAGGGCTTTTTTTGACTCGGGTGGACTCTCCTTTTTTTTTGAGGAGAAGAGTGAATTAGCAGACAAAAACCAATATTTTCTCATTTAGGTATTGAATTTGGAAAGTTTTAATAGTGCTATGCGTAAAATTTTGATAAGGTAACATATGTCGCGGCTCTTGATATTGTACCCCATCAAGTGGTCCATTAATGGGACTATTGAGATTTTCCATTGAGATTTAGTGGGGTATCTATACTATAAATTCTCAGGCCTCCTAAATTTTCATTTCTGGTAACGCTTAGTTCTAGCGTTCTACTAGGCCGATATTCGTGATTTTTGCGGCTATCAACAGGTAATTGTCTTTAGATGAGTCTGCTTTATTCAGATTTTGAAAGTATGGTCCAGGCTTTTGCATGTTACGTAGTAAAGTTGCTAATTCTCCCATTTAAATCAATGTAAACTTTTATTTTTTGTCACAGTTCGTTTGAGCATTCTACTGAGCTGATTTCCATGATTTTTGCGGTTATTGACAGATGATAATCCCTAGATAAGCCCGCTCTTATCAGATTTTAGAAATAGGGCCCAGGTTTTTTTACAATCACATTTCAAAAGTGAGCAAATTTGCAGCCGGCTCCCCAACTGCTGCTGCCATGCGCAAAAGGTTGCGCAGTGGCTGAGTAGCTTGCTCCGTAGCTCTAACCTATGAACCAAGATTCACCTCATCTTCAATAGCATCGGCGATGGCTGAGTTGTTGCAGGCATCAGATACGTCGCTACCTTGGCCCGAGACGTGGGTTCGATTCTCAACGTCCAAACTAATCAATCATGACATATTTAACATTTGCTGTTATTTTACTGAAATGGTTCCTTACTCGATCATTGCTAAATGCATCCTTCAGATTTCAGATTTTTTTTCTTTATTTAATGCAAAAAAAAGTCATTTTGTTCTAAAAAGCAAAATATACCTCATATCGTAATTTTTTAGGGAAAAACCCAACATTGATGAGAAGTTGAAAAATAGGGCTGCAAAGCTGCTTCTTGATAGCGTGGAGTGCCTTCAGGGGGTTGGGCTGCGTAGCGACTAGGGAGCGTACCCTCTAGTATGCTACAATAGCCTCTTTCTATCACCAGCTGAATATGATAACTGTTAATTTTTTTCACCTAATTCTTTAAATTCCATGAAATCATCAGTTTTAAATATTTCCTCGCTTGTTTTTCCCCAAAAAAAAAAACGATTTAAGTTGTAAAGAGAAATGTTAAATTATAGATAAATTCTTTTATTTGTTCATTATTTCACCTGCATTCTGTGCATGCTCAAATTTTGTAAACAATAGTCATTCTAAAATTCTTGCGTGTTAAGTTATGCTAAGGTATATGTAACTCTTAAATAATACAGTATTTTAATTTTTATCTTCATTAGGCATATAGTAGAACCATGGGTTTAGTTGAAAATTCTAAATAAAACTAAATTAAGAAACAGTAGAATTCCTTTACCTTTAAGAAAACTGCTTACCTGATGAGATCCTTTATCACCTTCGAAGAGAATTCCTACAAAACGCGACTCGAGGAAATTAGATTCATCTGATAGGTTAAATGGCCAAAAAGAATGATCATTATTCAGACATTTCTTCAGAAGTTCATCACTATTTGTTCCATCAAACCTGCAATAATTTAGGATAGCAATGAAACTGATGCATAGTGGGTGAAAAAAAATCAAATTTTCTATACTGCTCGAAAAGAATATGCGTTATTTTTAGAAGTAACTAGAGCAGGACCATAAATGGCTCATTGGGACTAGGGAGAATGTGAAAAAGTTAAAAACTGTTCAGAGAGAGAACAAAAACAAAAATTATGAAGCCATTTCATCATCTCCGTTCATGAAATGTATGTATTAAAATAAAATACACACAAAAGAATTACTCAAAGTGGACCACCCACCGGAATTGATGAAATTGAAATGGCAGTTTATCCCAGCGTGGTTAGTTCTTAAGAATGGCCGTAAGCATACAGATTTTGTTGGATGCCTTGATATAAAACAGACTTTGTCCAGAGGGCTAGGCACAGAATAGCAAGAAATTGGGTGCCGCCTAAATGATATTGTTTGAAGTCATGTTCTTACGGCCTCCTGAGCACGATTAGCTCCTAGAAGCGAATTTCCCAAGGGCCAATGTTGGGAAAAGTTGGGCTGAAACGTGGCTTTTTTGGTATATTAACCAGGGATGAGTTTTAGAGAACGCCATACTGTTATAGCGACGGATTGATCTTGCATGTTCTTTGTAAAGTCAGCGGATTCTTCCCCTCACCATTGATCATTTCTCCGTGACCCCCTGTTGCTGAATCACTGATAAGAATATTTTTTATTTTTTCCGACCCCTTTTGATAACGTAGGAATCAGCTCCATCATGCATAAGTAAGCAAGATTAGTATAAGAAGGATACTTGAGATCCCACATACTTTTAGTGATAACCGACAGCTGATAAATACAGTTAGTTACGAGGATCCCATACGAGGTTGCAGTACTAGTAACTACTTACAAATTTTTACGTTGGCTCTTATACAGCTTCTGAAGTCTTATGGAACTCGTCCTTGTTTTTATAGGCAATATCTAGTAAAATCTTTGAAGTTTCATGAGAACCACTACAAACCTGATGTTATGAAAGTCATAAATTTTCTTATTCCATACGATCCAAAGGCCTCCATCTCGATTGTGGTTTTCCACATCTGCTTTTCGAATGAGTTTGGAATCTTCAGAAACATTCTGACGGTGTGATTTATAGATGTCAACTGTGAGAATAAAAGCATCATTGACACAACGAGACATTTAATTATTAACAAAGGTTGATATTCCTTAGATTTATCGGCTACTTGCTTTAAAATTGATGAACCGATCAATAATTGATGATTAATTATCAATGTTTAATGAAAGATTGAATCAATTAGATTTAAAATGTACCTTACTAGGAGAGCCAGAATCTTCAACTCAATCTGTGCATTTTCACTGTCAGGTTTTTTTTCCCGACAAGCTGCGGAAGTAAGTTTCATTCAAGAGTTTTGGAGAATACCTAACCAATTTTCAAACTTGTGAGTCGATTGATAAGTTACTGACAGTCACATAATTTCATATCCCCCCCTTTTGGGAGGAAGGGAGGGGCATTTTTACCTTTGACACAATTATTTGTAAACCTTTTTTGGTCAAGAAGGTTGGAAATGCAACTGAATTTTATTCATGGTGATGAAATATCGCAGAATCTAACATATGGCAAGCAGATAAAGCTCTAGGCCATTTGTAATGTAGACGCACTTGACTTTTTTATCAGTTTTGAGGCAAAGTTGGCAACCTCTCAGTAAATATGCTTTCCATCCCTAAATCTTTCATAACTTTCCTGGCAATGGTAATTAGAGGCGCTGATAGCTTCAACAACTTCCAGACTTGGCCAAATCTTTCATAACATTCATCTTCTTGAAAAATTGCCTACCTACAAAAAAAATTTCTCGGTCTTTTGAGAACTATTCAAGCTTGTGCTGGACTAATACGATTCTTTTGAATTTTTCTCTTTTGATCTCTTTTTACGTTACTGAAATCTATGGATGGGTGAATTTTCAAAAATCTTGAACATATATTTAAGTTTGAATATTTATTTGGATATTCCATTAGGAGTCTAACCTTAAAATCGTGAACTTCAAACTTATTTGACCACATGGTTGTGAATTTTAATATATGCGCAAAATATAAAATATTTCGCGAGATATTCCGTAGATTTGCATGCGGGGGCAAAAGATAAAAGATCCAAATGAGTCATCATGCTGCTTTAGTTAACTTAAATGACTGCCCGTCACTTAATAATTGAGCCCTGTATCAGAAAATCTGTGGAAAATCTTTGGGAATCCTTGGACAAGATTCAAGATTTTCATTCATCTTTAAAAAGAAGCTTAGGCTTAGAATGAAAGTTCATAGATTTATCGCTCTTGTGAGGGAACAGGATGAAAATAAAAAAAATCATACATGGATGACAAACCAGGTCTGGGCTCATCAAACATTGTTTGTAATGTCTGATATTTATACTTACACATCATTCCTGGCCAGGCCATATTATTGCTGTCATCATTACTGTTGTATGGAGACAACTTATTGAAGTTTTCCAAGGCATCATTTAGTGGACCAAATAAACTCTGCCAGTTAGCGTTGGATAGAAACAGTGGGACATGTTGGTGGACCATGATTAAACAAATGAATACTTCTGGCAAAAGCACATCTGGAAAAGAAGAAAAGAAATGGAATGATCTGCTGAGCAAGAACAAGGACAATAGCGCTAAAAAAAACATTCTGAGTGTTTGAGAAACAAACAGAAGATCCCAAGTGTTTGCGGAACAAACAGGAGCAATTCTTGCAGAAATTTCATGAATCTCATTAGTTTTAAAGTGTTGTCATTGCTCTGATGAAACATTGCTGTAGTAACAAGACACTTTGACTAATATTTTGTGGTGACACCACCACCAGCCAACCAGGGCGCTGCCCTCTGAGCCGTCCACGCTCCCGCACCTATAAATACGGTGCAGTTGCCGGCCCTCTTCGTGCAACCCCTTGAGAGTAGACCTTAAGGTCCCCCCATAATTTCGGCAATTTTTGTTCTTTGAACCATGATCTAAATGAAATTTTGAAGAGGAAAAATGAATCGCTTAAAGTTGTATCTCATCTAATAGTCCATTAATCGGAAAATTGTATTTACATCGCTACAGACAAAAATGAGAGACTGGAAAAAATGCTGTGTAAAATACCTAATTTTAGGCTCAGTTA